>NC_057946.1:20850881-21195881 GCF_018555375.3 Anguilla rostrata
TAAACTATTATTTATTTTATAATGCACAGTTTGAAATATCATGTATGCGACAAGTATTTGAACACCATCCTTTTGCAATTAATGACGTAGGCCACTGTATTCAGCAAAGTTGTACGTTTTCCGCAGCAACGTTTTGACCGCTCCAGTCCAGTCAGCAGTATCAGTGTGGGTAACGGTGTGGTTAAGTTGGTGAGTGGTGCTCCCTTAGCCAAACAGTGACCAGAAAAGGTGGGCACTTGAGATCATTCACAAAGCTGTTTCCCAGCGGCATTATCTTAACGCAAAACGTGGGCGAGGTCATGCTGGAGGCGAAGGGTCCGGTGACATCGAAGCGGAGGCCGCAGTTTTCACTGACTACTGTCAAACCGCGGTACGCCTTCAGTTCGTTGAGCTGGTGTGGGAAGGTGGGCTGTAATCGCAGTGATGCTTCCAAACCACTTGCCATATCGACAGGTAGCACAATGTAGGCATTCTGCAGGCGCTCTCCCGAACCACTCTTGATTTGCGTGGACCAGCAATGGTCTCCAAGTTCACCTGTAGAGTAGTTTACAGCGAGGTTTTTAATCTGATATACATTTTTCAGAAAGTTTTTTTTTTTTAACTAACAAATAATTGTCAGGGAGTCTGCCACGAAAACGCTGATGACACAAAACCAGTCTCTTTGCAATAGGTTGAATTAGCTTGGCTTATATTCGACCACCGTCGTAATTTAGCAACAGCTATGCAAAACGCTGTGAGTTTAATATTCTGCCGTAATTGTTCACATATTAACAGTGGTGCCTTACTTCTATTAAAACCGTGTTTGGTATGGTGGATGACCTGAACTGAGTGATGAACACCGCACCTCATTTTATTACATTTAAAGTAGCCTACAATATAAAGGGCTCAGCCAATCTCTGCTTTCTGAATTCTGAATTAGGCCCTACAGTATTAAAGTTATTCATATACGCAATATAATGGCACACTGTATATATTTTACAACACCAAAATACTAGTAGATTTTGTGACAGAGCTATTGCAGACTGAAAATAAACTGGTTTTGCATAGTTACAGGTTCACATTTTTTAAGGTGCTTTAAATATTAACCTTCTACATGATCAAATCTTGAATTTTTAAAGTGTTCATCTGGTCATGCTGTTGGGTACCCACCTGCCGCTGCAGGATGGAACCGCACTGTCTGTGTGTCTCTCCGGTCCCACAGCTGTCTGTAAGTGTGTGCAGTGCAGCTCAGCACACATCCCGACAGAGGGTCTGTCTCTCTGGGCTCCTGTGTCAGAGGATGGTCCTTCTCTCCATATTCCCTCCTGTTGTCCAAAGTCAGCGCAATCACCATAAGCGCTGGCAGTACCATAAAGTACAGCCCAGCTGGCCCAGATACTTTCATTCTGACCCAGTGCAATGTTAAAGACAATTGATTTTGAATCGTTTAGATCAGGTCGTAACAGTGAACGGGCAAGTTTGTCGTTTTTTGCAGATCAATGTTTTTTTTTTTTTTTTTTTTTTTTTTTTTTTTAATCAGTCCTTCAGTCTACTGGTGTCATGTGCTGGAAATATCCCAATTCCATAGTGCACATCAAAAAAGGAATGCAAAGCCAAATGTGAAAAGAGAACACGTATCCATGTGCTGGTTTCCCCCGGTTGCCCCTTCTGAAGTGCGCAACAGGCTGGGTTTGAGTTTTCAGTCTCAGAGGCAGGCACAATTTTTATGCCGTCTGGCAGGCAGTCAGCCGCGATTCGGAAACCTCACCCTTTCATGTCCACTGCAGAAGAGACAAGCAACAGCATAATACAGAGAAGATGTTATACTCCCTTCAGAGGGTCCTCGGAACATTTCTTTTTCGGAATATGGCAGCCTTACATTATATTTGTGAATGGTGTCATGCTTTGTAACGTCCAGAGGCCCTGGGATAATGGGTGGGGCCTTTTTCTTGACTTAAGTTAAATTTCAAGGGGCGGTACTGGCTAGTGTTGAGAAAGTGAACCGTTGGAGGTTACTGTGTGATGGGAGATGTTTTTATTTTGTACTGTGTGGAAAAAAAACTTGAAAATATATAAAAAAATATTTTCACAACAAACTTTTTTCCAGATGTCAAACTTAAATCTCATTCAGAATTCTGACTTGGTTGTGATGATTAGTACGGGTACTTAATTACCTTTCATAAAGTATAATTTTTCCCTAATCTTTAGCTGGATACAAAGGCTATTTGTTTTTATTCATTCACAATGAATTCAGTTATTGTTTTTGAAAAAAAAAAAACCCAATAACTCAATGTATTATATTAAAAGTCAGTGAATTGTATGGTTCACCTTTTTGTAGTTCATACATAGCCACTGTGTGTGTGAGGCTTGTGTGTCCAATATCAGCCATGGCTGAAATTACTGTAAATTGGTTTTAAATTGTATTTAATCAAACTGCAAGCAGTGAATATGAATACAGGACAAAAGGAACATGCTGTATGTTTATTTTTTCAAGATAACATCTGATTTACATAAAGATGTGTTAGTAATATGAAGACATGGTTGTTAGTACATCACTAATATTGTATACATCACCATATTTCAAATTGTAATATCCAGATAAATATATATGTAAGAAAATAGTATATTTATTGTCAAACACTGGTGGGTAAATGGTTTTTAAAAAATCTGATATGGTAACACTGGTAAAATATATGGTAAACAAACATTCTAGTTAGCACAAACAGAATATGTGGGACCTGGAACAAACATGGGGTTTATATCCAGATACAACCT
Organism: Anguilla rostrata; assembly: GCF_018555375.3. Classification (NCBI taxonomy): domain Eukaryota; kingdom Metazoa; phylum Chordata; class Actinopteri; order Anguilliformes; family Anguillidae; genus Anguilla; species Anguilla rostrata. The sequence continues at coordinate 20,853,636 of NC_057946.1, forward strand.
GCGTAGGGTGTGCCTTGCCAACATAAGCCCCAGGAAACACAACACAACATACATGGCTAACACCAATAAAGTTTTCAAGATAGGTTGGAAGAAACATCTGTACAATAAATGGTTAAATGTATGCATCACCATTTAACTAATCAAATCTGAAATACCTCTCTGGCCTCTGTTCTGGCCACATCTGATCTCTTCATTATTAGTATGGCATACAAAATATAAAAACATCACAAGAAGCAGGGAAACTGAACACCTTATAAGTGGATAGTGGATTTGAAGATATTTACATTTCAAAGGAATTGTGCCTTTAAACAGTTAACCCCCACCCCCCACCCCTGCCCAATGGAGAACTTCCATGTATTAAAGGGTGTGGCCTTTTGTGTCTGTATACATACTACATCCAGAGGTGGAAATCCAGGCTCAGAAAGTAAAAGTCCTCCCCAGTACTTTGTTCCAGTCACTTGGATTTGCTACACTAGCACACCTCTTCAGCCAGGAGGTAGAACTAATCAGTGAAATCAGCTGGCTGAGTTCATGAATGGAAGAAACACGTGGCACGACTTTTAGTTTCTGATCCGTGGAATTTCCACCACTGATTATATGTTGTGTGAGAGTTGATTTTTTATACAACCAGTTTTAGTGGAAGGCAGTTATTCAGTTCTGTGCATCCTGGATGTATGATCCTGGTTTGCAGCCACATTGGTTGGTCAGGGCCACAGAGGAGATGACTGGCGTGTTGAGCTCATCCAAGTAGAAGAATGGCACCATCACATGGGAGGTTGGCTGGCAGCACTGAACACAGGGATTGCAGTGTGGGAAACATATATTAGAGACACTACAACTACAGATAACACACTCAATAATTACGGAAGGTTTGAGATAAAACACAAGGCAGTGCAGAATATAGGTAGGTAGGTAGCTACATGTGCAGTCTGAGTAGAAATATAAACATTTAAATTCTCACTCCATTACATAAAAACATTAAAAATGATAGTTACAGTGAATAATCTGAAATAGCTGCATATGATTTTAGCTCATGTTGTGGCTACTGTCTGTGTGATTGCTGTGAAAAGTTATAAACACTGAGGCCCTCTAAATGTTTGCTAAAATATTTACATCAGTGGAGAATATTTGTTTGACTACTTCAACTAATTGCACAAGTTGGAATTCTCAAATATAATTTCAAATACAAGTATTCTTGGCCCAGCTCTGGTGCATCCTGTGTTATCACCCACATAGACAAAGCACTGATAACTGAAGGAAAAACCTGGAAGCTCTGGCTGGAACAGGCCCACCTCACTGCTGGCTATGCTGCATGTGAAATCTCAAACGCACTAAACGAGTCTGATACTGCAAAATCCAATCGTGATAGTAGTGCAATAGTGAAGCATTGCTTTATACACGTTATGCCTACAAGACCCTGTTGTGGTGATGAAAGCATTTGTTTGTGTTGATTACGAGATAGCTATGCATTGGCCTTTACTATCACCAGTGATCTTCACCTTAGTGGTATGAGGGTACAAAAAGCTGCAAACCATTCACACTTCTGTGTTGACAATAATATTTGAGCAGTTTTGACTTGGTCTTTTTAGTGACTTTTAGAAATGTAACACTGTACCTTTGAAGGGGTGTTTGGCTCAGGGGGGCTGTTTGCTCGACACTTTGGAGCTTTTGGGTCCAGGTGGGGGTCGCAGACTGCACACTGGGTGTAGGTGAAGGTATCTGGAAAGATTATCCAATTCTCCCAACCAAGATCTAAGAGAAAGGAAATAGGGTTGGCTGTGACGAGTATTCAATGCTAAATTACCTCACAGCAACAGATACAAGGAAGAGGTGAAAATTTGTTCTGGCATTTAAATATCATTTGTGTTGCTCGGGCCAGAGAGGCTTGACTGGATCAAAGGAAGTCGGCATTTAAATTATCTCCAAGGAGTGCAGAAACTAAAGATTATTGTTACCATGACAGAAACAACATCAGGTAGCTTGTCCAATTGCATGGTGCAGAACATGTGCAAAGGCTGTGATAATTGTTCATTTTGGGTTTTAATAAAATTGATGGCGGCTAACACATATGAAAAGCATATTATTTTTATGCCATTTCACTCCTATAGATACATAAGGCTTGATGATCATGTAGAAGTTTTTTTTTTTTTTTTTTTTAGAAATGAAGGCAAATGAAGCATATTGAACCATTTATGAAGATCTGTGAAGCCAGCTGGCAGCACTGCAAGCCTGTACTGTTGGTCTCATCTCGGGTCCCAGTGGACTCTTGTGTGGAGGTTGTATTCAACACTGGTGGGGAAAAATAGTGACATAAAAGTTTGTATTATCTGATCTTTCAGGATTCTTCTTTTACTAACACAACCTTTTTTCTTTTACAGTTACATTTGTGAAACTTGGTGTGATTGGTTCATCATTTCCTAGATGACTGGTTTGGCCTTACCAGTGAATTCCTGAGACTTCGGTGAGCTGTGGGCAGTGTCTCCTAAGACCGCTTTCCACTGCTCCCTAAACCTGCCAAGTCCAGTCCTGGAAACCTGAGGCTCCCTATCCAGGTTCAGGGCCTCCAACAGCTTCTGCTTTATGACCTGAAGTGACTCCCCCTGGCATCTAGGAACATGTAAGTAAACATGTAAGTTAAACATACATACAAACTGACACACACACACTCACACACACCCACACACAAACACATACACACACACACACACACACACACACACACACACATACGACATGCACACATATACATACATACACAGACACATACAGGTACATACATACATTACATACATGCACACATACATGGACGCACATACATACATATACACACACACACATATATGCACACATATACATACATACATACATACATATGTCAGACTGTCATATTATAGTGTAAATGCAGAAAACAGCAGGCATGCCCAGCTACAGACCTAGTCTTCAGTGCAGGCACATGTCTGGCCAAGAGTCCCACTGGGTGACACATGATCAGCTATAGCATTGCAAAGATGGGCTTGTCCATGTCAAATTGGGATAAAATATAAATAAGGGACAAAAATGACAAACCAGTGGGCTTTCTATAGCACCTCTCGAAAATGAAATAGATATTGTGTTACAGTATGTTAAAAAACAATACTGGACTGATGAGATCATTTGCAATGTCAACCCAAAGTGAGAAATTACATTTACATGCCACACAACTGCAGTTGTTGGCAGCAGTCGTTATCTCAGCTCAGAGCTAACCAATTCCCATGGCAAACTGATGCTTTTCAGTTTTTTTCACCAAGATTTTCAATCATGTTTAAACTTCTTTGCATGTACCTACTTAACAGCATAACACAGGCTCCATCTAAGTTCAGTCGCCAATGCTGTACAATAATGTTATGCAAGAAATTTATTCAAGTTTTCCTATATTTAAAAGTGCATACATAAAGTATGTTGAATGCATAGAGGAAAATTACGTTGGAGAAATATGAGCTGGAGAAATGTGTTATCTTTCCTGTGAACATCTGGCAGCTTTGGTATTTTTCCAACAACAATACTTCTTATACTGGTTATTCTTGGTGAAAAGCACTCCCTGGTAAAATATTGATATTAAAAACCAAACATTTCAGTGTGGGAACTGCCTGACGTTCACATGACTGCAGAAGATAAGTATGAGTCTTGGAATTGTTTTAGTGGAAAAAGCCATCTGTACTTTGAGGATTCATATTTGACACATAACTGAACTTTGTGTTTACAAAATTGTAGACAGACCGTTCTTCTTTGTTCAGCAATCATTATTTTGTTTCACTGTGGTGCTGCAGTCATTTTATATCATCTGGAATTTCTTCATATCATTAAATAGCTCCAAATTACCAGCTGGGCAAGGAGCAATGCCCTATTTCTCAGACTAATGTAGGCAACCAGTCACAGTGGAGTCTCAAACCTCAGGTTTCCCATGCAAAACCTCTGCGCCAGTGTTTTGGAACACATTCAAACTTGCTCTGTTTTGTTTTGTCCTTAACTTTGCGCAAAATTTGAGGTGGATAGGGCCCACTTAAAATTAATTGCATCACAATTAAGGACAGAGCTGTATAGCTATTTGTTTCCTTTTGCAGATCAGTGGGAATGATACGTATGCCTTTCATTATATCATTAGACAATAACAATTTTTGTTGTTATGGCTCTGTAGTCACATAGTTTGTTTGCATGCTAGACAAATTGCATTTTAATGGAGCGGAATTATAAGAATCAAAAGGGCAGGGAACAGAACATTTAAAAAGTTCTCACTATAACTTCAATCATAGGCCTGTGAATTCTGTTTGCGCTTCTAAAGCAAGGGCACCCTGTCTTTGTGGCATAAAGGTTAGGGGATTAAAGAAGCCAAAAACATCAGAGTCTGTGAAAAATTGATTGTCATGCCATGCAAGAACACAATGTAACCGTTGTTCCATTGAAGACAGCAGTTGCCAGAGAAGGTACTGGAAGAAACCATGGCTCTGTTTGTTCCCATTGTAACTTATTAGGTCTTGGCAGGCATAGTCAACACCAAGCTCTCAGGGACTCTAATACAGGATATACGCTAGGCTGGTATATTTCTCAATCTTTCTTTCAGCTCCCAGACCTGAAAGAAAGATCTTAGATGGCAGCAGACCCACAGTGACTATTCAAGTGTGTTATAGAACTAACGTGCTTATTTCCTTAAAACATATTTTTTAACCAGGGAAGGCCAAGAAATTTCAGATTTACAACTTTTTGTATATAGTGAAATAATGACTTACTTGATTTGGTTTGGTAATTGCATTTGGTTTACCTAATAATTCATACAGTTACATAGTTATTGTGTCATATGGATTGAAACTCCAAAACTCTCCAGTACTCTGCACCACAGTACTGTTTTGCACCACATTGTGGATTTTGAACTGCAGATTATTACATACATATTCTGGCCAGAAACAGATGCATCTCTGCTATGTTTTGTCTAAAATGTGCAACGTTGTAGCATTACCCAGTTTACTTGGAAGAATTTAGACCACACATACTTGTAACACTATAGTTTCCTCTAGATAAGGTGTACAGTGCACTACTCCTTTAAAAAAATCTTTTTGCGAGTAACCTCAATCTTAATGTGAGGTTTTAATTCCTGTAAACCCACTAGTAAATGTGGTACAAGGCCCTGGTAGGTGAAAACACACAAAAGTAAAGATCACAGAACACACAACATAAAAAACAATGACTTGTATGCATTCATATGCTGTAGTGCTATGCAATGCCTTTTGTCTTTTATTAGTCTACCTCTGTCCTTTTAAAACATACAACACACAATATTTTTTTCAGTCTGCATGCTGAAAAGCTCGAGTAAATTGTTAATTTGTCATGACAAGCTTGTAAAAGCATATTCCCAAACAAGCCATTTGCATTTCACTGTCAATTTTCACTCACACCCCTGCCCACCTCTGAGAGGATATGTTATTGAGTTGATGAGTACACAGAAGGAGGTGTGAATCTCACCTGTTCACCTTGCCAACCGGCACGTCTGAGATGGCTCCTGCAGGCTCCTCTCGGGAGGGATGGAGGACGAACGCGTCTCTCAGAGGAAAGCCAAAGATCGCGGCCATCATGCACAGCGAAGACAGCATCGTGGTTCCGCAGTTAGGCTGTGAGCGACAATTCGGCAGACAGAACACAATCGGCACCCCCTGGTTTGACTTGGTTTACAAAGCCGTCGCCGGTTCAGACCGATTCGATGAAGAGGAAGCTGGACGTGTGCGCTACTGACAATCAGGGGCCTGTACGTCCAACGGTGGCAGAAACTGTTTTTCATCATAGTCTGGGAACCTGGGTTTTATCTGCTCATGCACCAGGTTGGCCTTGGAATATTTCACATTGTTTTCCTGTCCCGCAAGCGTGAGACAGTACGAGGGAGAGACTGAAGAGGATAAAGAGAGAGCACATTTTCTTTGCCTTGACTGTTTGGTCATGTGGAGGAGAGTAGTGTGCTCTGTGTAGAGTAGCTGTTACCTCCAGGGTGATAAGCTGTTCTGCAGGTGTTCTGTTGGCAAACATTCAAATGAACAAAGCATCTCTTGTGAAAGAATAACAACAACAACAACAATAATAATACTAATAATAATAATAATAATAATAATAATAATAATAATAATAATAATAATAATAATAATAATAATGTCACATATTTCATCTATGGGTAATGAGTTCATAGAATTATTTTATATATGAAGTCTGCTCCCTAATAAATTAGTGTTCATTCTGATTCAAAAATTTGGAGGAAAAGTATAGACTAACGCCAATATGATAATAAATTGGTCTTATCCAAGGGGTGGTTGTTAGTGTTGACCATAACTTTGCTTTTGTCCCTTATTCATAATCTGAACCACTGTATGGCTGTGATCACACTCAAGCGAATTTTCTCTCTGAAAGATATGCTGGATGTAAAATTGTAAAAAAAATAAATAAATAAATAAAAAAAACACAATTATTAAATGGGCAGATATATACACTGCTACTGCCAAAAGTTAGTGAATATTAACAATCATTCATTTGTCACAGTACCTGAATACAATCTGAGCTGTTTAAGTGACTCGTCAGACCAGAGGAAGCATTTGCCTCTGTAGTTGTCAAACAGTTCTGATCCTGAGTATCCTATTTTCAGCTCAACTGAAAATGACTTATTTTTCACTTCTTGGTGAACTTGAGAGTAATATGCCGGAAACTGGAATTATGAAAAACGGCAAAAAACACTTATATTCCATTTATGAAGCAGCATAATTAGTTTTGAACCAGCTTAATTAATTTGGTTCCACTGATCTATGAAACTGGCAGCACATATAGCCAGATGACAACCTTCAATGTGTGATTTAAAAATAATAGTAATAATAATAATAATATGACAAAATGGAGAGGACAAGACAAGAAATTGACCTTTTCATCTAAAATATGCCATTAATTAAAAAAACAATACAGTATACTGGCTTCTGGTCTGCGATTACAGTTAATTAATAGGGTGACCTTAAATGAGTATAGGGAGGAGACAGACAGATAGAGTGTGCTGAAAGAAACAGATGCAGCCTTTAAACCCTCTGTTTTGGCTCTACATGAAAGACGAGAATCTTTCTAAGAAACAATATATTTTTGCTTTGCACCTGCCATTCAAGGCCAAGATTCCAGACAGCAGAAAACTAAACAAATGCACATGATTGACTACCAAGCCCTTGCATTCATGATGCAATATACTTAGGGCCATTAAACCTATGCATTGGGCTGAATGCCTAGCTGTACATAAAATGATTCAGCATGGTTAAACTCTCTAAGCTTTAGAGTGCAGGTGTTTTACTAACACACTGTTGTTTTACATTTATACGAATAGCAGTTTCAAATAGTTTTATTTTCAATTCAGAAAATATTAAACGAGTCCTTGAAAAATGGTTGGATGTATCAGGGAATGATTGGATATATTGGGTGTATGTGGAGGGTCTGCAAAATCTCTTATACAGCACTTCAGGATTTGATTTTTGAGATTGAAAGTACATGGAACTAAAATGGAAATAAAATAAAAAATAAAATGTCCATAGGCAGATTTGACTGCAAATGTATCTTAAAAATACATTTTAGTATGCACACCTTAATTACATTAAAATGACATTTTATTGCCTCTTACTTTTCAAATCCACCCTTCTAATCAGCTAAGACTTTACGGTTCTCAGAATATTTATTTTTCAGGGAATTAAATCATGTGTCCACACAATTTATAAATGAATGATATTCTCAGATTTAGCATGAAATCCACGTAGTTTCTTGAAACAGGTCTCTGGGGTCACTCTTTATCTTTATTTCAGAAATGAAAGCAGGTTGTTTTACTATTCTTTCAATGTGGTTTCAATTTACTTCAAAGAAATTAACTTTGAATTGGCAGGGAAACATTCCAAAGATCTATCAGACCAGTTTAGACTGAACCAAGGAACCACAAGCCAACCAACCTTCTAGAGGTACAGCAGGATTTTGGACATGCAGGGACATTGCATGCAAGGCTGTTTGTTCTTCTCACTTTAATTATATGTCATTTGACATAGCCAACTATTCCTGCCGAATAATGTAAATGAAAGACCTAGAATTACCCAGGGCAACTGGAGAAAAATCTAGCAGACCTGCCAACGGTACCATGGTTTGCCAGGTATCTGTCAGTGCTGTGGCACAGAATCCCATATACCATGGCAAATTTATGTCCACTGAGGCCCCAAGGACAGAAACTAAAAAAAGGGAGAAGAGTATTCAAGTCAGTGTTTCTTTTTTTTTTTAACAACCCATACCTCAGGAGGCCCAATTTGCAACTATTGCTGTATTTTGCTGTGGCAGTTTAATATTGTAGTTAACTGTTAGAGACAGAAATTGTAGTAAACAAAACCCTGTGGAAGCTAGGTGCTACATGGCATGACCATTGCTAAAACACGATGAACATGCTGCAGAGTATATTTGCATAGCTTGGGACAATCTGACGGCAGTTAGCATTAGCAGCAGTCAGTTGCTGAATCTTTAATAGATATGTGGCAGATGGAATTAAACTCGAGTGAAACTCAAAAAATGAAACAATGGTAAACTTTGCTGCAAGACATCTGCAGTGTACTTCAGGCCTTCAAATTAAAGTGACACATGCAGCTTCAGCAAGATGATATTGGCTAGGCAGCGATGTTGTGGAGGGTGTTAGATTTACTGCTGATAGAATGTACCAAAATCAGGATACAAAAGTACATTCTGGTGCTTTCTCTGAATAGTTGCAGTATGAGGCTAAGGCTAAAATAGGTTATTGACCATTTTAGTACAGACTTGCCTTTCATGCATGATTTGTATACATGCAAGTATGCTGCAGCCTAGCTGTAACTTCACGGTAGATGTACAACAACTGTAACCATGGACACAGCGTCACAGAGCGACATTCAAAGGCAGTTATTATTCATTCCAAGTGCTTCACAATCAATCATCATTGATTTGCTAATATATTCTACTAAAAAATAGAAAATATTACATTTAAGTAGGGAAATGATTCTTTGTTTTACATTGTTTTTTACATCCCTAATTTAATGAAAGGGAATTACTGTGTTAATGCCTGGCTTTTTTGTGCCATAAAAATGGGGCCCAAGGATGCTATAAGCTAATTATCACTGTCCTCTCTGTATAATGGACAAAGTTCCATACTAATATATGCACTCACTGGCCACTTCATTAGGTCCACCTGTTCAATTGCAAACTGCACCCGTTAACACAAATATCTAATCAGCCAATCACGTGGCAGCAACTAAATGCATTTAGGCATGTAGACATGGTCAAGACGATCTGCTGAAGTTCAAACCAAGCATCAGAATGGGGAAGAAAGGTGATTTAAGTGACTTTGAACATGGCATGGTTGTTGGTGCCAGACGGGCTGGTTTGAGTATTTCAGAAACTGCTCATCTACTGGGATTTTCACGTGCAACCATCTCTAGGGTTTACAGAGAATGGTCCGAAAAAGAGAAAATATCCAGTGAGTGGCAGTTCTCTGGACGAAAATGCCTTGTTGATGGCAGAGGTCAGAGGAGAATGGCCAGACTGGTTCGAGCTGATAGAAAGGCAACAGTAACACAAATAACCACTCATTACAACCGAGGTATGCAGAAGAGCATCTCTGAACGCAAACCACGTCAAACCTCGAAGCAGATGGGCTACAGCAGCAAAAGACCACACCGGGTGCCACTCCTGTCACCTAATGAAGTGGCCGGTGAGTGTATGCTTCAGCTCTGGAGCTGAAACTAACAGAAAGTCAAACAAATCAAATTGCCCAAACAGTCTGGCTGAAGATGAAAGGGAAATGCCTCAACAAGTTTTAGCAAAAACTTTGTTAGGACTTGTAACAAAAACAAAAAGTTTTGTATTGCTCAATGTTTCTGGTACATTTAGAAATGAATACACATCTAGGTCCCCTTGACATCTCCGGCAGTACAGCTGCATCAGAGCGTGCGTGATGTCAGCAGTGGGTCAGGGAAGGATGGACTTGCATGATGTCAGCAGTGGGCCAGGGAAGGATGCGGCTTTTGCCTCTCCAGAAGTGTGTACATTTATAGAAGGAAAAAAAATCTGGGGTGTGTCCCAAAATACTTGCTAACAAACTGGGATTGGTCTCATGCAAGCTGAAAAAAGCAGAATTGATCTGTGACCCCAAATATTCATAATAGTGCTCTCAGGTGCTTTCTGCCCTATTGCAGAACATTTCATCATACCCTGGTGACACATGATTGCCTTGCATGTGTGGTAATATTATTCCCCTGTTGCTGTTTTAGCCACTGCGCTAGATCTGACCAGGCTGTCAAAAAAAGAAAAAGTATTGATATTTGACCACTTACTGCAAAAGTATTATTATTATTATTATTATTATTAGTTGTTGTGTTGTTGTTGTTGTTGTTGTTGTGTGTTGGTTAGTTTGGTGTGGTGTGAAAAATAAATGTGTAATAATAATAATAATAATAATACTAATAATAATAATAATAATAATACTTTTGCAGTGGTCCAGTATCAATACTTTTAAAAAAATATTATTATTATTATTATTATTATTATAGTGATAATAATTTGCCTAGAGATGACTGCTGGTCTCCATATGAGATACACATTAGTAAAAAAAGAAGCTGATTAAAGTGCATTGTCGTACACAGTGTTATCACAGTTTATTTGTTGTATGACTCATGCTGCTCTTCTAGAATATGTGGGTACTGTTGCAATCACCTTGTTATTTTCCATGTTCTTATTTGTTTTTAAAATCAACATTTTATTGTGGATGTCTTTTCCTATGCAGGATATCAAGGTCCTAAAATATTATGTTCTATATAAAGGTCACGTGCAACTCAAGTTTATCTGTTACTAAAGATCATATACATAACCTGCTTTGAAAAAAAAACATTTGTGTTATCCTCACACCAGTACTGTGTAGGACTGCTTATATTTTAGAATACATGCCACATCCTCTTTACAAGCATGCCTATGCAATATAGTATATAGAGAAGCTTTCACTGTGAACTTTTAAACTTGTTACACTCAATAACCTTGCATGCAGAACTCATTCCAACACGAAGACAGGCAACAACAGACGGTTATTTGTGGTCTGGTGTTATACAGGTGGTGCCAAATGCTTCACACAAGCCATTCTGTTTCCATTTCAAGTATTTGGGAGGGTGCGTGTGCAGGTGCAGAGGGAGTAGTCTAAATGAAATACCTAAATGGAATTATTTATCTAAATATAGCAGGGCACAGATACACGAGCATGGAATGTGAGAATGGAAAGAATAGGGTAGAAAATATCAAGCTAAACAGCTGCTGCACATTATTTGGCATTTACTTGTCATGTTGTGTTCAAGATAGTGTTTTTAATTGGTAACATAGTTACAGATTAGTTATCTAAGTAATGCCTTATGATATTTAGCATAACATTGCAATAAATCATGTATTAAAAGGGCTACTGTACATGTTGGCTGACCATTTTGGGAGACAATGTTTGTTAAAGTACCTCTGTTTCTTGTGACATAATAACGTGGTGTCTGCTCTTAGATTTAATCTATGTCCGAAATACATGCATTCCTTAGTGAAACTAATGCACATATGTTTACCTGACCTTCAGGTAAGGCTCTTTCTTTGTGAAGGTACAATAAAGACATAATATGGGCAGCAGTTTAGGGACTTTATAAGGTAGCCTATATCCTATGACATTTAAATGCCTTTTCAGAGAGTACTTTGTTACCTAAAGTTATCTCAGCTCATATGTACTCAATTTGCCATCCCATAGAGATAGATATGAATTGTTTGCTTCTGAAAATTCGTCATTGCTTTGCCAGCTGCCTGTATTTATTTTAAATTTCAGTTATATCTCACATCACAAATCACACTTTTGAGCCCACTGTTACTATTTTGTTCACTTAGAATGGTTATTTCAGTAATGATTTACAGAAAATTGTATATATATATATATATATATATGTATATGTATACATATATATGCTACCTGTTGGTAGTACTTGTTGGCTACCTGTTGTTCTTTATGGAAAGCTTTACCTATCTATTTAGGGAATGGCCTAGCTGCAGCAAGGTATTATCTTAAGCCACTTGTGGCTTGTTTCTTTGATTAAGTTTGATTAAGTGCTCATAAGGTCTGAGAGGGCCACTTTATGTATCTCGCAAAGCACACGGCAATCCAGGCAGCATGACGGGGACCCAGTTTCTTTGAACAGGTTGTCCATTCAAGACATGTCCTCTGGGACACGACTGCTCTGCATTATTAGGTCCTGTTGATCTCGAGGGCAGCATTACGTCTGACAAACTTAACTTTGTGCTCTTTCACTCACCCTCTCTCTCTCTCTCAGCACCTGAAGGGGGAAGAAAAACATGGATGTGGAGGTGCTTTTGCTGAAATAATTTGAGGGTTAACACACTTCCTTAGTCACAGAGAAAATCACAGCGATAAGGTAAGTTCAGTTTTCCTTCTCTGATTTTGCAGCTGATGTGTGGGGCTGCACTGAAGAATGTTGGAGTGGATTTTTCATTTGGCAGAGAAGTGTGGGAACACTGAAGTTCAGCATAGTGGATTGAATGGTATCAATTTGCTGATGGTTCTGTATTTTGAGTGAGGATACACAAAGAATAATGAACAGAGATAAGTGTTTTGTATAATGAAGAAGAAGAACCACTATATTCTATGGATTATAAAAATGTTTAGTTTGATTATGCAATACAAAATTAAAGGTGCCTAATGATCTAAATATATTTTGATATTGCTGTATTTTCATAAACTTTTGGCCATAATATTAGACATTCAGCTACTTAAAAATGATTCAATCTTTTGTGATAATATTCAATCAATAGATTAGTGTATTGTGGATGGTGTCACCACAAAATATTGTACAAAGAATTTCTTGAATGTGGAAAATAAATAAATTGCAGCGGTTTGCATTAATGTGTTACAAAATGAACCTGCAGTCACTACGACAGGGGATGGTGTGAATTATCCGTCCCAACAAACCTAATATCAAACCCATTTATACTCTAATGTGTGATGGGACAGTGGGGCTTCATGGAGAACGCCACAATGGGTGGAACTACCACATGCTGTCAGTCACTCACTCTTGAACCAGTCATTCTGCTGTTCTCTCCTAGGCAAAATGGGATAAATTGGTTCAAAGTTTGGCTCAATCAGTGAGTAACTGACACACAATAGCTTAACTCACGTCACAGTTAATGAAGCCATGTACTCACTTGTACCTTATGGTACCTGTGGTGTCCTCAGACTGTAAGTTCAGCATGAAATCATTCACAATATCATTTTGAATAGAAAGGCTTGTGCCTATCTGTTCTTAATAGTTTGACCAGCAATGAGGGATAACTCATCACGTGCAAAAGGTTTGAAGTTTGGGAGAGAGGGAAATTCACGCAAAATATAATAAGCTCCAGAAAGTATTTTGTAACACATTAATGTAGCTTTTCTTTCATTTACATTATTTGCAGATTTGGGATATTTAGAAATGTAAATCTACTTTTCAAATACACAGTACTCCAAAACAAAATGTTTAAATCTAATGAAGCAAAGAGAAAAATGCTTTTTCTTTACATAACATAACATGACATAACATAACATAACATGACGTAACATGACATGACGTGACATGACATAACATAACATAACATAACATAACATAACATAACATAACATAACATAACATAACATAACATAACATAACATAACATAACATAACATATACATTCTAAAGTATTTGCTGAGCTAATCCCACTTCTACATTGTACATGTGTAGTAGAGCTCAGAAAATGTACAGCCACGCATTTTCACACACGGAGGACTGGGCACAGTCGGCGAGGACAGGGAGGAGATGGGGGTCTGAATAACCTCAGATTACAGTATATCTGAAGTTTATTTCTGGAAGAGAACCGGCATTCCTAGCTCTGCCCACCGCGCCCATCTATTTGTCAATCTCTAACTGTGCCCTTTCTTTTCAGGCCAGCAGGTCAAGCAGAAGGCCATGGGATGTGGAACCTCAGCGTCAAAAGAATTACAGTTGAAAAAATGCGAAAGAGGTAATCTTAGAGACTAAGTCTTCATGCCTTTCTGGTTTCTACAGTCTCGATGAGCTCAGTCTTTAAGTGATCCATTCAAGTTAATAAATTCACCTAAAATACATCAGTAAGAAATGTAAGGTCATTTTGGAGATAATAATTTTTAAAATAAAAATTATTATGAATGCACATATATGACTTTTCAATTCATGGGGAAAAAGTATGAAAAGATGATTTGTGTCTTGTTATAAAAACTAAAGAACTGTGCATCCAATTAACTAAAAAAAACTCTTTATTTTTTTTTGTCTGTACCTGGATATGTAGCTGCTACAGGTGAGTTAAAAAGTTTCCTCTCTCGTGTGTGTTGGTCTTCAAATGGAACAAGAGATCATTGGGCAAATATCAACCATTAGTAAAGTATGAAAAGCACACTTTCCAAAAATACCACTGAGAGCTAGCAATGTGCCTTGCTCATTCATACCCAGATTAAATCATTGAAAGAGTAAATGACTTTTTTCTATCAAGGACCAGTGTTGTCTGAAGGACATGGGGACTATCAGGCAGTGAAAGAGGGCAGACTGATTCGTTATACCTGTTTCCTTAGCGATGAGAGCAGCTCTGCTGATCCAGCGGTGGTACCGCCAGCACGTCGCACGCATGGAGCTGAGACGAAGGTGCACCTGGAACATCTTTCAGTCCATCGAATACGCAGGGGAGCAGGACCAGATCAAGGTGAGACAGCCGCAGCTGGTGCTAATGAATAAGCCAGGACCATGTAGAGGTGCCTCAAATTCTATTTCTTGTGCATTCATAGTACAGCGATGCATTCGACAGCTGGGACTAACTGTGGACTTGTTCAATGCCAAGAGTGGAGGAGAGTCCATGGAGTGATGCATAATTGGTCGTAGTGTCACCCAGGAAGGGTGTTCCCTGACTCATTGCTCAATAATGACTCTTCTGGTCGGTGAGGCACATTCGATCTGCCTGCACCAGAATGCATCAGACCTCTGGTGCTGTAAGTATATTGCATTGCACAGCGGGGGCTAACTCTAGGTATGCTGGAGTAAGCACATACTAGTGTCACCACTCCTGGACTGATGGTGATGCAACAACCAATTTAGTTTACATAGACTGAACAACTGACCAGAAGAGTTGTTATTGCATGATGGAGAGGGGATATGTTAGTTATGTTTGTTAGTTATGTACCAACCTGCAGTCATTATTGGTATGTTCAGGATTTAAATCCAGACTGTACCGCTCACTACTGCATCAAGAGCTAGAGCTTTAGCAAGATACCTCAACCAAGACCCTGTCTGTGATAGTCTAATTACAACTTCTCTTTTTCTGAAACAGCTGAATAATTTCTTTGGTTACCTGATGGATCACTTTACACCAGTAAACAATGAGAGTAAGTTTTTCCTCCTATGATATTTATAGACTATTTCATAACCCCCCCCAAAAACACACATTCATAAGGTATTTCATACCCCTCAATGAGGATCAGATGTCCTGCCCACTGATCCCTCCCCAGGTGACACTATGGGTCTATGATCAAGTATGCACCAGCCATTGGAGCAGCTGTCTGAATATGATACCAGGAAATTGGTGCCATTCACACACTCTGTCCCTTAACAGGATTTATTGTCTTAACAGGTGATACTCACCAGCCTTTCAAATGTTTTCCTTTAAGGAGAAAAGTATGCATTTTATCGGGACTGTATAGCTGGAAAGGAGGTGGTTTGAAATAGAAACACAGACACGGGATAATGTTTAACTGACCACAACTTTACACAGCAGTACTGCAATGTAGTGTTGCGATATTGTTTTGTGTAAACTGGTCCATAGTATAGATCATGTGTCATCTCTCTCGCTTAGGAAACTTGATCTCCCACATCTTCAGGGAAAATGAGGTCTGTCGTGACACTGAATGGGAGAGGTGCTTCAGCTACATCAACATTGAGCTGCCAGAATTCTACTGTGGCCCCCGGCTCACTTTCCCACTCACAGTTACTCATGCGGCTGACCTGGTGGAGGCCTTCAGAAACAAGCAAGTAGGGATCCCCAGAGACCATACACTTAACAGGGCTTCGGCAATGTGCTGTCTGTACAAAGTGGATCTTCTGTAATTCAGCAATGACTCTTATTTCATATTTCATCCAGTCAGCAATGAAAAATGTCAAAGTTTGAGAATGAATGTAAGCCTGCTAGTTTTCTCACTTTTCTTGTCTGTTTTTCCCAGTAGCAGCTCCATACAAGATATGTCCTCCAGCTTCTCTTGGAGACTTGGAAACTTCTGACGATTCTACCAAACATCAATCATGTCTCCACCTGCCAAAGCAAGGAAATCATCATCTGTGGTGAGACACGATTTACTCATTGGACTCAAAGGTTCATATATATATACACACACGCACACGCACACGCACACGCACACACAAACATGTATAGCCCTGTTATCCTTGTGAAAGGAGCATAAAGTACTGAACAGTTAATATTTGTGACAAATTGGTTTTGGGAAATAAATTTATAAATTGAGAAAATAATGATTCATTGGAATCACCCTAACATAGCATATATACATACAAATTTAATTTTAATAATGATATATTTTATTTTGCTAGGAGACTTACATGGGCAACTGGAGGATTTGCTGTTCATATTCTACAAGGTGAGCAAATACAATAATAAACAGGCCATTCCTTCTGTAAAACACACTATTTCAAATGAGAAAACTAGAAAACACAAACATCCACCACTGTGTTGTGGCCAGTGCAAGCTCTACCCATCTGGCATGGCATGTTTATGCAAAGACATTATGGTATGTTATGGCATATTACAATATTTGATATATTTTGCATCAAGGTCTGTTTAAATATGTTCTGACTATATACACATTTGCAATGATATGATATATCACCAGTTTCACCTCTATAATATGCATTTCTTTATTTCATGGTAAAAAGAATGGTTTGCCATCTGTGGAGAAGCCGTATGTCTTCAATGGGGACTTTGTGGATCGAGGCAGGGACTCCATTGAGATTCTCCTCATACTGTTTGCATTTCTGCTGGTCTATCCCAACGACATTCACCTCAACCGAGGGAACCACGAGGACCACATTATGAATCTAAGGTATGGACAAATGCAGATTTTATTAATGCATTCACAGCATTTTTATTATTATCAAAAGCATGTTTAATGCATTCAGATTTTTTTTCTAGGTACGGCTTTACCAAGGAAGTGTTGATGAAGTATAAGGTAAGTCTAGTGTCCATCACTTTACTTTTCCACTTGAACTCTGACTGCAAACAGCAATTAGCAGCCTTATTTCAACGGGCTTGTAGGACAGACTCTGGGCATTCAGCCACACTGCGGGGGCTATTTCTGTATATGATACGAGCCCTTCTGCAGGGCTAAGAAGATTTATTAAGTCTCTCACTGTTGTTTATCAGCTGACACTAAATAACCATCGTAGTGACCTACTAAAGTCAGAATCCTCTGCTGAGACAGGCTATTTTGTGTTGAGTCTTAGACTCAACACATGCATTGGATTAATTGTACAAGATCATCAATGGATGATTTAGTTTAAAATAGTAACACCTAATTCACGTATTCCAGATTTTAAATACGTAAATATTCTGATTATTTATGACCAATTGCATCACAACAGGATTTCAGATGAGGTAATTAGTACAAATAAAATAGTTGTACAATGTAATAGTATTTCCGTCATTGTAAATGCGGCCCTGTGGATAATGTCAGGTACAAACAGGTACACTACGAGTAAATCCAATTAGTTCTGCTTACTCACACAGACAGAGAACCGCTTGAGAAGGTCGGTTTGAACAGTCTGTGAAGGCTGACGTGCAGCCTGTTGATTTCTCCCCAGCTCCATGGCAAAAGAATTTTGAAGCTGCTTCACAAGATCTTCAGCTGGTTACCCCTGGCAACCGTGATAGACCGAAAGGTGTTGATCGTCCATGGTGGAATCTCTGACACCACTGACCTCAGTGTCATTGCCAAATTGGAGAGACACAAAGTAAGCAAACAAAAGGGCAGAAAGGATTATGCTTTCCCCTGTCCCCTTTTTCATATATGGTTATGGGCTGCTGTCTAAACTGGCAGGTCTATAATTACTGTACAAAACATTTTTAGATTTAATTTATTGGTATGCCTCAGAAGAGGTATGCCTGATGAATAAAAAGATATTCACTTTCTTTAGCTTGCCATTTGAAAGAAAGGATATTTCTGTTAATAAAAATGTATTACCTGCTTGCATTGTAACAGCCTTAAAATGAGGGAAAGTTGTGGGACGTTGAACATCCCTCAGGTCTCGTACACACTTTCAAACTGAGCTCATGTTCAGATGCAGTATTATTGCATGGTATGGATTGAAATGATAATCTCCAAAAGACTTTCATAAAAGTGTTCTTAAAAGCTTAACAGATTTTTACCTGTAAGACTAAAGCATGCCATCTCTTATCAATACATTTTCTTCACACAAATTTTCACTTGTTCCATTCATTCTAATAATAATCTGCTTGCAAGAATTAAAGTGGCTGAATGCCATTCAGTCTGCACTGTATGATCAACTGATTACAGGTCTAAATAGGTTTTTTCATGATTGTTTAATCAGAAAGATTTTGGCTTTGAGGGGTGCACAGTACAAATCTGTACAGCTTCTGGCAGCTTCTGGAGTGGTATTGTGGTGCAGTGGTACTGAAACTTTTGTTATTGTTCCTCAGTATGTTTCGACGTTCAGACCGCCGGAGAAGAAGAAGAAGCAGGAGTCCATAGACCTGGATAGCAAGGATGCCTCTTTTGGTTCCAAGGGGGGAGGCAGCAGACAGAGACTGTGCTCCCTCACCCACAGCAGCCCCCGGCGCTCGCTGCAGGACCTGTGCAGTCGCGTGCACCGCTCCGTGGACGAGGAGCTGAAGGAGCAGCGCAGGCAGGCTGGACTCGGCCTGTCCCACGGACACCTCCACGACTACCTCTCCCCCGACTCTGACTCCAACTCCTGCAAGTCACAAGAGGCTAATGCTGACGAGTGGAAACAGGTAAAAGTAAAAAAAAAAAATTCACGTAGACGATGAGGCTACAGCATGTTTGGGTGTCCGTCAGTCAGCCAGCGAGGGTGGGGTTAGTCCGTGCTTCAGACTGTTAGAGAGGGGAGCTCGCTTCTCCATCACCCACAGCAGGCCCTACCAGACCGTACACAAATATTTCAACGTTTGCCTTCCCCAGCGTGTGTGTATTATGACTGACTAAACGGCGCTTAAACAGCACACGTCATGTGGCTGCAGGTCGTGGACCTGCTGTGGAGCGACCCCATGTCCCAGAACGGCTGCATCTCCAACGAGGTCCGAGGCGGCGGGTGCTACTGGGGTCCCGATGTGACCGAGGGGGTCCTGGGAAAGCACAACATCCAGCTGCTCATCCGCTCCCACGAATGCAAGCAGGACGGCTACGAGTTCTGCCACAACCGCAGGGTGAGGGAGGCACGATGGGCCCTTCGGTGACGCCAGTCCTGCTCTGATGCACCATACAGACCGGTCTGAGTCTGGGCTGCGCTCGTGCCAGCTGCGTCCAGGAGGAATATTTGACGCACATAACTCCACAGTATCCTCACCGCAACAGTCAACAGCACTCGATTGGGCACTGTAATCTGCTTGTGCCAGCTGTGTGACTTGCAAAGTCCTGTGGTGCAGTAACTGCCCAGCTGGTGGACTGCAGAGTGAAGCGAACTAGTAACTGGCTACACACGTGCACGCTTGCTGCAGAGGACTCAAGTGTTAGTGTGCATCTAATACTGTAGCAATCAGGCAGAGCTACAATTACAATTAGTCATCCCAAACTGATGGGGAAGAAAATTAGGAATATAAAATTATTAATAAATAAGCGTATTAAGTATTTCCCTTTGTTCCTGATATGCACAGGTCCTGACAATTTTTTCTGCTTCCAATTACTATGAAGTGGGGAGCAACCGAGGAGCCTACGTCAGGCTAGGCCCAGATTTGGTTCCACATTTCATTCAATACCAGGCCAACCGTTCGACCCGCAAACTTACCCCGAGGCAAAGGTAAAGATATGATATGTACCTCAGGAATCTGTTTTCCTTTTACCAGTGTAACACCCAAACTTGAGCTTTCAATATCTGGAGAGCTTGTATGGTTTAAGTAGTGATTTTTTCACAGGTACATATTGTGGTTGTTATTTTGGGATAAACCTAATTAACACCTCTAATGCCAGTGTGCTGCTTCTTGCTGCAGCGTGGGTCAGACTGAACGATCTGCACTACGGGCCCTGAGGGAGAAACTCTTTGCACACAAGTCAGACCTCATCAGTGCCTTCCAGGAATTTGACATGGAGAAAACAGGTTCTGATCCACCGCTGTGCCTCCTTCTCAAATTTCAGTTTTATCAACCCGCACCTATTAATTAATATTTGCTCTGTTATAAGTTGTGGGGAAAAAGGGTACCGGTATTTAAAAAATGATTTTAGGGTTTTCTTCGGTAATGTGTAACGTATGTATTTGGTATTTTTATTTCAGTTCTTGCTTAATATGGTTCATTTTCTTGACTGCTTTAGTGATACTACATACACTGTACTCACTGATCTGGAAGCATTGTAAGCCGGGTCTGGCAGTATTACTAATGTAGATCAGGTGAATGCTTCCTGCATTGTAAATTTCTCTGGATAAGAATGTCTACTAAAGTAATGCAAAAGCCAGCCTTGAACAGGCATGTCCAATCTTATCCAAAAATGGTTAGTGTGGGTGAACATTTTTGCTCTAGGCACTACCAAAAACAGTGACAGGAATTTTTAAATTCAGGTGCCCATTCTTGAAGCACAACATTTACTAAGCATTGTGGAACATTGTTCCACCCTTTGCCATGCAGTCCTACATATGATTGGGAATGAGAATCTTGCTTCTCTTTGTACTTCCCCTCTTGCCACAGGGTGGATTTCTCTGAACAACTGGGCAGCTGCGGTGGAGAACGTTCTGCGTCTGGACCTCCCCTGGAGGGTCCTGCGGTCCCAGCTGGTGACCAGCGCACAGGACGGCCAGCTGGACTACCACAGCTGGTTCAATGAGCTGGCCATCAAGGAGCCCAACATCGAGGTGAGCACAGCAGCCACCTGGACACACCCTAATAATATCCAGGATAATAGCCAGATCAAAACTCTAATCACCCTCACAGGGCCAAAGGTTTGTGTTAGAGAAAACATTCTCCTGGCCCTTGTTTTTGATTCCATATTATCTGTAAACTAACAAATACTTTGTTGAGAATTTCTCTTTTGTGCTCTTCACATACTCAGGGAGCTGCATTTACAGTAATTATATATTATTTCAAAAGCTTTAATGGGGTATACTGGAGTTTCAAACTATATTTCTTACACAGATCCCACACCAGAACTTGCTGGAGACCATGTACAGGCACCACTCCAACCTTGAGACAATCTTCAGGATCATAGACACAGACCACTCAGGTAACGAGGCACCCTGCTGGTCAATCTACCTTAGGTGTTTCTCATCTCAACTGTTAAGTAATACTCAATAAAATACAGATTTTAGTATTCTTACAGAACAAGGACTCTCAGTCATCCCAAATCCTTCAGCAACCTCTGAAATATCCAAACACTTGCACAAGCTGTATATAATGACACACAGAATGTGCGAAAAAGCATTATAAATAATCTTGGTAAAGCATCACTTTCAATCACGAGTTCTGAAGCAGTGATACAGTACAATTCTAAATAACTTTTAAGTGAAAAGTAGTTGTTTATAATTCTTTAAGATGGTTCTATTGAAGCAGGTGATGATCCCTTTTCTCACTTTCAGGCCTCATCTCCCTAGAGGAGTTTCATCAAACATGGAAGCTTCTTAGCACTCACCTGAACATAGAGATAAGCAACGAGGCCATCGCTGACCTCGTAGCCAGCATAGACTTCAACAAGGATGGGAGCATCGACATCAACGAATTCATGGAGGCCTTCCGATTGGTGGACAGGTCCAGGGCAGAGATGGAGTGACCTTGTTTGTGATCAACCCCAAAGAGCTACAGCGATCCAAAAGCCACCTGTGAAACCAATCCATGTGAAGGACCCAGCACCTAGAACTCACTTTTAAGTTGGTCACTGACCATTCATTTTCCCATTCAAACTCTGTTTGTGAACTGCTAAAATCAACATAAATCCAAAAGACCACCAGGAGACCTTATCTATTATAGACTGGAGCAAGGAATAGGAAGCTTGCAATGCAACATATGCAAAAAAAAAAAAGAAAAAAAAAAAAACAAAAGTACCATACTAGAGAAACCAGCAGCATGCATCTCCAAAAAGTGGATTTAATGGTTGAATTATCCTTGAGGTGCATTTCTGCGATTCGTGTAGATTCTGCACTAGGATTATATGCAAATGGCAGTAGTAAGAGAATAATCTTGTAAGCACAGGGATATCCCAGTGCATCAGGAAGCAAATGAATATTAAAGCACAGTGGGATATTTAATACACACTGAGAACAGCCTGTAAAGTCTAGGTTTGCCATTATTGGTGCTAATTAAAGTCTTCTCTTCAGCTGCATTTAAAAAAAACGTGTGGGGAAACCATGAGCTGGAGTTGTCATTTAAAGTCTGTTTCTCTTTTGTTCCGGAAGGAAATTTCCCCGGTCTTATGCTTTTGCACCCCCGCTATGCCAGCTGCACCTGCATAGAAGGTCAGAGCAGCTGCGCATGCACTCTTATACACTGCACGCCACTGACTGTTCTCAACACAAGCCACACAGTGTCCCAACAGTGGTAGCAGCAACAGACTGTAGGCCTCTGGCCAGTAGCTAGTGCTTAACTATACAGTGGTCAACTGAGGAATCCTGGATGACTAACCCTACCCCTGCTGTGTGTGTCTGTGTCTGTGTGTCCGTGTTTCTGTGTCTGTTTCTGTTTCTGTGTCTGTGTCTGTATAAATGACTCTGTTTCTGTGCATGTTTTATCTACTGGCCTTAAGGAAAAATACACAAACTGCTCAGTGAAAGAGATAAATGGGGCAGCTCTTAAATGAAACTTTATTTCATAACTCAGGGCTTGTTCATATACTAAACCCAGAATACAAAACATTACCAAAAATAATCATAAAACTGCATATTTACAGATGTTGATGCTTGCACTTTAAAACCCAGCCCTGTCTTTAGAGCACTCCAGTAGTTGCCTTTAAAGGAGTGCTGGGAAGAATCCTCCAATCACCATGGTGACCCATGCATTCCAAGTTCGGCCTTGCTGTGCTTCCGACGGAGGGCTGCTGCGCTGGGGCAGGAGAGCGATGCAGAGGCATTGTGGGTCGGGGGCAGTCCGGCGGCGGGACAGGGGTAACAGGGAGGTCAGCTGAGCATGCCGCCCCTCATGTGCACGCTGTCGTGGAGACCGTGTTCGATCAGCTTTATGTCCTCCACGTCGTCCTTGATGACGCTGATGAGGTGGCTCAGGCCCTCCTGCTGCTGTTTCAGGTGCTGCAGAGGACACACAGAACAACACTCACTACAGGGCTTTGGGCTGCAGCCACAGTCATTTGCCTTTTGCAGTAACAAATGTCCTTCTAATCTGAATGAGGAAGTACAAATGCATATTTGCTAGCATACATAGGCGCACTACAGTACTGGCTTCACTCCAAACTTGTATCAGGCAAAACAAAATATGGAGCTCCTGGCACAGATTCTGTAGCATAACCAGATGGCCAGCTGCTGTGTTTCTCTCCACTTTCTAAGAATCTTCTGAGAAGAATTTAGTTTGTCAGGTGCTATATAATCAGAAAGAAGATTCATTTCCACAGTCCTGCACTGGGCCACGTGCATTCAATCATGTTCAGGAGATGAAACCGGAATCTTTCAGAGCCAGTGAAGCAGAATAGAGGGAGAGTACAGAGAGGATCTAAAGACTCTGTGCGCAGGAAGGCAACCGTCCGGAAGCTTCCGGCGAAGCTGCGCCCCACCGGCCCGTACCTGCTTGATCTCGCGCAGCAGCTCGGCGTCCACGCTGTAGCGCTCCTCGGACCGCACCGCACCGAAGTGGTTCTGCATCCGGATCTGAGACATGAGCTCGTTCAGCCGGCCCTGCGGGCACAAGAGCCCGTTACAACCACTGTTTCTTACAGCCGCCCTTCAAGCAGTGCAACCCAATGCACTTCCCAAAAGATTCATACAGAAAACATTAGGGAGGAAAGACTTATGTACAACAAGTAACTACACTGAACATAATCCAGAAGAAGAACACAAATCATTCAAGAGAATTAACAGCAACTGGGAAACATGTAATTTCACAATCATGGCATCCCTATGAGTAGAAAAATGAATTGTTGCAAGTGGTACAATGCACACAAGCGCACACACACTGATTTCACGGCAGATAGCATTTTATGATGTGAAGCAATAATAAATCCATGTAAAGAATGCGATAAGCCTGTGCCAGTCACCTTAAACTGAGTGGGGGCGTTGAGTTCAGACTGAATGGTGTCCAGCTGCACCCGCAGATGTTCCTCATCCACCTGGATGGCATAGCCACTCTTCCTCTGAATCTCCTGCTTAATCAAGACCTGAAATGCAGACAGACCCGTTACATCTTCTACCCACACTTTTATCGAGTTCATATTAACAACTATCAAATGTTACGATGAAGACCTGTCACGTAAAACTGCTCACCTGTAGTACTCTGTGAGAAAGGTCCATCAGCTTCCTCTTGTACTGTGCGATCTTTGCCACTGTCGTAGCCTGATTCTTCTGTAACTCACTTACGTCGTTGGAGATTATCTGTCGAATGAACAGGAGACACTAAGCTTAAAGCCACAGATGTGTTAAAGGAGAAACTGGGCTAACCACACCAATATTTCCCTGAAGTCACAGTGAAAGGAGTTTAGATATTGTTGCATTAGCCCGTATTGCCCTTGAAGTCTCTTAAAAGGATGTAATTTTTTAACCAAGGCGATGCTCACATCAACACGAGTTTGGTGCTGCTTTGTCATCTGGTCCTGGATCTTGAGCCTGCGAAGTAGTTCTTTGAAACCAACCATCGGAACTGGAATCAACCTACAATACAATACAACCACAATACTGTTAGATTAGCATCTACTACAGTCATGCTAAAATACAGACAATGTGGACTGAAAATGTGCCCCCATTAAAATGATAAATTAAAAGAAAAACACTCATCTTAATATTAAAAGCAGTGTGGATTTCTGTTAAGTGGAATATATTAATCAACTTTCTGAATTTACACATACTTTTCAGGATCAGGGTTGTCAACCTTCGCCTGTTCCCATATAATTGGATCCACACCTGAAAGGGAAAAGATAATTAATGTTGCCAGATACCATGGCACACAATACAAAAGAATCTGATACAGAAGAGGGCGTTTCTGTTTTTCCTTTCATTACTGGGCTTGCTTCCGGCAAGCCCACTCTCGCCATCTTTCATATTTATTATTATTATCTGAACTTTACACCCAATTTCTCTACAGATTTTGCACTACATTCAAACTGTTTACACCAAAATGACCGGCTAGTTCCAGACATTGTTGCTTGTATTCAGATTTTTGAAATCTTCAAAACTTTTTGAAATATTCAACTTTTTGTGAGCAATTTTTGTGGTCACTCAGGGATGTTTAGTGGAACTCTTTAGTAGGACGCATGCGCAGGTGATCACTCACTCACGGACGTTTAGTAGGACGCACTTCGAACGGCACAAGATTTTTAAGCACAGCTTTATCGCCTAAAGTCACTTTAGCTAACCCTAACATGTTAGCGTTTCGCCTACTTTAGTTAACCTAGTTAGCGCATACGGATGCTATCCTGCACGCATGAGTAGGAGCCAATGACACACAGCTACAACCACCGATACAGATATATGGACACGGACGCTACAGCCACCGATACAGATGTATGGACACACGGAGGACAACAAATAACGTTACAGTGGTGAGGACATGCCATGGCTAGCTAGCTATATAGTTAGCTAAGTTTTACTCATGACACTTTTAGGATATGACTAATCCCTGGAACATAATCGCTACTTGCTGATGCCCGGCTGTATATGTAATGCTATGGTGCGCCGTGGGTCTGGACGGTTTCGTGCTTCTTCTGAGCTATGCGCCCTCACTGAAATGCACTGAGGCTTGAGGACAGTGCCATTTAAAATTTGAAGCAAGCCCACACAATTCCTTCAGGAATTGTAACCTTTCTAGTTCATTTTTGGTATTGCCAGCATGCTGGCAATGTTACCCAATGTAAAGTAGTGACTGTTGGGAAAGAGAGGGACAAGGTCGGCCATACTGACCGGCTGGCGGGTTCTGCAGCAGCTGCTTCAGCTGCGCAGGCGACAGCTCTGTGCGCGTAACGGACATGACCACGCCCAGCTGCTGCAGCTGCGGTTTGATGTTGGCCTGCTCCACGTAGCTGAAGAGCGTGGTGGCCGGGATCCTCTTGGAGGTGCCGTTCGGAGAGCGCTCCACCACGTATATGACCACCTCCGTCCTGCAGACAGTCAGCGGGAGAGGCTGTGTCACGTCGGACTGGAACAAACATTTGTCCGCACATTCTCCTGGCCACAGTGAACCACTGCCAACTAGCTCATGACAAAATCGGAACAGAATTTCCTATTTAAATTCTAACCCTCGGCACAGTTCTGGTCCCATGTGGTCTTTTCTAAATTCCATCCTAAAATGAAACTAGGGTGGTGAAGGCCAGTGCCTTTAGTGGGGGAGTTATGATGTATTCACATCATGACTGAAATGCACAGGGCCAGGGGATGATGTTCCCTTGGGACAAATAAAACCCCCATGCCCCAGTGCAGGGATGGGGACACTGTGCTTTAGGAGATGCTGCCTTTCAGATAAGACATTAAACCAAGGTCCTGACTCACCGTGGCCATTAAAAATCCCACAACACTTATCGCAAAGAGTAGGGGATTCCCTGGTGTCCCCGCTAAATTCTCAACCTGGCTCTCTCAAGCTGCCACCTGATCATCCCCCATTTTAATTGACTAAAAATCATTCTCTCTCTCAACCTCAACCCATGTGTGGGGAGCATCTTGCCACAAAATGGCAGCTGTGCACCCTCCTGGTGGATGCTACACTGTTGGTGGCAGAGGAGAGTTTCCTCCTAATCACTATAAAACGTTATGAGTGTGAGAAAATGTGCAGTGCTGTATAAATGCAAGCCATTATTACAATTTATTATTATTATTATTTACAGGTACTCACTGGTCGTCGGGCAGTGCTTTGACCCCCTCCACGTTGACAGTGAGGGTCGGGTGTCCTCCCAGCAACTTATGTAGCGACTCCACCAGCTGCTGCTGCTGACTGCGCACGTCCACCTCCTTCTTATTCAGAGCCAGGACCACCAGGCCGTCCTCATCCTTACTGCCTGGAGCGCAGCTGTAGCCCACTGCCTGGAAAGAGCACACAACGCCCCTGTGAGTGTGACAGGAGTGCCGCAAGCAGGCCTCTGCTGACTGTGCGTGCGTGTGTGTGTGCGTGCGTGAGTGTGTGTGTGCATATGCAAAAACCATCACTGGGAAATTCCGGGTTTTGAAAACACAACAATTCAGGCGGCTGAGGGCCTAATCCTGCAAAGTGTATAAACAGCCATGAATTCACAGTGAAAGGTGCTGGGACATGATTACTCAGGCTCCAATAATCTGATGTGGAAATAAAGAGCAAGCCAGCTCCTGGGCTCAGAAAATGTTACTGTTCGCTTGAAAAGTACACTTAACTTTTCAAAACTCATTAAACAGTCACCTCAAATAATGAAAGATTGTGAAATACTTTCCAAAAAGAATGCAGCTTTTTGGTAAATGTCCTGAATTACCTATAGTAAGATGACACAATGCAGTCTGCCAAACCAAACAACAAAAAAAAACCTTGACATTACCTTGAACCTGCAGAAGGGGTTCTCCTGTGTGAACTCGACAGGTGCGATGTTGTTGTTGAAATAGCCCTTGCCAGTGCCCCAGAAGGCCTGGAGCTGGTTCCACTTGGCCAGGATGGCATCGCGCTCGTCCCCCAGCAGCGTGGGCGCGGACAGGGCGCTGGCTGTGTTGATCAGCTGGTTGGACTGGGCAGACGCCTGGGCCTGCTGGCCAAATAATCCCCCTGTAACGGAACGAGGCAGAGGTCACGGGCGTGTCGGCTGACTGCACCGCCCTCCGCACAGTTCACCCTGACCTTCAGCTCGGCGCTCCCAGTCAACAACAACGACGCAAATTCTGTTTAACATCCGTATGCCACCGGCTGTTGGAAATACATTTAGTGAGTTTTTCACTTCATAGCAGAGAAACAGCGACATGACAGCATATTAACACGGACCACGCTAAATAAAGAAACCTGCAAGTGCAACAGAACAACCGAACAAGAAACTACACCAGTGGTGTGTAAACTAAAAGAGGCGGCCCAAACTTGGGTCACGGGACACATCTATTGGGTCGAGGAATCATTACGAGTGGTCTTCGTCAACGTACAGCAACATTAGAACTGCAACACAAATACCTACACGAGGCTTCGCATGCCAAATTGTTTAACAAAACATCTATTACTGTAGGTTACTTATGTTTAGTTAAGTGGATACAATTTATAATTTCATAAGCTAGAGATTTTTTAAAAATCTCCAATTACCTAACATTTGTGGACCTGCTGCCAGAATGTGTGACCATTAGTATTAACCTGCCAACTGCTTGCTACAGTGAACTAGCTAGCACCCACTAAGAACTTCAGCCTAAGCTAGAAGTTTAGACTCGCTACTAGTCAATAGCTAGGAGTTACGTTCACTTTCCACAACTTTTTGTGATTATTTGTCTAATTACAGCAGGTCCTTTTCTTTGGATTTTAAGTATTCTAAACACACCCGTGTGTGAACTCACCCTGCTGTTGCTGTGGCTGGATGTTGAAGCCCCCAAACCCGAGACCGGTTCCAAGGCCGGTTCCGAGACCGGTACCGAGGCCGGTTCCGAGGCCAGTGCCGAAACCAGTCCCGGCAGTGGTACCGGCACCCAGCCCCGAGAAGCCAAAGCCCTTATTCTGGGTGTTTCCAAACAGACCCCCTGAAAAAGAGATATTGAAGCGCATCACACTACAAACACTTCACTCACGCAACATGAGCGCGTCAGCAGCGCTTGATGCTCCGCTTTTGCTAGCCGTTTTAACTCTGACCTTACATTCATTATACTCCAGAGTTACAGAGAGAGCGGAGAGTGGGAAAGGACATGAAAGGCAAGATGGGTGCTGAAGTAGACACTGCCATCTAGTGGTTAATAAAAGCAAGTGCAAGACAGTCTGTGGGGCCAGAAAACCTCAGGTGGGTCCAGGAGAATGCCACAGTCCTGACCTGTGTTTGAGGGAGCAGCGAAACTGAAAGTAGACCCCGGTGCGGCAGAAGTAGTGGCCGTCCCAAAGCCTCCAAATGCACCTGCGTAACACAGACCACACCGTCAAGGCAAGGCACATGTGTGGGCCCGGGCGGGCGGGCGGCCGGGGAGGGGGGGGTCAGAGTGAAGGATGAGGGAGTGGGGTGAAAAGGCTGGTGTCCACTGATCACTGATGGAGATGAGTCAACATGAATGCGACAAATTATCCCCTCATCTGCAGTGCATATAACTCATGTGACAGTTATCACATCAATAAGGAATTTATTTATCTGGCAAAAGGATACTTTGATTGTAGGTTATTCTGTGAAATACCCGCACAACCATAATATGAAACACTGCGTTTATAATTCAAATGGCTTTGTTTTGTACAATCACATTTTATTCATACAGTGAGCTCCATAACGTTTGGGACAAACACTTTTTTCATGATTTGGCTCTGTACTCCACAGTTTCAGAATTTGCAATCAAACAATTACCATGCGGTTAAAGTGCAGGATGCTGATAAGCACTTCCTCTTTCCTAGACATCAGTAACTGGATTATATCCTTAAAACATTACAGCTTAACTTTAAAAATACCAATCAACTTTTAACTAGTAGTCAAGTAGCGGATTAATTGGACAGATTAATATGTTAATTGTTATAGCCCAAACATATAAGTGCACACACACACACACACACACGTTCAATTTACACTTTTCCTTCATTAAATATTCAAACACTAGTAACAGATCTACAAGTTTTTGTACAGACTTTACAGGATATATCTGACACATGCATGAAGTGAAATGAGAACAGGAATACAAAGCCTTTTTTCTAAAACCATGTACACACTGCCAATGACATGGGAGAATACAGGACAAAAACAAGGGACTCCTATTTTTCTGAACATTGTTTTATTCCCATATTTTTGCCTCCCAATTTAAAGTGCCAGTTGCACATCCTGTCACTAAAACATCCTCTGTCAAATACAGCATGCCAAGGCAACAATGCATGCATTTCCCATCCTTTCACTGCAAGCCGCAGTCACAGCACTGGAGGACTGCACTGCTCACACAAGTAGAAGATCACAGCCAGGCCGCAAGCCCCCAGTCTACCAGAGGGGTCGCCGTTGAGTGATGAAGGGATGAGTAAGGAATTGGCCTTAGTGGTGACACTGAGGCCAATTACACTTAACCAGCAGGGCAGCTGGGGGAAGTTGGCACTGGCAGAGCCAGGAGTTAGTCCCTTAAAGCAGCATTGCCCAACCCTGCTCCAGGAGATCTACTCTCCTGAAGGTTTTCATTTCAACCCTAATTTGGCACACCTGACTCCACCAATTTGCAAGTCTACCTGATTCCACCAATTAGCTCTAGCTTTGTTTTGAGTGAAAACCAACAGGATGGCAGCTCTCCAGGCACAGGGCTGGCCAGCCCCGCCTTACAGTGAAGAGCAGAACAACTGAAATCAAGTGCTTTAGCGCTAGACGTGCTATCCAACAGCCCGTTCTGACAGCTATTTAAAACAGGCAACTGACCGATGGAGGGAGGGAAAAGAAAGAAAGACAGACCTCAACAAAAAAAAAAACCAAAGTGGGTGAATGATGTGTGTTTGACACACAGACGGGACTGATTGATTTAAAGAATGTCTACCTGCGCTACCCAGGCTATTGCCAAAACTGAAAACTGTAGCTGCAGTGGTGGCTGCACCAAAATTCCCCACATTAAAGCTGACCGATGCCGCGTTCGAATTTAATCCGAAACCCCCAAAACTAAACCCACCGGCGGTGGTGCTGCCGGCTCCCAGCCCCCCAAATCCTGCAGAGAGAGGCAGCGAGAGACAGACAGAAGGGGTTAGTGTGTAGAGCAGCGCATTGCACAGACAGGGGATAGGGGTGGAGGCAGGCGGAGTTTAGGTTCGCTCAAGCTACAGAGTATTTCACACTGATATGCCTCACACACCCACAGAGCAAGCAAGCTTTATTTTCTGTTCAGTACATTCCCTCATACACAAATACACAAGCATTGGCAATTTCCATACATGTAAATTAAATCCAATGTCAACTGACCTTTATAAAGTAACACAATCACCACATCAAAGCCAAATGATTGGTGGAGATTAATGTGAGCACCCCCCCGCATTGGGAAGAGTAGGATTATAAAACATTCTATATGAAATACATTAATATTATCATTATTAACATTTTTATTATTAGACTTTTCAACAACAATGTTCGGTTTACTCAGGGGAATTTGGTGCATGATGCAACTAATGTAGTTATTTCCATACCCTCAATTTTTAATTACAATTTAAAAATAATTGTAAAAGAAAAATTAATTTTTCTTAAAAAAATAATTGCAGAGCTTCAACGTTGAAGTTATTATACGAATATAAGCAAATAATATTATATTCACCTTCTAAGCAATACCATCAGATATAGCCAGTCCTCCTCAATGAGGCCATTAGGCGAATAATAAAATTATTTGTATCACAAAAGCGTACACATTTTTTCAACATTATTTAAAATTGTGGATACATGTGCTTTGTTCTCTGCATATTCAGGGCAAAGATGTGCAGTGCACAGATTTTCTAACTGTGGTGAAAACTAATGCTAGTTATAACAGAGTTGTGTATATTTTAGTAGAGGCCTTACTTAGTGATTAAACTGCTTTTTTCTAAATTTAATTAATCATTTAATCTCCCGAACATGATTGGATGAAAGAAGCTCTGTGTTTACCTGCCAATTGAACATTCAGATCATTAGCACACTTGTTAATCGAGGAAAGTTCATGAAAACCGTTTGAGATCAATGATCAGGTTAAAGGGAAGTTTGGTATAATATCAGTGTTTTAGATGGAAGAAACACCAGTGTCAGATTAGTAACACCGTGACAAGCCTAATTATTATCATTATATGCGTTTATATATATTCTTTCTAACAAACAAGAAAGGGTAGGGTGGGGCAGAAAGTGTACATTCATCCATATCCACAATATTTTAAAGCTCATACCCTCTAACCTGTGCACTCATATAATAAATATAAATTGGAGCTTGCTCATAAAAGGTTGGGAAGAAGTGACCCTGGCCAGCAGATGTCAGTAATGTGCACGGAGCAGATTTTCTCAGGGAGGGCTTTAGCCCTGTGATGTCACAGCTGAAGAGCAGCCATACCTGTAGTTGTGGAACCGAAACCAAAGCCAGTGGAAGGAGCCGTTGTGGTGGTGGCCCCGAACCCTGGGGCGGCAAGACCTGTAACCATGACAATTTCATTAGTCTCACAATCAGGCAGCATGTGAAAGGCGGAGCTCTCCTGAATACTCGCCTCTACACATACGTGCGATAAAAACCAAAACTTTGTGGGAAAAAACAGCACTTTATGGGTTATTTTGTATTCACAATTCAACCGTGGCAGCTTCCGAACCCTGCAGCGCTGAAGCTGAACCACGAGCTAAAAGGTATGACCGAGTGGCAGTGCCAACACGGCCCTGAAGAATGTGGGAACCAGCGGCACTTCCCACGTCTCGCACAGACGTTATTCATGAAAGAATGGAGGAAGGGCAGCCGGCGCGGAGCAGACAGAGGCCTCTTCAGCGCGGCTGAGCCGAGGCCACGGCCGATGCGGATGAGACCTTATTCATCCGCGCGCCGCAGAATGTCCGCCTTTGTGAAGCCCGGCTGCCTGCACACAGTGGAGCGGAGGAGTCTGTGCTCCGCTTCCCAGGCCTGCCCGTTCATTTCTCTGCAGACCGCTGTAAGGTCTCTGGGAACTGGGTCGCCCGCTCCGCACCGAGAACCTTCCACGTTGGAGACCGAGGCACACTCCACGACCTCGCCGCCAATCACCTTTCATCTCCTTCGCATTTGCCAGGCCCATTCTGCCATTTTCAACCCCGACTTCTGCCTATTGGTAGGAACAAGCACGAGGCCATCAATAAGCTGTTTTGTACTCCTGGAGAGTTCTCTGAATCCTGGGCAGCTGCTCATAATTTGCATAATCACAGACAGGATGGGAAAAAGCGCCCACAAATTTTCCATTCTCCCCACCAGAACCACCTCCTCAGGCTCCTAAATTACTAATGAATTATGGACTCTCATCTCGTTGAAAGCTCAATTCAGTTGAAAGGATGAATGTCACAGGAGAAATAAGAAAACAAAGAGTCCTGCTGTTAAAGCGATACTAAATCACAAAACGAGTGTGCTTTCCCAATACCCAGTTATAACGGTAGGCTTCCGTAGGAATCACTACTGAATGACAAAACCCAGCTGAATGAAATAAAACCTTGGGCAACATTACAGCCAATGATGTGCTGCGACATGGGTCTCCCAGCAACAGCTGGCACTGGATGTTTTGACCCAGACAGTGGTCTACAGCTGTGATAAAATGGTAGTGATAAAAGTTGACAGTGATAAAGCGGATGCAGCAGAAATAAGTATGGACTGGCAATGGAAATTCTCCTATCACCTTTACTGGGCTAGGACAGAGTACTAAGCCAACTAGCCTGCTAGTTAAGGTTTAGCCAAGTAACTGGCTGCACTCATCAATTGGTTTCCATTGATCTGAGATTTACAAAAAAGGGTCCAGTGCATGGAATAGCCTATGTATTAACTGCAACCACAGAGTAAACTACCAAATTAAAGTGGCAAGAAATGAAAACTGAATCCGTACAATCTGTTTTTTTTTTTTTTACCACTAAGTATGAAGGGGAAGTGTTCACCAAATATGCATTGCTCGTATTGCAACAATGCTCAAGATTATCCTTACAATGTAAACAAACCTAAAACAATGTTGAGTAAAACATTCCAAAATTCCCATCTGAAACTCGCCTGTTCGCAAGATACAGGCAAAATTTCTAAACTTCAGGTCTAAATTTCATTAGGGAACTCTGTGCTTAAATTAATGCACGGGGGTAAAAGAAAAGATTTAACATCAGACGGTTTTTTAAATTTCATGTTAAGTTCAGTCAAAAGGGAACTTACCATGAGAAGGATGCAGCATCTCATTAAATCATAAAACAGTATTGCGGAAATACAGCTTTGTGCCCAGCATATGGCAGTGATGGTATGGGGAACACTTTCGACAAAAGTAAGACTGGTTACTTCAATGTGAGGTGCAACAATGAGAGAGATGCATTTGGTGCGTCAAGGACAAGCAGGATGAAAACAAGCAGAGAATGAACTTACTACCAAATCCAGATGAGGCAGTGGTGGTGGTGGTGCCAAAGCCAAAACCAGTAGAGGCTGTTGTTTTGGCAGCAAATGAACCAAATGAAAATCCTGAAGAGCCTTGAGCAACAACAAAAGCATTCAATCAGACACTGTAGAAATGAGCCTGGGATGAGGAACAGCCTTCCTTTCTATCACAGCACTGATACCTTCAGCACTCATCCACAATCACATGAAATGGCCCTCATGTTTTTTGTTGAAACAAGTCAATAGGAGGGTTAGGTCTGTTGTAAGTGAGGCGATGACAGATTTAATACAGAGCTGGACTGGTCTGGTATTTCAACTCTTATAGTTAATAGAAGTTATTCATGGTAGGCTACAAGGTAAATTTACCATTTAAATATTTCATCATGTTTCCCTTGTCACTTAAATTGTTCTATTCCGTTTGCGACGTTATACTCCCTTACTCCAAACCCTCACCACAGGCATACAAAATAATCAAGAACTGCTCTGAATCTCTATTTTAGAAAGGCTATGCACTTAACTCACTGCTGCCAATCCCAAAAAAATAAAGAATAAAAAAAGAGACCTACATGCTGTACACCAACATGGACTGTGTGGCCTATGTTTATTTTTACTGATATTATTACCTAAAAGTAAGTTCCCACTGACGGTCACACTGCGTGTCCATAGCAGAATGGCTGAGCACTGTACACCCATCTCATGCAAGTCTATGGGTAGGGCTGCAAGGCTACAGAAGGGTTCCCTATCCTTATAGCACATAAATCAGCAAGTAGGCTAATTGGGTAGGAAACAAACCCAGCTCAGAGACTGAACAGAACTGCTGTAAGCTGACAACTCGGACAGTGGAGAAGAGACTATTGACTATAAGGAAAACACAAAATCATCCATTGGTATCTTAAATTCATGGTAAAATACACCAGAGCTATAACACTGACAAAAGCACTACTCCATGTTGTCTTTTGCAATGTTCTGCTTTTTCTGAAGGTCATTACATGGAAACATGACACTGCACTGTTGCTGTGAGAGTTTTCAATTCCTGCATGTCACTTTTTTCTGAATGCATGATCCCATCACAACAGTCAGTCACAACGTTGAAAGCGGGGGACATACTTTTGGGAAAACAAAGGAAATGTTTGGACTAATGCTGCATAGCTGTACGCCAATGTCTCTCCCGAGAGTTTCACTGCACCATTTTAAAGCAGCAACTGAACTGATAAAGTTACTCAGGAGGAGACTAGTAGAATACAGAAGAAGAATGCCTCTTGGTGCAACCCACACGCAAATATGCATTTCACCCAGCTGGGAGTCAGAGTACAATTTAATATATCACCCTGCTGTATTCACTACCTTACAAATATTATGTACACATGCTGGTGGAATCTCCATTCCTTCAGGAAGAACTCTCATAGGTGGGGTGAGGTGGAAGACCAGTTTGCCACAATTCAAATATGGTGGAAAAAAACTAAACATTTGTACAAGAGCAGAATGGATAACCAGCTAGCTTGCAGTTTGACCCTTTTTGTCTTTGAGCTGGTGATCTGTGATGGAGCCCAAAAAACTAATCACAGCCATCTTCGCGCTAACCCAGCGTATGAGCACGTCTTCCCACCGTTCTAACAGGATGCTTCACTCTATACTTTGCCGTAACAATGACTTTCCTGACGTCCCTGCATATATTGAGACATATGATGCAGCTAGCTTCGAGCGCTCTAAGACAGCTGAAATGAACATTTTCTCCACAAAATTCAGAATTATAAAAAAGCATCGTTACAACAGACATGGCTATACGACCATCCCATGACTGCCATACGTAATAGTATACGATAGTAGTGGAACAGTTAGAAAAACGGGCCCCGTCAATTCCAAAGCACCCCGATGCAGAACAAAGTCCCGCTTTAAGATAATATTGGCCTAAATAGAAAAAATAATTTGAAGGGCCCAATAAGCCCTTCAATCTACAAGAACCTTGTAGGTAGCGATTACTGCATGGTTGAAATTCTAAACGG
Source organism: Anguilla rostrata (assembly GCF_018555375.3). Taxonomy (NCBI): domain Eukaryota; kingdom Metazoa; phylum Chordata; class Actinopteri; order Anguilliformes; family Anguillidae; genus Anguilla; species Anguilla rostrata. The sequence continues at coordinate 20,890,288 of NC_057946.1, forward strand.
AACACTATTATTTATTTTGAGGTTACAACACTTCGCCACAATTAGATGCACTGTTATTCCATACTCGACATTCACACTGAAACACCATAACGTGGTTACGATGACTAGCTTAGTGTCCGGTATTCAGGGTAGTTAAACTACCTGTGCGTGAAATGTCATGCCCATCCAAACATATATGGGCATATTAGGACGGGTTAAATAAACATTACCCTGTCCGAGGGCATAACATGGGCCAATTCCGCACTGGGCGACAATATCACTCTCTACTCTCGCAGGCTTTGAATGGGGGTGTGGGTATGCTAGCCATGCAGCTAGGCTAACCGGCCAGGATCTTCTAGTTTTCCCACTAGGGAGAAAATAATGTTAGCTAACCTTAAAATTAATATATGCATGTGTTTCTGACAGGTTATGCTTTGTTTCAAGCAGTTCATATGTTGGGTAAACGGACAAGGAACAATGCATATTATTATACGACTACGGGTAACCTGACGATGTATAGTAGTAAACATGCTAATAAGGTAATAGCTAGTTGATCATTCAACTTCGTCTTCTCATACGCACAGCTAACACTAGCATGACGAGTAAAGCTGGCTACCAGCATCAGCGTGCTGATATAACACAGCATATCAACAGACAGCGGTGTCCCCGAATTCTGATTTAGCTAGCTAGGCCCTAGCAATCGCATTTACCGGAAAGCTAACGCAGTACCTGGTCTTGGGCCCTGATGCTGCGTGAATCTATGCACTGCATGTATCTCAAAGAATAAACGGAAAACCAAAGGACGAAACGTCCACCGTGTAAAATTAATACTACACCACACATACAGAACTAAACTAAATTAATGATACTTACTCGCAGTATTGGTAGCACCACCGCCAAAGTTGAACGCCATGATTATTGTATTTTCGTTTGCTTCGGCTGTTTCCCTCCGTGTAGAAACACGAGGTACAGGCTACTTCGTTCCAGACGAGAATCAAAGACCCTCAAGTGCCTAAATTAAACGCTTTATACTGTAGTTAGCTCCCGATTCGAATGTTCGTAAATCGGTTGCGTTATGCGATTGCATGTTTTCACTGGCAATAATGTGCTTTGAAAATTGATATATTTTCTTTATTTGGGTTACGTCCACATCGCATGTATTTTAAATGCTGTAATTTGCAAAGATCAGGTACTCATTACATTACATTACAGGCATTTGGCAGACGCTCTTATCCAGAGCGACGTACAACAAAGTGTATAACCATAACCAGGAACAAGTATGACGAAACCCCTAGAGAGAAGTACTCAAGTGCCATACGCATTTTTTTCTTCTAAATTATAATAGTCTCAACATTGTATCACGTGTGTGAGAGAACAAGAATGTACGTCTAAAATATTATGGATGAAATATTACTGCCCCGTTTCCAAATAACACTCTAAACGGTCTATATAATTCCGTATACAGTTATACAAGCCCATAAAAAATATGGCCATATTAGATTGCAATTTATAACAGATTATATTGTTGGCCATTCCTTCTGACTAGGACACCCAACAACAGGCCTCACAGCAGCTATGAAGATGATCTCCTAAAAACAGAACACTCCCACAGGCAGAACTGACTTAATTTTTTCAGTTATTAATTCAAATTTTTTTTTTTTAAACAGAGTTTATGGAACACAGTCCTCTACAGCTGGCCTGATTTTTGTTACATCTTACACCCTTGATAGATGCTCTATCTTCTGCATTAGGTTTGTGTGGTGAATTTGGACACAACAGGATTGAATAAATATGCTTTGTTTCTACGTAATCTTGTTCCTGCTTAATTTTTAATTGAAGAAAAGTAGACATAAGTAGCCAGCTAGTGAAAAATAACATGCCACAGTGGATTGGTTTTTATCCTGGCCTCCAACGTTGTATGAGTCACCCAGCCACTACTGATGTAAACCATTGAAATTGTGTTACATCCCTTGTTTTATGTTATGTGGCAGATATGAACTGTCCAGAAGATGTACATATGACCTCCTGAATTTTATAGCATCCATTTACAATTATATATATAGATGGGCTGGTCAGTTTTATTTTTGTGCCAGGACGTATTTCTTGAATGTAGTAGTCTCAGGTTACAGAACAGAAATTCACTTCATGGAACTATTTTTATTTTCTCTACTTGCCACCATTTCAGAGTTTGTGTATATTCTCTAGTGGTTTTCCAAGATAATATTTTTTTGCAGCATGTTAATAGCATATAGCTACAACCCAAACACTAGATCACTAGATTTTACCAAAAACAAGTGTAGTTTATCACATGATTATTAACGTGTTTATCATTCAAGATATCCAAAAACTAAACATACCGATGATATACTACCTTTGTAAAAACATAAAAGGTCTATGTTTAATTCTTTGTAATGGTAAGGTCGTTGCAGGAAAAATATTCAAATTTAATGCAGACAAAATAATATTTCATGGATTTTCACTGTTGTTAAACTCTGGATAGGGTCACTTTTTGACCCTGAGGACAACAGGAAGGTTAAACACCAGGAACACTACGGAGTAGTGCACTACTGCAGTACCGTTACTCCAGTTGCTCTAAGTTCCATCTGGATGAGATCAGCATATTACAGTATAACTGTCATACATTACATTGTAATTGTCTTGAGGCATTTATAACTGTGAAAAAAACAGAATTCACACTCAACCAAGTGCTTTTATTTTGATGCAAATACATTGGATTTTATTTTTTTATTTTTTCTTTACAAAACCATTGTTGAAACATTTGTGCACTCTAAATCCCAAACACAGGTTTCTTTGAAATGATTTTGCACCCAATATAATTTGCAAAGTTTGGCATTTACAACAGCAATAAAAAATTCTCAGAGGAAAAAAAAAAACAAGAAAAAGATAAAATTATCTGAATTCTGTACAAACTGTTCAGAAGTTTGTAATAAAATGTTAATGGATATGCGCAAATGTTAGATTTTTCATGCCTTACTGCAAAAACAAAATAAGTAAACAACTTCACTTATACAAGCTATGGTACTTTGGTTTAGTCCAGCAGAAGAGCTTCCATTTATGCATTGGGCTCATCTTTACAGAGGATTATTTAAAATTTTGAAGTAGTTTGCCATAGCAATTATGTTACCCTTTCATACAATTGTACATATCATTTATTTGAAAATAATTTAGTGATTTTACCACAAGATCCATATGCAGTTTTATAAAGTGAAATGTTTTCATGAAGCCATTTGAGTCGATTCTAAAACACAACCGCCTTTGTAGAAAACCGTTTTGTTGTCCCTAGTTTAAAAGGCACTGTTTGTCAATAAGGGATGTACGAGTTGCGCGTTTAGAATGTAAAGCAATGACCTGTTATTTTTATCACTGCAAAATGTTAGTATACACAAAAAACCTTGTACTGCTGCTTCTGTTATGTGAAGCATACCTTGTATGCTACTGAGTGTGTTTGTGTCATGGCAACTTTGTGGTAACAGAATGTACAATTATAGTCCTGTAAAAGCAATATGCAAGAACTTTATACATGCTTTAAAAAAGAAAAAAAAAATTGAAATGCACAAACCCTTCATTGTTTGGGGGGAAAAAAGCCCCTGCTGTAAATACTGTCCTGTATATTTAAGCAGCTCAAGTAACCACGAGTTAGCTGGTAGCATAGTTGTCGGGAGTCTTAATGCAGTGTGAAAATAATCTGAAAGCTACCTGGGCTCTTTGGTTGTGTAAAGCTCAGTGGACTATTTAAGGTCAGTAGAACAGTTCAGCAGTAGGTCACATTCTGGTAACTGAGGACTCCCATGGAGTTGACAGGCCAATGTTTACCCAAGACCATGGCCAGTTAAAGTCAAGTTTTAAATGCTAGTTTTTTTTTTCCTTCCTAAAACTTGTCAATACTCAAGGCCTATAAAAAAACTAAAATACAATTCAGACTTCTTCAGACAACCTTCAACAGTTCTGCACAGACACGTCGGATAGCAGAACTGACATAAGGCTAATAAAACACACACCTTCAGAGATTCACCGGAGAAAAAGCAATCTTTCTGAACACCAAATATCTTTTCAACAGCCATCACAACACAAGTCATCAAGAAAATATGTACAATGCAGAGCCACCCAGAACAGGTGTCAAATTGTTGCTTTCAATATATTCCTTCCATTACAATAAAAGCATTGTGCTCAACAGAGCAATACTGTATTCTGGCAATACAAATACCATGCAATGTTTGAACTGATACTCTTGTTTACTATTGATAACTAAATTTGCCAAACTTTTGTGCTTAGCCATGCATCGAAGAAGAAACATTGCAAATGATCCTGAAATTAAATCTTGGTGAGCCCTTCCTGCATTACAAGTCACAAAAATATTGAAACTCACATAAGGAAGCAGGAAACTACCAGATCAAACACTATTTTGAGACACAAGTATACAGAGCTGAGAATACTGTAAATACAGTTCCCAACCACTTTTGGCCTTCACTTGAAAAGTAAAGTCTAATTAAAGTTTTGGAAATTTCCAAGGAGACTGGACACACCTACGGCACATAAACTATGAAACAGAGTATCAAAGCACTCCATCGTGTGTCACACCATTCATACCCCATTTTAAACTTACATTGCTTTATCAATACATAACTCCTATCGTGATCCCACAATCCAGTCTTGACTGCACAACTGTCAATATTAGTGACCCACAATGAAATCTAACAATGTAACAAGTAGCATCCAACATTGTCCCAGATAAGACAACCATTAAAAAGCACATTGTGAATTCTATAAGCAGCTCAACAGAGGCTAGTAATAAACTAGGGCTAAAAAGAGAACAGCTCATTATTTAAACAAAGGGCACTTATTTCTTAAATCCTGCTTCCATATGCATACTTTCCCTTGCACCGTAACGGAAACGACTGCTACCGAGGGATGCTTGCACTCGGCACACATGCACACAGTTTACCCACACTGTGCAGCAGACTGTTCCAGCGAGCTGGCTTTAAATATTATAGGCTGCTATAAAGTAGGTTGAAAGCCAATTTGCTTCGCATAAAACCACATTTGAAGTAGGGTGGTGGTTGCTTTTGACCAAACTCCATTAAATGTCACTTAAATAAGTTACATTTGTATAAAGTAAGGACTGCTCTCTTATGTTCATATAACAAACAAAAACAAAACCCTTACACAGTTGTGTCCATCTCATTGTGCCTAACAGAAGCTATAATTAATTTAAATGGGATTAAAAAACTAAGGAATACGGATGGCCAGATGCATCACACTGAATTGCTACGTTATCTTCATACAGCCCACAGTAGCTTACAAACAGGCAGAAAAACCTATACAATCAGACTTCACTATGGAATTCAACATCTCACCATTTAGCTCAAGAATTTCACCGATTTCTACAGAGCATAAACATCATGTAATGCATTACAGAGCTTCTACATTCATGTGCTACTTTTCATCTGCACAAATGATAACTTCATATGAGGGCATGTATTCACAAAGCACAAACCCCCATTTTCTTCACAGCAAGGAAATGTTCTACCACAACACTGAACAATTTTAGAGTGCAAGGTGTAACGGCAAAAACAATACACTTCTAATCACCCTGAACCCTGAGACGTAAATGCGTCCCAATATATATGGAAAACATTCATTGAAGCATGGCAAAAAAAGAGCATACAAGATTTAAAGAGGAGCTGCTAGGAGAGGGAAGAGGTAGGCGGAGAGAATGCACACCTGGAAATGATGCAAAATACCTGGAACTATTGATCTACCAGAATGCCGTGTTAGTAACACAGAGGTTCAAAGTTATCCCTAACTTTGGGGGGGGGGGGGCGTGTTCCCAGTCTCAAAAGACTCTTTCATGCCTGATGAGTATTGCAAAAAAGGCTCAGGATATACCCGAGTCAATATGAGAATCACTGCCGTGATTTAAATGGGAAAGAAACAAGGAAATGTGCAGGTTACACTGTAGATGTACAGTGTTTGTAATCATCTTCATATGCTAGCATGGCTAATTTGGATACAATGTTCATTCCAGAATTTCATGTTCAGTGTAGAGCAGGAGCATCTCACGGTCACACATGCTCAGGTGTGTTGTGTGTGTGGTCTGACCCCCCCAGCGCAAAGAGGCGGCTGGAACAAAGAGACAGGAAGCAAGGCCATGCAAAGAAGCCAGCTCTGAGAGGAAGGCTGATCCCAAGAACAGCAGAACAAGCAGCGTCTTGATCGACAATACATTTATTGGAGCGCCGCCCTGCCGGTTGCAACACCGCCACAGTAACAGCCCCCACCCCGCAGCAACCTCAACACTTCTCTCCCTCCACGGGGGACATGGCGATGTACGAGCCATTCTTGTGCTGGTCCAGGCAGTCGTCGTCTGGCTTGTCATTTACTTGCGAGTAGCTTGTTTCTTCCTTTGCAGTTGTCTGTAAACAGAGAAAGACGCAACAAAATCTTTATTTTTATTTTTATTTTTTAGCAATCCTGGTTTTGAAAGTTCATTTAAAAGAAAGACTAATTCCCTGGCTTGCTACGAGTATAAAGGCAGAAAATACTGTAAGGCTTTGTTCACCTTATAAACTTGGAAAAAACATTTTAACTTCCTAAAATTTGTGTGTTAGAACTATGCTCAATCAAATAAATATACAAGTGTCATTATTTTGCACTAATAAAATTAACAGCACTGCTACCAATGGGAAAGCCAAAGGATGGATGACTGTTGGAAATAGAGGATCAATAATAGCACAGGAAAATATGAGGCACTAGCTTATCATTCAGTTTTAGAACATACAAAATAAATGCTAGACGAGAATAAGAAGAAAAGCAAAGTCTATGAGATAGACTAATATGTAATCTATCACATAACCTCATACTACAGTTTCATGAGCTAAAGTGAATCACCCTTTAATTTGGACGAGATTCAGTCAGAAACCGAAGGTGTGCACAGTGATTGGTGCATTACAGAGATTTGTGAGTAAACATGCAGTGTGCGTGTAAGCATTGCAGTGAGGAGCAGGTGGAATGCTGTGCAAACAGAGGGAATCCTAACAGAAACTCATCTGGCCAAAGAAGTACAGTCTGAGGACAGATTCCATGCAGACAGCCAGACGACCGCTCTGGTGACTCCCACCTTCTTTTGTCGGGACTTGATGATGAGGATGATGAAAACGATCAGGAGGAGGGAGCCCAAGCCAACAATCAGGAGGGGGAAGTTGGAGACCAGCATCACCATTAATAACAGTTTCTTCATCTTCGCTGCTGACGCATCGTCAATCACCACTGTCTGCATGGGGTAAGGAAATGTGTCACAGCCAAGCTCCGCCCACAGCTAATCAGCTCAAAGTAACTGACCCATGACACAACCCCTGATATGCCACTATAAGAGGGCAATCAGAACAGGGACCAAAGTGTTTAGAAACAAGAAATTACCTTGTTATCCAATACTGCATTTTTATACTACATGTTATATATTAGTGAATATGTCAGTTCCAAAGTTAGTGTAAGGTCCGAGAAGTAGGCTTCTTACCTCATTTACATACACAATTGGAAAGATAGTCTCAGTTAATTTCTTGGTTATGCTGAAAAAATGAAAAGCATGAAACCATAAGATCAAGGCTTTCTTCACCAAAAAAAAAACTGACAATATTAAAATGCAAAATGTAATGTATTATCACAGGGAATCAATTCAATGGCCTCAGGAACAGAAATGAATGATACGAAAGTAGTAATAGGTTTAATTATTTTATAAGACGGGTCCTAAACATACGGTGGAACATATTTTACCTGACTGCGAATGGTGCTAGAGGAGATATATACTCACGGGAAGCCAGAGATTCTGTTCACTAGAATATTTATCTGCGCCCTTTTGGATGCTCGGATAGGGATCCCGAGGGTCTGTAAATTTAAGGGAATCACAAATCAGCCCCACAATTATCTTCTGATGAAGCATATTTCACCAGAGGGCTAACAAATGGTTTACCATCACCTCATCATAGTCCTTTATTTACTAAAAATGTGGATCAGGTCCAAAATATAAAGGGTAGGGGGTTCTCACTGTAAATGATTTTTTCAACAGTGTGTTGAAACAGGGAAATATAAAAGTAAATTGTGTTGAAAAAAAGAAATATAGAATGTCTTGTCCTGACACATCTGCTTTTTTTTTTTTTTTTTTTTTACAAAAGCACACTAGATGACGCTACTGAGCATTTTCTCAAACTGCCATCCAAACCGTGCGTGTATTCTCTGGGGGGAACGAAAGTAAAATTCCAAGAATTATGAAATTAGTAAAGGCTTAATACTGATGTCTTTGATCTGGTAACACTCAATACCATTCTATTTTCTGAAATATATATATATATTTATAATGGAACTGAGGATAATCTTTTTCATGAATGCCATTTGCTTGCTGTATGTGCGTCTTGTGTTGTATATAAGCATCTTTTTCCTTGTATATATGCAAACATTTTCATGCACTGAAGCACTGAACAGCGGAGAGACTCCAGACACACTGTCCAGCAAAGCCTCTGCATGTCTCTTCTCCTCACAGGCGAGCAGTACACGTAACTCACTCCGTACCGGATTAATGTCGAGGAATGTTTCATGGTCCTCCTGGTTTGGCGACAGGCCTGCCACTCCGTTTATGTACTTATCCTCTCCGTGGTAGAAATGTGGAAATGAGACCACAACTGGAGCGCCTGTGGTGAAGAGATGATTTGCGGTAATTTGTGGCCCAACTAGAAAACCCTGAGGCAACTGAAACGGCATGTGACCAGCGCTTTGACCTCACGATACCTTTATAGCTCGAGTCACAAGTCATCGCAGAGCATAAGAAACCAGATGGGAAAGCTAAGCGCATTGTTCTCGGGCCACATCCCACGCAACTGTGCGAAGGTTCAGCCGTCATGTCCGTAAGGGGGAGCGGTGATTCGATCTGCACCACAAGCCTGGCTTTAACCTTGAACGTTCCCACAATGAGAGCACAGTGTTCTGATCCATATTTTTAAAAGAATTCTCTGTTGCATCTCCTGAGGCGTGACTGTTCTGGGTCCTGGTCCGACACTTCCTCCAATTGTCTGGCCCCTTGCACGCACAAGACGACACACCACCTGTACAGGCAATGGCAGGAGCAGGAGAACTTTGTCCCATTGTTACAATAACAGGACAGTCTTCAGGATGCAGGACCCAAAACCTGAGTGCAGGTGTTGGTGTGAAGCAGGAGCCCCATAATAAATCAGCAAATTAAACTGTTTGCCCGCAACCGCACAATCTCTCGTTCCCACACAAAAATGAATCTGATAATAAACAGAATGAACAACAGACTGTAATCCTGCCATCTGATCAAGCATCTTCAGGTGAAACCAAATTGTGACAATCGATGATTCTCGGACATGCAAAATGCCTGCAGTGACCATCTTCAGGCACTGCTGAGATATAATTATATTACATGTTGTGCAGCTGCCTGCTAAAGAAATAGCTTCCAGGCTACAATAAAATAATCAGTTACTATATCCATCTCTCTATGACAGAACATATACTTTGGGTAACCTGGTACATGCTAATTTGTGGCAGCAGTAACATGAGCCGTACAGTCCCACACAAGCTTGTCAAATAAATATGGAATACTGGAGGTCTATGGGAAGTTACAGACAGCTTCATGGTAGAAACACGATAGCACGGCTATAAAAATGTGTTCCGTTTCCTGACCTTGATAACAAGACATGACAAGACATTATAACAACGCAGGAGCGTTTTCTCTGCAGAAAAGGGCGTGATGGTGCTGGATCCGACCAGCTGTGGCTCAAAGCAGATGCGGATTGAGAAAGATATCAAACCCATTATCGTTACTTTTTTTTTTTGCTTGGTCTGGCTAGCCAGATCCAAGGTCTGTCTAATCAGCATGAGACCAATAGAAAGGCAGCACTTGGCTACTCCCCGTCTACAGGAGTAGCTTGGGCGGGTGCAATATTCGGGAACCAGAAACACCCCCACAGCAGCTTCAATTTTGAGGTCATTGTGGAGGGCAAACTGTGTTATTGGGACATGCTGTAACAGCGAGACGAAATGGCAGTAGATCAGAGGTAACCACTTTCCATCTGTTGTGTTTGGCAACAGTGGTCTGTGTGAATGCTGCGCTCTCTTGGTCTTGTGAACATGGGCCATTTGGGAAAATTCACAGAGTTCCAGAACAAAGGGTCACCTGCACTTTCCTCACTTAAGTACCCTGCTGGGACCATGGATGTCGGCAGTTTCAGCCAACTGACTGCAATTAGCAGCTTTTGGGTTTATGGAGGAAATTGGCTACAACGCCTCATAGGCGAGAAGTTGTGCGTGCACGCACCCGTGCACACATTAATTATTGTGGCTACGCTGATGAGCCATTAATCCGTCCACTACAAAGAATAGCAGCAATAAATCACGAGACGAGAAATGTTCCAGGCGAGCACTGTGATCAGGTGACTGGAATTACAGCAGCCCCCTGTCCCAGCGGTCAGACCAAGTCAGGTGGTGTGAGGAGACTGAGGACAAACACTGCTGAATAGCATGTAGGGAGTGGAGAAAGGGAGACTGTCTTTGGGCAGAGAGGGGGACAGACGACCCGCTGTATTGATTTGGGATTTAGGAACGCCAGGTGCACCCCTTCTTTTACCCGAATACTTTCAGTAAACTCGTAGCGGAATAACATGCAACATGTACGCAATGTCAGACCTGGGGAGAGGATGCAGCTGGCCCTCACCTTTTCGGCACATGCTGACGTCGAGCACGCCCGTGCCCAAGCACTGACCGGGGGGCACGCAGAACCCGGCGTTGGCTGGGTTCTCCTCTTGGCTGGCCAGAACGTCTCTCGGGGGGGCGAAGCGGTAGGCAGGGATTCCTTTGATCTCAACGTCCTTCACAAACTTCATGTAGATGGACCTAATCGGGAACAGAGAAGGAAGTCAAACACCCTTCCACACATAAACATTACTCAGTAATACAGGTACATCAGATACGTCTGATACCAATGTGTAGAAGAGACACTGGAAGTGAAAATGGACGACACAATGTGGACATCGATTTAGCTTCACTACCACGATAATATTCTACAGGTCAGCTGTCAAGTTCATCTGTAGCTACTTGATCTTCAAAATAGCCCCTGGATTGAAGACAAACCAGTATATGGAAGATAACAATTTAGATATAAAATATTGCCTTATCTACATGACCACAGATTAAAATCCGGAAAATACAGTTTGCTGTAACAAAGTTTTTTGTCCTGATAAGATTCAATGGTGTTCACTCACAATGGCATTAGCAAGCACATTATTTCTTATTTAGTAAACAATGGGTCTAGGCACACATGTAAAGGCTTGAGAGTGTTGCCCTGTTAAGGCCACGGGGGAATATGTTTTTATAGTCCGTGCCATCATAATTCATTTGAAATTTCCTTTTCCTAATTGGATTAAGTTAGCAGAAAGGTACGCTTTAGTCACGACAATACAGACGACCGTCCTGACCTATGACTAAGTAGGTGAAAGGGTTTTTGAAAACAACCACATGCTCCTTGACTGTGTTCCAAACAATGTGGAAATGACTATCATGCCTGTCCAGCAGATTCTTTCCATTTTGCAAAGGGGGTGGAAGTTCATCCCAGTTCCAGTTTTAGGTCAAGGTTCCCACCAGAAATAGACTTCGCAGAATCAAAACAAATTTATATTTAATGTGGGTGAAATGGCATATCAAAAAAGACATAAGGAGTACTTGTTATCAGTACATACCCATGAACTTCCGTCTTCCGCAAGCATGCTCAGAAAAGAGAAGTGAGATCTTAAATCAACGTCAGCATGACAGTCAACAAACAGAGGAGATGGAGAGTCTTAACTCCAGGAGCTTTACTAGCTCAACATGCTAAAGTGTTGTTATGATTATGATAGTTGAATGATTAAGCTGCAATTATTTGAAGCATGCTATTCCAGACCTGCCAACCTTAGGAAAATATTTTGAGTACCACAATAGTCAGTGTAACGCTTAGTTCACATGCTTTCGCACATACCACTTTGCTTTGCACACACAAGCCTTTCTTCATAATTCTAGTTTTGACTGTTGAAGTGATCAGGCAAAATTGTATAATTTGACCTGATTCTAAAATATCACTAGCACTGCACTGGGCTATATTATGATATACTTGCAAGTCAAACATTTGAGTACACCTGCTTAAAACAATTTTTTTCATGATTAATATTTCATTATATGATGTGTGCGCTTATACAAACAGATAACCATAGTAATAAGTAAATTGCATTCAATTATTTAATAAAAATGGAAATAATTTATTTTGTATATTGTAACATGTTTTCATTTTTAAGTGTTTCCAGAAACTTACGTTGTAATGTAAAAAAAAAAAAAACCGCTGTAAAACACTGTCAATTATGAATAAAACCAAGTTTCTGTTCATAATTTCCATTTTTATTTAATAAATAATTGAATCAGCTTATATAGGCACACATCATATAGGGCTAATGAAAAAAGAAGTATTGGACTGAAAAATTATCTAGGAATGTAGGCCTTTGTAACTAGAGGTTTAGCTAAATTATTACCTGAAGCTCCTTGGTGGCTTGATGACAAAATCACAATTGCACAATGTGCAAAATGCATGGTGCGGAAGTTTTGAGGGGCGGAGGCACGGCCATTGATCCTGATATTTTGCGAGTAACTTTTCGGGGGCATGGACTCGCTTCTTTTTAGTAGATCTGCTGCTCTCTCTCTTATGCCATATTATGAAGGCTCTCCTTGTTAGTATCCTCGTCATCTGACGTCATGATTATTTTCCAACTGCAAGGCTGGTCGGGTGACCGGCTGCAATAATAGTAATTATTTGCTACGTTAGCAGTCTATAGTCAAACACCTTTGCAATGGTCACTTTGCTCCAACAGAGCGTGCGCGATTCAAAGTTTCTACAGGGAGTTTCCGTAGCGTTTGAGTTACTGCAGCTAAATTACTACATCAGTTATTCACACGTCTCGTAACGAGGCTAGATCGTATGCGAGCTACTACTACGGCTAACTATATACACAAATTTATCTCATTAGAATATACCTCTTGAAATGCATCATCTCGTAAAGTTACCGAACATGTTTTAACGCTTTATGTTAACATTACGGTCACATTTTTGTGCTTGATTATTACTCCCCACTTCCCATTTTACCTCAGCCATACAGCGTTACGCCTCGGTGGATAATAAAGTACCGCTGCGCATCAGTGTATGTTCAGTGGGTCGGAGAGGGGTTACAGAACCACAAGCACAAGGTCGTAGCATCTGGTTCAATCCGAGGGATGTAGTTTAAATACCGAATAAATGTACGGTATTGTTTTCCGTAATTCAATTACAATAATATATATACACATTTCTTTTTTGCGTAGTTTCAGCCGGCATTTTGTACCTGCGTATTTTGACCAAGAATTGCGTGGTTGGTACACAAAATGCGTGCAGGTCGGCAGGTCTGCTATTCAAACTGGGAGAAGAAACCTGGTTAATCCCTGAAATACCATCTCATTTCAATAATAGGCTCTCAACTTTATGTTAGGCCTGCAGTTGTGAAGAGCGGTGTGCTTTGGGTAATACCATGGAGGGACAACCTCAGTTCTGAGGGTAGTCCTCACCATTAACAAGACTATACTGCAATCACAGCCAACACCCAACTCAAAAATGAAGATCTGTGAACTTTGAATTATCCTCTTCCCTTGATGGATCCACAGCTGTGATGAGATCAGCTCCACAACACAAAGCAGCCCAACACCAATTTTCTTTGATCCTGTACAATACATCTCTTTATGAGTACAGAGATAATTTGGACTAACCAACAGCCCCTTCCTTAAACTATATTACCTAGTCCTATACAACCAGACATTTGGAAAATATATTAATGTACGAAGGTGACTCCTTTATAAAACATGTGTATCTCAGGCGTCTATTAAAAAGAACGGGTAAAAAAATAGGGAGGTGGCTACTGGCTAGTGTTTGTTTTAAAACACAGTTTTATCTCCTCACAAACACAATTGCATGCGACTGGTCTTGGGATCCAAAGTGTGAAAATGCCTCCCATGGCCAATACTCATAATTCTTTCCACAAAGAACAAAAGGTGCAGGAAGTTCAGAGCTGTAAGTGGTCATTCTGTATTTCAGGATAAACTACGTCCAACATCGGAGAGAGACAACATCACACGCTATCCAGTTCACAGTGAGGATAAACAGAAGTTTGAAAGCAACATTTTAAGACTGTTTCCATAGACACAGTGTAGACCTAAATTATTTCTCAGTGGTCTCCCAACTGTTGTGCTGTATAAATAAATTACCCTACAATTGTTTTGTGGATTTTGTGAAATTAGTCTTCGATTTAAGAAAAAGCAGCCAGGTACTTTGTCTCACGCAGGAATGTAAAGACCCAGCAAAGCCATGCTGAGAACTCCATATCTGTGAGACCAGCTCCATAACTCCCAAACAGCACACCTTAATCCCTGTCATTCTGTAGAGACCTGCACCTGACCTCCAACAATGTCTAGATTGAGACTGACTTCCACAGCCAATCAGAGTTCACTGCGCATGGGGGTGGGGGGGGAGTGTCATGAGAAACGCCACTAAAGATTTTTGTGGGGTGGCAGACCTGCAGAGGTCTGGGGTGAAGACGTAGAGCTGCTCGTCTTTGGCCACGAGAGGGTGGAACCCGCTTCCATCGGTGCCGTTGATCATGTTGCTCTCGTTGGATGCCCACCACGAGATTTCTCTACAGCAGGAGATGATGAAAACATGCAAGATGATCCATTAAATCCACATCAAACTCATCTACACATGCCACCTGGCCACAGAAAAGAAAGCCCATTCATGACTAAAATGCCAGTTGCAGGTGTGTTATTCCTGAGTTGGGGAGCACAAGAAAGTCATTTCTTTCCAGTGTGACTTAGTCATCTTTAAATACTGCACAAAATATTGGTAGACACATAATAACATATTTATTAATGGTAACTACCAAACCGGATAAAAAGATTTCACAAGATGTTGAAGCGCTTTCCTGGAGAATTCATTCCACAGTTCCTCAGGTTTAGCCAATACTTAAAATACATTTATTTACAGTTTGAATGCATCAAATTTTCTACCAAACTGTTACAGAACATAGTGTGTGTCAATGTGTCTGTAGAACTTTTGTTTCTACATCTTCTCAATGACTGTGATCTGAAGACAGAAGAATGATTGCATCGCAATAATTTCATCTGTTCCCTGCCTTCACCACCCATATTTGTGCATTACAGAGCAGGGTGCCCTCAGTACCTTTCGCCTTTCCACGTGTGTATTTTGGCATAGTCCATGTAGTTCTCTTCCCCCGTGTGGAGGACAAATTCACCAGCACTGGTCCCATTTTTCTGCAAAAAAGACATCACCCACACACGAACACCTTCATTTCCCTAAGTAAGGACCAAGGTCATTATTGACAGAACCAATCAAACTTAAAACAAAATAACACCACGGTGAGACATAGCAAGTGCCATATTGTGTTTAATCCCATTCAAAAATCTAATTTTTAAGAAGTGACTGGACAACTTGGCTCAATGTGTTGAAATACTCCACAGTCAATCTTATCAGACATATTGGTGTGACTGATTTAAGAGAAATGCTTAGATCTTAGATTAACATGTGTGTAGTAAGAAACTCCCCCTTCAGGTGAATTCTTATAAACACAGCATTTTATAACCTCTGCTACACTCCCTCTTTAAACCAATGTGTGGGTCCTGGAAAAAGGAATCATTTAAAAACTATGTGCATGAAAGAAGCGGTCTGACAAAAGAGGAAAAAAATAGGTGTTGGGATGTGCCTTATGTCCTGCATACTGGAGATTGTGAAAACTGGTGTATTGAGGCAATCTCCTCAGTAATGTTACTGTCAAGTACATCGTATTCCAGTATGATGGGATTATTTCATCAAGAAGGATTAGAGATTTAAAAAGCATTAGACAATAATTAACACAGAACTGGTTTCTCCATTCAGTGCAGATAGAGGCTGCTTGGTGACTAGGCCAAATACAGACAGTTATTTAATTGGCCTACCTTGTACATTAAGCCAAAGTACTCCTCAACCTCAGGCTTCATTTTGTGCATAGAAGTGAGAAGTGGGTCTTTGAAGCCCCACAGTATCTCTTCGACAGGGCGCGTCATGAATATTCCTACATTTATGGATTTCATCCACATTGACACCATGGTGCCCATCCAGAAGCTTCCCTTCACCTTGTTCATCACCGCCTACCATGAGAGGGAGGGACAAGCATGAAAGACAGAAGACAAAAAGCATGGGAGTGAACAGGAACAGCAGTTAGCAGAGGTCCTGTGTTTCTCTCAACGTGACAATCAAGAACGTTTCTTAACAGCTAACGAGCTTCTATGAGCAGGTCATTCCAACTGCTCTTTCCTACGGGTCAGCAGAACGGACCAGTTTTCAGTTGGACTCTGGTGCCATGGAGGTCAACCCACTCTGCGTGTTGGCCCTTTCCCACGCCCATGCTCCGTCCCGCATTACTCACCAGGGCGGGGATGTTGATGGTCGTCACAAGGTCGACTTCAGGGTCACCCACCGACTGCTCCGGCAGGAACACAAAACTCTTGGGAGTGAAGGCAGAGACCTTTGTCCCATTGTCCACGAAGCTCACGTTCTCCCTCGGCCTGTATTCCCTGTTAAAGGCAAGGGAGGGCACCTTCAGCAGTCCAAAAATACCCCCAGCCTTGCACCTGCCCAGTGGTTTACAATTTGTACAGGGCTGGGCAGCGAACCATATTGCTCCTTTTCTACAGCTGCTCGAGAACAATTTCTCAATACTTCATAGAGTGAAAATGATTCTGGAAAGAAAATTTTCTGCATAATCAACTTTGTAGTATGTTGTCCGTAATCCATATTGTGGTACAAATGAAATGGTATATACGCTTGTGTTGCACATATAAAATTATTGATGCTAAAAACTAGCAAAAGCCAACTGAATCTACAATCTCCCATAATGCAGTTTGGTTCTTGCATTTATTACAATGAGGCAGTTGTGAAAGGTAAATAATGTATCACTGTTCATCTGTGTAAAATTTCACTAAATGTTTACGATGAAGTAAACTTGCTCAATAAATATTCGACAATTGATCGCATGCCATGCATGATAAGCCCCTCAAAACTCAAATTGCTTACATAACACCAAGAAAAGCATATACAGGTATCTATAAAACATGTTTTAATTGTATTGTTGCATAAATCTTGAATTTAATAAAACCTTAAGCGGCATTTAGGTCATTCCAACGCACAGCATTAATTATTTTGTTTGGTAAGAGTGTAGTTGGATTGCTCAATATGAGCAACCATACAACAGGCACTGAATTTGTAGACCTAGAATAGGGTCAGGATGTTCTCAGTTTACCTGCTGAATGTTAAAATGCTGAATGTAATGCTACTTGTCCTCATCATGGACTTTGAAATTTGCTTTGGGATCTTCCTGAATTAATCCATTGAAC
This sequence comes from Anguilla rostrata, assembly GCF_018555375.3. Taxonomy (NCBI): domain Eukaryota; kingdom Metazoa; phylum Chordata; class Actinopteri; order Anguilliformes; family Anguillidae; genus Anguilla; species Anguilla rostrata. Next base: position 20,907,784 of record NC_057946.1, read on the forward strand.
TTTTTATGCAATTCCCTTCAAATGCGCAGGAATACTAAGCTTAGTAAAACTACAGAACAGTTGTGCGAGTCACTACAAAACAGTGGTGCAAGTCACTACAGAACATTAGTCTATTAAAAACTTTGGAAATACGCTTGACTCTGGCATTAGGTCAAATCATTCAACATACTAATCATGAGCAATGGCTGTAAACTAAGCTCAAAACCTCACATTTTCATATAATTACCCAATAAATTACAGACAAACTCATTTATAAAAATCTGAATCAACAGGGTCAATCAACTAGTCTTGTAACCTAAAGGTTTAATCCCTGGGACACTGCCCTTGAGTTGTATAAGTCACTCTGGATAAGTGCATCTGCTAAATGCCTGTAATGAAATAAAAGGCATAGCTCAGAAATCAGAAGATGCATTTTAGCAGAAGATTTTCAGCATTTTATGTTGGCATAAGCAGATCAGCATGTCATTTACTGTTCAAATAAGATCTACCCACTATCATTACCTTTATCTAGATTAAAGCCAAGTGAGCATGCTCAAAGCCAAGTGTGACAATGCGTCAAGCAGTTAAAATCAAATGTAGTCATTAGCAGTAGGCCCTACATCCTCATTTGCAATGACTTAACATTTAAACATTACATTAAAACCCCTATACTGTAATGTTACCCCTTGCTGAGACAAAACCCCCTTAAAGATATTTTCTTCACAAAAAACTCATTAACCACTGTGATTCCACCCACAAAATTTGCAGATGAGAGGGAAAAGACTGAGGTCTTACATGTGCTACCCTCCTCATTGAGGTCAATAACAGGAACACTTCTAGAAGGTACTAATAAAATCTAGAAACAAGATGAACTGTGTGGAAGAGGGTCACGATAACTTAAAGGTGGACCCTTGATTGTTTCTAAGTGAATTTAGTTTGTGTATTAACTAACCACGAGGAACACATTTTGTAACCCATTTTGTAATACAGGGCACAGGGCTTAGTCAAAAGGAGAAAATGGGTAAATAAAGAATATTTGTTTTGAGGGGTTCCAGAGGGTCCCAACCTAAATGGAATTAACATCTGGAAGTGGAATATGGCTGGGAAAAAAAGATGAACACAATGTTCCAATTTGAAGAGATTTGGTGCCATTTGGAAAGGTTTTTGGAGATTTGGGCCTGCCTCTGGGAAAATGCACGTCAAATTTTGCTTCGTCAACTTTTTTCCTGATGTTGTTGTGTATGATTGGAAAAATAAATCTGGTTTTGGCCAGAATTAGAAGTACATATAATCACTAAAATACAAAATGATTTTTTGGATTTCTTTGTTGTTTTTCAGAATAAATATGTCCTGTATGTTTACGGAGTGAGACTCCCATAGGATCAGGGGATTTGTTCATTTTGGTAAACAAATAAAAATTAAAAAAAAAAAAACTTGCTAACTTGCTTGCAATCTAATAACTGGCAAGAAAACTATTGCTTTTACAGCTGTATACTCTTTGTGGGAAACTAATTTATATTGCTGAAAACCATTCTCATATCATTTCACATGCAAACCCCGCATAATATCATTTCATGACTAGGGATGGGTATCGTTCATATTTTCATGATACCCCTGCTAAAACAACACTTCACTCAAACCTGAACCAGTAGTCTAGAATGGCCAAAGGATGAAATTAAAGAACGTCTTTTTTATTGCAAAGGCATGTCCCATTATTTGAATGCTTCTGGGTAAAATATAGCCCCACTTTAGACTCTTTTGCCTTCGGCATTGTCACTTTAGCTAAACTTTAGCTAGCTTGCTAACGAGTCGACCAAGCGAGTGTAGGTTAGTACAGATGGTGCCAAAATTAAGCACCAAAATCTGCATTGCAATTAGGTACAATAGGTAATGTTACAGTTGTATGGGGACCGGTGCCTGCTACTGGGTTTTGGTACCAGACCCTATTCATGACTCAGACAGCTACATGACTCCAAGGAAGGCCCTAAAACCTCAGGCTACTATTGCAGGCTTCAGCCCTTTGTTCTGCAGGGCTACAGCAACAATGTTTATACATGCAGGCCAGCCATTAAAAGTACTAATATCAAAATTAGGACAAGAAAAAATATTGGCTCTCTTAGATCACACAAATTAAACAAGGTGTATTCCTTATCAATGCTACCCACTGTTTCCCAAAAAATTTCAAGTGACATCTGAAGAGAATGTGGTCATTCACACTCTGTCACATCAAAGTGTCAAATAACAAAAATTGCCTCATGGAAGAAATTGTTTAAATGAATGTTTTGATCTAGCATTGTAATACATAAAAAAGCAATTTATTTAGGCATTTCTGGCAACCTGGCCTTTTTGTATGTTGAAAACGCTTTTTTCTTCAGATCTACAAAATGACAACAGGAAAACAGTTGATTCCACAGTGGGCCAGTGGCTGTTTTAGCTGCCCTACCTGTAAGTGTACGGCCCAACTTGCTCAACGGTAGCTTTGCCCCCAGACACGAAATCATCTGGGTTGGTGACGTTGAAGAAGAAGTACTGCATGTATATTGGAGCAGGAGGGTTCTTCCATGACTCAAATACCCGGCTTCCTTCTGTCAAAGTTACCTCCTGAGGACAAAGGGGAGACAAAACCTTTTTATGTACAATCTTTTATGCAGTGAAAAGGTCATAACCTATAACCCGTAACTAACAGGCAACAGGCTTGAATGGTAGATTTCTGCAAGGTACTTCACCTAAACTGGTTCACTGAACATCTAGCATTACACCTGCACAACTTGTAAACGGGCAGTTAATATGGCAGGGAATTTAAAATAAAAAGAAAAAAAATGTATCTTTAGTGAATAAAAAAATTGCAACCTACGTTCAGAAGATTGCAGTTCAATAGACATGCCATTTAGACCTGAGCAAAGTATCATTTGTTTTTATGCAATTATTAAATAAAATTGTTATGCATCTTCTGGTGTGCTGTCTTTGCCAAAAGTTTAAGAGAACTTGCACAATTGCAAAAGGATATTTTAACAGTGTGTGGCATAGTGGTCTCAGGCCAAACTGGTCCCAGACAAAGCCAAAATCAGAGACTACAACAAATATATGATGGTCAATGGGAAAAAACAGAAGACTTGGTCAACTGCAGCAACTTCTGAACGACAGGGCCAAGCAAATATTTTAAATTCCTCATAGCTCCTAATACATCTATTATTTTATGGCATTTGAATGTTCATGTTTTAGCTGAGACTCTAAGCCAGGTTTTCCAAGAACACTCACAGAATACATGTCTCAGTCGTGTGACCGCTGAGCATTCTGCCCTCCCCCCATTAGAAATTCTAACAAGCTCAATGCCACCAAGTGCATTCCAGAGTTGAGAACAGAGTCACTGTGCTTGTTAATCATTGCTGGCCTTCTGCATTAATCACCATCAATGCCTGTAATTAACCCCTTAATCTCCTTTTTAGACCACAATGGCATACTAACAGATTTAAACACAAGGTTTGACTTGCCTACTAGCTTGTCACACTCACATACTAGGGATGTCCATCCATACAATATATGCTGTTTAATATAGATGATTAATGTGCTGTATATCAGATTCCACACGTTTAATTTGATTTTATTTCTCATCTTTGAGTTCAAAGACAGGCCAACCAGAGTGCCTGTAAATTGTGAGTAGAGTTTTGGCAACAGCGCTTTATCAAGAGCGACTTACACAACTCTCACAACAATCCCTATTTTACATAGCATTTACATTCCATCCATATACAGCTGGATATAAATTGAAGCAGTGCAGGTTAGGTGCCTTGCTCAAGGGTACAATGGCAGTGTCCTACCCGGGAATATTACATGTGATTTTTAACTACAAAATATTTTCCAGCACAGACTAAGTTTAATATCGAGTGTAATCTTATTCACAAAGCAGTAGCTAACTAGCTAGCTATCGTAATGAGTTTATGTTAGTTTGCAACATTATGACACAGTCATGCTACCTAGCAAGTTTTTTTCTTTTTTTGGAGTACATCGGTGGGAAAGCTGTGAAAGGACAAATGCATCCTTCTTCGAATTGGTACACAGGGGAACGCTACAAAACTGCTCTTCGTCGCTGCCATTGTTTTCGTGGTAGTTAATATGACCGGAAATTAGAGACCCCTACATCCGGTTTACACACTCGGAAATGTGAAATAGGCCTATGGGGACCAAGAAAAACACCTGTGACTCTGTCAAGCCTTGCATGAAGTTCCTGCCTGCGCTGCACTGTATGAGTGAATGCCATTGATGGCAACCGTGTTCTCAGCTGAAACAATCACGTGAATTCTGAGAACTCCGCCCCCCCTCCCCCCCATTAGTGACTCCAATGACCTCACACCCCCCTCTCCCCATTAGTGACTCTAATGACCTCAATGGCACCAAGTGCATTCCAGAGCTAAGAACAGAGTCACAGTGCTTGTTAATCGTTGCTGTTCTGGATTAATGACCATCAATGCCAGTAAAAAAGAGAGCAAATAAACAAAACAAGAGAAGGGTGGGGCGGTCTGGGCATATGCTCATATTTGCAGATATTTTCTCACCAAATCCCACTCAGCTGCGGCTGCATATGTGGTGAGATAAGGCAAATGGCAAATTTAGAAGCAAATTTAACCATACAGATATTTTGGCACTGACCTGTGTTGGTCCATCAAGTCAAGTCGCCAATACTACCCCACAGCTCAGCATGATTGGAAGAATAATCACTGGAAGACAACGGCTTTTCATTCATCAGCCAACTTTCTATTTCTAAGCTGCCTTCACAACGACATGAAAAAGCTTGTGCCAAAGCAGTCCGTGAATCTTGACATAGTTGAGAAGCTTTGGCACTGTAGACACAAAGGCACGCAGTCAGAAGCCATCAAATAACGCAACAGCAAGACCGAAGGTGTAATTGCAAAACTTGCAGCAGCAGCCCGCTGAAATATTTTGGGAGATTACAGCTCCTGACTGTGGCCAGCACCCCCAATGTAGTGCCCACCACCAGCACCCCCAATGTAGTGCCCACCCCACCCCCACCCCCAACACCCCCTGTGACACACATCAGTACTCTCGCAGGAGCAGACACTTCAACATAAACTAATATGTAACAGCACCGATATGTAAGCATGTACGCCAGTAAGCCTGTGGGGAAAGCAGTTTTAACACACAGAGGTTTAATTATTCTCCAACAGCAATGTACGTTAACTCTGTTTCTGTATAGAGGAAGTGCTCAAGTCTTGCTGGCATAGAACAGTCCAAGCATATCATAATGAATAAAAATTACTTGACTCCTGGTTGAGTTATTAAAATCAGTGAATGCAAACACACACACACACACACACACAAAACGGAAAGAGGTACAGCCTTCTCAGCTTCAACAGAAAATGGAGAGGAAGGGGAGTTTATTTAGCATTTAGTGTCTAACAACAATCAGAAGTTTTTTTCTCTTTCTGCAGTTGTCTTCACTGACAAATCGCATGCCTATTGAACTTACAAATTAAAGGTTTGACTATTAAGTGAAAGGCTGATACAGAGTAAGAAATTATTCTCTTGTATTTGATGAACAGGGTCCATTAAGAGAGCTCCAGTTGGGCTCTGTTTTATAAGAGATATTCCAAGGAAACCTCAATATCAACAGCAGTCTTACATTTAGTAGGGACATAACTTTTTTGTCACAAACAAAGTGCTCACAAATGTTATCTCCACTGTCAATGCATCTAGGGGTAACGGGCACCAAGCACTGTGACCGAATTAAACAAATAGACAAAAGGAGGCTAAGCAAACATTTCAAAATTTAAATTGGGGCAACTCTTCTGGAGATAAAGTCCAAAGATCAAATTTATTCAAGACGCTCGATATCCAATGAGATGAACATTGGTTTGCCTGGCAAGCCACCAGCTTAACTTGAACTATATTTTTGTTTAAGAAAAAATGTTGCTGTGAGTGAATACACTTTTTGTACAGTGAGCTAAAATAAGCCATTTTAGCAATAGGCTAAGAACACACCTGGAGTCACTTCATCGCACCACTATTCTTCTGATGATGTTCAAATATTGCCCCTGTACTAGAGTTCAACTAACCATTAAGAAAGAGGTTATGAAAGCCAGCAAACTGAAAGAAAGACTCTTGCTTAGACACAATGCATCAATCTTTCAACATTTAGGCATAAAATTCATTGAATTACTGCTGCTTATTAAGACCTGTTCAAACACTGATTAACAAAAATCAAACACTGATATAGAACATATATTAACAATCTTTTTTTATTCATTTGAGGATATGAAATTTGGTCTTGTAACCGGAAGGTCACAGGTTCAATTCCCAGGTAGGATACTGCCATTGTACCCTTGAGCACGGTACTTAACCTGCATTGCTTCAGTATATATCCAGCTGTAAAAAAGTTGTGTAAGTCGCTCTGTTTAAGAACATCTGCTAAATGCCTGTAATGTAATATAAAGTAATGAAAGCTTAAAAGCCCAGCTGACAGCTGGGAAGAGAGACTGATACTCTGGAGGGAGTTCGTATCAAGATGTCCCACTGCGAAAAACCCTGTCTTCAAGCTTTATTTTCCTCTCTGAACGCAAAGCATTCGTCTCAAATCAATCTATAGCACAACACAAGAAAATTGATTTAAAAGTACCCAGAGATTTTTTTAAAAGTCACAATTATGAAATATGATTATATTTAAATATTCTGCCAGTGCACCTTAATAGTTTAATAGTTTGTCATAAAAAATACAGAATTAAATAAAGCAATACATAGTTTTCCCCACAGTCCCGGGCCAAATTGATGGTTTGAAAACCCAGAGTCCCAGCCCAACTGCAGATGAACATACTTTTCCAAATTCTGTGACTGGGAGGTGGCTCCAGAAAGAAGTAGATCAGCGCTGCGCAATTCTCTGTACGGTTTCAGCCAAGGTTAGTCCAAACTTGTCCTTGAACCGTTGGCACTGCCAGAGCAGTGAGTTTGAATCGATACACAGGGACCACGCAGCCAGATGATGTTGGCAGTGCATGCAACTAGGCCAAGGACTTCATGGGACACTGAAACGGTTAAACTGAAAAATGGCATTAGCGAGAGCAGCACCCGTCAGCAGTTTAGCAAAGCCCTGTACTTATCAGGGTCACTCACGACAGCTGGTCATTTGACAAACCGTTGCATTTGAATGATATATTCTATATGACTACCGTTTTACACCCTCAATGTAATGGCTGTATCCGGTTGAGGTTTTTCCATTATGGACTTCCTCCAAACACAAATAAGCATTGTAAATGGATAGAACAAACACATTATAAACTGGGTTAAAATAAGTGTGTGAACGACCAGATTAAAGAATCTGTGCAAGCTCATTCGGTCACTGAGGTCACAGCTTCTGTGGACGGCCTTCGTAAACGCTGTAGCCTTTGCCCTCTGTCAGGATTCTAACTTGGTGGAGAACACTCAATAGCCCTCTGTCATTTTTGGGGTCAAAAAGTGACAGTGGTGCTAAGGTTTGTGGGGGCGGGATGAACTTATAGAAAGTGGCTTACATTTTTTCAAAAGAACCATGAAGCACAGTCACCATTTTCAGCCAACTGCAAGTTAGCCGGGAAAGCTGGGATAAGCAAAACAGTGCAAGAGAACATCCATGAAAATATCCTACAGAAAAGACTGCATAGCTTTCAAGCCAAGGCATGAATTCTTACAATATGCATTCAAAAGACTGTGCTCACGTGAAAATCTGCAGCTTACAATGTCAAAAGGTGTGCAAATAAAACAATTAAAGGTAGGTTAGCATCTGAGAAACAATTCCACTGAAAATACAAGCATCTGCCAGTTAGCCATTAGTGTTCCATATCCTTTAATACCAATGATGTAGTCACACAGTCAGTAAACATACTGAATTTATCTAAGCTTGGCACACTGGCCATTGGCAGGAGACTGAACCAGGCTGATGCCTTTACGACCCTCTATCTAAACTGTTCCTTTCTGCAACATAATGAACATATTTGCTTCTCACGAATCACCCTAATTGTGCAACACCGGATACACATACTATGATCTGCTTACATTGCAACATACCCCAGGAGCAAACCATTCCATTAGGAGTTTTGAGCAATGGTTGCCAAGTGATTAAAACAAACTTTCTGGCACAATTTTGTAATATTAGCAAAACAGTGGTGAAGCCAATATATTTCCTCGTTGCTGTATTGATGTAACCTGGGGATTTGAACCAGTTTATGGCAAACAGGAATAGATGTTTGAAAAAAATACATCAGACACATTTTGTCATTCCAAGTGGCCTGGCTTCCTAACAGTTTTGTCTATGATTTCCATTTTGAAACAGCTCTCTGTTTGGGGTAATGCAGCAGTTACCACACCACATTGTGTTAGGCAGAGATGTGCCTTTGCAATTCATATTTAAATTCCTCTATGGGTAAACTGCCAATTTTGCCAAACACATTAGCAAGCCAGCAGAGATAGAGTTACATACATACAGTATGAATTTAGATGACGATCTCTGCTCACTGAGCCAAAACATAATCTGACAAGAGTCGAGTGGGAACTTGCACACTAGAATTGAAACAAATGAGTGTAGCAATAATACACTGACAGTATAGATATTATATCACCTCTCATATCCCCTAAAAGAAAATTTCTCAAAACAAAATAACATATTGAAGAAACAGAATAGTTCACCATGTACAGAATGTACAGTCCAAAACCAAGGAGCTGGTTATTACATTACATTACATTCATTTGGCAGACGCTTTTATCCAAAGCGACGTACAAGAAGTGCATTTTCATGATCGTAGACAACTGCTGAACACGGGTTCAGTAAGGTACAATTACTTATTTTGTACAGCTATTTCTAGCTGAGAACAATGAACACTATCCTGGTCTAACATCTGCAAAGCCAAACTAGGCAGAAGATTAAGCTAGAGTATTAGGACAAATACAATTTACCAAGAAGTGCAGGGATGGGGCAACATGTAACAAGTGACAGGAAAAAGGGTTTTTTTATTTTTATTTTTTATTTTTTAAATTAATATATATATATATATATATATATATATATATATATATACACACATCATGGTGGTGGTTATTTTAGGTATAGTCTGAAGAGATGAGTCTTCAGGCCACGGCGGAAGATGGATAGTGAGGGGGAGGTTCGGAGAGGGACGGGGAGTTCGTTCCACCACTGGGGAGCTAGGGTGGAGAAGCTCTGTGATCCCTTTGGGCGGGTGGGAGGGGTTACAAGACGCCCTGCTGCTGCAGAGCGGAGTGGTCGAGCAGGCACATAGAATTGAGTCATGTCCTGCAAGTAGATGGGGGCTGTCCTGTTGGCGGCAGTGTAGGCAAGGGTCAGGGCTTTGAATCGGATCCTGGCAGCGACCGGTAGCCAGTGAAGTGATCGCAGCAGAGGAGTGACGTGGGAGAATTTGGGGAAGTTATCAGCTGTAACAGTAGTCTGCTCCACCCAAGAATATAATCTCATAAAAAACACGTTTTCAACGTACAAAAATGCCAAGTTACTCACACATACAAGACATACACCGTCAATAACTCATTCATTCAGACTGCCAAAATCCAGGCCTGCCATTAAAAGTATTGATATCAAAATGACGCCAAGTTACAGTACTACAAACAATATAGGCTATCTTGCCTCACCGAAATTTAATAACATGTATTCCAAAGCAATGCTACCCAATATTTCCTCAATTCTATGCAATGCGTGAAATATCATTAGCAAACCTGCCGGTGGTTTTAAAGAAGAACACAAACCAGTAAGCACAGAAGAGCTCCCGTTGAATCCATATGGCTTAGCAATATTGTAGCCGGTTAATAACTGAACGGTGAACGGCGGGTAGATATGGTGCAAAAGCAATAATTGATAAGTAGTAGACAATTATTAGTGAGGGTTGAGGGAAGTTAAAGAAACGTGTTCCTAACTGGGCTTGAACATACGACCCCGTGTTACCAAGACTAACCTAACGGACGGACTAGCTGTTTAAACTGCGGAGTTGCAGAACATACATACGTAGTAATTGTTTGTAGCCTATGTGGCTAGATAGAGAACAGAGCGAGGTAACATGAATGTAGAAACGTGGCGTTTGCTGATAAGAAGGTTTTGTACGGTAGCCAAGTGAAGAAATATAGTTAGTAGAAATGGCACAGTGGTGAACTGGTGTAACTTTTTAATAAAAGGAATACATTTGCCGTCATGAAATGCATATGGGTGGTCGTGAGTGAGTTTTGGTAAAGCAAATATAAGCATAAGAAAACGTTAGTGTAAAAGAGGAAATGATCTGCCTGAGGGCGAGTCGGGATTCAAGCCTCAAACCGGAGGTTTACCAGTCTGTGACTTTGTTAGTGCAGCACCATGCCATAGCTATGCAATGCGTGAAATATCATTAGCAAACCTGCCGGTGGTTTTAAAGAACACAGGCCAGTAAGCACAGAAGAGCTAATAGGTTAATAACTGAACGGTGAACGGCGGGTAGATATGGTGCAAAAGCAATAATTGATAAGTAGGCTAGTAGATGGAGGACGAAGTGTTCGATTCCCGGGTAGGACACTGCCGTTGTACCCTTGAGCAAGGTACTTAACGAAATTGCTTCAGTATATATCCAGCTGTATAAATGGATACAATGTAAAATGCTATGTAAAAAAAAAAATTTTTTAAAAAGTTGTGTAAGTCGCTCTGGATAAGAGCGTCTGCTAAATGCCTGTAATGTAATGTAATGTAGGCAATTATTAGTGAGGGTTGAAGCAGGTTAAAGAAACGTGTTCCTAGCTGGGCTTGAACCTACGACCCCGTGTTCCCAAGACTGTAACCGTGCCCACTAGGCCACAGGCGGACTAGCTGTTTAAACTGGAAATGTTTCAGAGTAAAAATGTATGGGTATTTTGCGTGTGTATGCACGTTTTTGATTGGGTCGTGTAGGTGCAGATTTGGCTGGTGTCAGTGAAATGTCCAATGGGGAGACATGTTGTTAGTGGGATAGGCGGCAGGAAAAATAAGAATGAGAAGAAGAAGAAGAAGAAGAAAGAAGTAGAATAAGGAGAAAACGCAAAATCCCCTTAGTTTGGGGCTTTATTGTGTGGACATGTGAAGTTGTTCATGAATTCTGTCTGTTGAAATGGGGTCAGAATGTACAGAATTTAATGTTTTTAAGGGCTGAGTGTCTGTGGCTGTTGTGGTTATTTCTGTGGGGAACGCTGAAAAGTGCCAAACTCTCGGTGCTGTATAGGTATGGGGCATGCCCCCGCCAAGGCGTAACTTGGCGGGATGGCATACCTGCCATCCCAATAGTGTCTTAAGAACAAATAGCAGCTCATTACAATACAGAGCTCATGCACAATGAGTCTCCAGCACCACGGTTGGGAAACACTGGTATAGAATGCTTCATGTTAACTCAGAACTGTTTCCACGCCAAGATTTACAGTCTTGCCGTCATGAAGCCATAATAAAAATGAATTCGGATCGTGCACAGGCAAGCCATGCATCCAAAAATGAGCGTGCTCGATATGGTTATAATTCATTCATTGTATATTTAACTACTTGCCAGTTCTAAATTGCTTCCATAGTTGAGCTCAAAGTGAACAGACCTGTTCACCATTACATGTCGATATTTAATTCAGAAAAGCAGTAGTTACAGCATCTACACATTTAAACGATCATTTTCACGTAACATGCCATTGCTCACAGAAGAGACTGCTCCACTCTACTGCTAACTTCTGAGACTGCGCTGGGGGATGCCTTGCTCCGATCTCTGCGGATTGCACGTTACAAAAAGTCTTCACTTGCCAAGGAAAGCAATACCTACACTTGTGCAGCCGTTAGCAAACCAGTCAAAATACATGCACGTGTATTCTCCTGTAGGAGAAAGTGTATCTATTGAGGAAATCACATATAGTCGATAACAATGAGGAGCCAACGAGGAATGTGGAAACTTGTGGCATTTGCTTCTGAACTCAAATCCTCCCCCACTTTGCTAACAAACTTGATAGCCAGCACCATAAACCGGCAAATGTAGCGTGCATCGTTCTGTTGCTAGCTGGATGCTGCACAAATTAGGTTTACCCAAACGATACAATTAACGGAAGTATTACAAGCATTTCTCCAACTAGATATCAGAACTTTCTCTGCTATAAATGAGATTACAAACATGGCTACCAATAGCATTATGAAATCGGCTTACCTTTTTTAAACGGTTCTGAATCAATGTTGGGAAGACTTGAGCCACAATCAAGGCGATGCCAACTATTAGCAGGTGGGCGCAGATGATCCCGGTCGCGTAAACTGCACAGGGTCTTCTTGTCATGATGAAGCGGTTTTCTTAAAAGATACATATAACGATATAAAATTAGTTCAGATAAGAAAACATCAATTTACACATATTTTCCAAATAGATCGGGGTTTCCTTCGACAACTACTGAAACACCATAGCAATATTTATTTAAATAAATTCGTACTGCTCTAGGCTATGTAACGTTAGTGGTTTTGTTCTCTTTTAATTTTGACAACTACTAGCCCTAGTCGTGCCTTTTCTCTTTGCTGTATAGCTAGCTCGCTACCAAATCACAAAAAGCCTTTGACAGAATAGCTTGATAATTGTTATCATATCACTGAGAAGGCACCTTGCAACAGCGAAGTCCGCACCAGTAATTAACGGAAGACGGATTTTTGACAAATAGCGTGCTGTGAAACTGGTCTCACACAGTGCTAATTATGGAGGTCAGCTACTTTCTCCACCAACGTGCTCCTGAGGAAAGCAGTAGTACTCAATGAGCCAGAACACTTATTTTTGGTGGTCTCAAGCAACGTGGGTGTGCACGTTGGTGTCATTTTACATTTACATAGCCCACTACAAACACCCGATTGGACGCAAGAGATTACGATTTGGCGTAATTACTCACCCATCGCGCCACTCTTAGCTATGAGGAGGATAGTTTGTTAAGCAAAATTAGTTGTGGTTTTTTAAAGAAATATTATATTTGTTTGCTAATTTCAGTGTTATCCTTTCTGTCATGCATGCACAGCATAGCGTCATTTCTTATTGGCTGTTTTTGTCATAATTTGTACACAGCCTGTTGTAGCTATGAACTGTAAACTATAGTTGTAAATAAATAGTAGACTGTGAGTGATTCACTATCGCAAAACATAAAATTTATTTTCCTACTAATTCTTCTTTAGTGACAGTGAGAGAGGAACTCGTTTACAAACCAAGACATTAATAGTAGCGGTGTTTTGATTACATTTCTCAAGCGATTGGTTGAACGGCAGGTTTAATGTTTAATATTACCCGTTTTGGAGTGTATAGGCTAGTTTCATGCCCTGGATCAACCTCAGCATAACATTGATAGAAAATGTATTAAATAGGAATTGATTTAATTGTATATGTCAAATAAATAAGGAAACAATATCAAAGCTCTTACCATGTCCGTTATAATATTCTGTGCAAATTCTAAACGTGAATGACTAGAAAGCTAGAGTTGCTTCGCGATATAGCCTAATCTTTGTCAGGTCATTCATACCCTTGGGCAAACGTGCAGTGGCTTCTTTCTTAATCTTTGTCAAGGTCTTTTTAAAGTGAAAAGACGGGCTGTTGAAGTAGCCGTGCTACTGTGAGCTAGCAGCAATGATTGTGGATTGCCAAGATGTCAGACTGATCAGGTAAAAGTAGCCTATAGTTGGGGAGGGAATTATACCATTTTGTGGGTCAGAGAGGAGCTTCTAGACCGGACTGTTGAAGTTCACATGGCTATTGACTACTTTACTCAACCATCTCACACCTCGTTTCAGTTTGCTGTATAAGTATTTGGAAATTTTGGAAATTAATTTTGGAAATTAAAAGGTAAATTTATACCATTTTCTCATGTAGACTACGTCATTTCCCAAATGCTCTTTGCCAGAGCAACTTAAGTATGAAAACAGATTTTCGTCCATACATTACCAAGTAAAAAAACACCATGAAGATGTTCCTGTTGTTTGCTTGCTGAATTGACCCAAGGAAAGTAAATTTCATAAATGGGAGTAACTGAGTTTTGCCTGCTTCCTTCGTTCATATCATTGAACTAATTAGATAATTGTCTTGCTTAAGTAGCCTAATAGGCCTATTAACACAATAGTTACTCATAGCCAACATTTAGCCTGATCATTTGTTAGCTACAGAGCATTAGGCTAAATGTTGGCCTTTTACTTTTGTCTGGAGAATGTGACCTAGTACCAAATTAAAATAACTTTTCTAATTCATTTAGAACTGAAGGTCTGGCCCTCAATGCTGTTCCCAGTGAAACAGGAGCTGGCAAACAAATATCGTGTTTGCTTTTACAGTATCATGAAAGAGATCAAGCAAGGTAAACAATACGTTGCTTTATTTTTAGGTTAGATGACTCACAATGCAGGCACCTCTCATTGTACTTTGAATCTTTTACTAAAATCTACCTAGTGGCCATTCATGAATGCCACATATTCATGTATTGCATTTGCAGAAAGGCTGCAGAAAGGGATCATTTTAATTCAAAGAATCAAGGATTGGCATGAACATCATGGTTATTAGTTCACTTCAGCATGTGTATAAACTTCATAATATACAAGTTTATGTGTAAGGTTTATGTAAATTGCGCAAATTGTGGTGTGTTAGTGTAGTATGGTTGGGCTTGGGCTTGGTATGAAAAGATTGTGGGCTCATTTCCCTGCTGCTGTGCTGCTATTGTACTCTTGAGCAAGGTATGTAACATGAATTGCTTCAGTAAATGGCTGTATGGATTGTATATGTAGTTGGTGAAAGTTCCTCTGGCTAAGACTGTCTGCTAAGTGCCTAAATGTACTGTGTATACTGTGTGTATGTGTGTGTATGTTTACAGTATACTAAATAACTTGTTTGTTCATTGACCAAACTGCTCTATTCATTTCATGGATTGGGGCTAATTGCAGGCTTGAAGGAGGTTGCCAAGGCCTATTTTGAAACACAAACATCTTGCTTGTTTGAAGACAAAACATGAGTTTGTTTCAAGGACAGGTTTGTGGTTACTTTGAGGTGCTTCTGTATGCCGTGAAGCTAAGAAGGAATTCTCTTCCTTGACAACAAGGAATCTCATTCCTCCATCACATGAATTCTCTGAATGAATTGATTTTTACTTTCATAATTTAAAATTACTGATTACACAAGCTTAATGAATGAAAACATCAGTTATTGTGATTTATTTCCAAACAGAAACTTTAAGCCATCATGACAATTTGGTTAGGTGATGATGATGATGATGATCATTATGATTATTATTATTATTATTTATATATGTAATTTTTCCATATTGGCCTATTGCAATTTTGATGCACAGACTGCGTGTATCTTATTGGCCGGAAGAGTTGCCTATTGTGTGATGCATTGGTGGAAATCCTACTGAATAAAGCCCTTTGTCACTGGTCAGTGCTGCAGTCATTCATACATCCCCCAACCAGACACATGCCCACAGTCTGCACTGGCATTGGCATGGACATGATCCAATTCCAGGACTGTAGAATGTGTCACAGCATCAAAGATTAGTGCTTTAGTTGGACACCCAGGAGACCTGCTCTCCGTTATAGCTACACATTCCATTGAAATGAAGTGACCAGGGAATAGGTTTATGGTAGAAGAAAGGTTGTGTGCATGAACAGATATTTTATCCTTTATTTTGAATTAACAGAATATGAAATACAACACTAAAACTATTGTAACATCGTGCATGCATACCCTGCCATCAGCAATGCATTAAGTTTTCAGGGCAGTCAGCTTTCTTTAAATAATTCCAGTCATGGAGCGGCAACATTTTTGTTCAGTTCTATGAAAGGCTGACAAAACGTCCTCGGCCGTGGAATCCACAGGCTGACGCACTGAGGAGGCACTATGGCACCAAAGACAATATTAGACAATGGGAGTCCGTCCTTCCTCTGTCAAAACACAATGACCAGTACGTCTTCATAAACCCATTTTCTGGAAGGTGAGTCACTGGGACTCTGGGAATGGTCTTTCAAACTTGTAAGACTCATAAAGATTCTCACACTGCATTTATGCTTACGGTACAGCCATTCACACTAACAGTACTGCCTCTTACAGCTCCAGGGGTTCCTCCAGGACAGTTGCCACTGCTGACTCCATGCTTTGCCACGCCCACTGCATTGCACAGAGCAGTTAGACTGTATGCATAGCATCAAACAAAAACAAAAGCTTCCTGGATACTTGCCTGCAAGCTACATGCTACAGCATTAGAAACAATGCTCCGCCTGATAACTACGCACAAAGAACCTGGCTCTTCTGTTTTCTCTCTCATGTGATGTCAAGTGCAATTCAGAGTTGCGAGTTGAGGTTTTTTTTAACCTTTTGAATCACGCTGAGGGGACAGGGGGTGAAGTGGCATCTTGGCAAAGGTTAAAAGCCAATCCCAAAGCTGAAGCAAATGCCTTCCTCCAGTCCTGTAAAGACCAACCTCCTATCACATTGCCATATATTTTGTGATTGCTTGTTTTCACATAGACATAAATATTTGTTATATTCAGATACATATTTTTTCATTGTATCTCAGCTAATAATTTAAATAAGCTGTACCCAATGTGGTATAAATAATGCTGCTCATTCTGAAAAATGAGACGTGGAAAAAAAAAGAAAAATTATAAATAAATCCAAAGTGTGAATGATGCAAATCCCCTGATATTTTAGAACAAGTAGACATTTATTCCGCTGACACATGCACAATACTCCCACTCATGGCTTATGAACACAGTTATTTATATTGACTGTGTGTGTGTGTGTGTGTGTGTGTGATGTCTTTTGGTTGCCTACTTGCACTCAGACCCGAGAATTGCTGCTTGCAATTGATTAATATCCCATTTTATTTGTTATATTAAGTGTTTATATATGCATTCACAAATATGTATGTACACTATGGACTGTTGAATGACCTCATTTGTGGTGCTGGCATTTGTTGTCCAATTTTTTTTCCATCATAAGCCACATAATGGCATTGCCAAGACACATTGGGCTTAATTAGAATCTCTCCTTCTGAGAAACGATCGCTTCGTAACTAAGTGAGTGATACTGGCCAATTCAGATACAGACTGTTGTGTGAATTCTTCTCAGTGCTGTGAGCATGAGCTTTTGCTGGTGGCTTTTTCATTACATGTGGTTTGTAAATGAGAGACTCTTTGGAAATAACAATTCCTCTGAATATAGCAGGATGAAATGCACAGGCGTTAAAAATGCGTACATTGTGATATGGACATTCATTCAGTTTGCACTGTGAAGGGAGCTATTCAAAGCTAGCTTTTAGATACTAACACTGCCCTCTGTTGCCTTAGAGATGTCAGTAACATTTGGAAGGTTGGAGGGATAGTTAACTTTCTGGGTTTTAAAAATATATTGTTTCAGATTTAATGTTTTTGATTGGCCCAGACTGTTTTTATGTGCCATTAAGGGCATTTTAAGTATCACAGAAGTTTCTGATGACCTGCCAGCTTTAAATGGCTGGTATAGGGGCATTTGGAGCTTTGTCATCTAAAGCAAAAATACAGGTAACAGAATACAGGTAACTCCACAGCAGCTTGTACAATGACATTATTAATTAAATTTCTGTTATAGATGAAGAAGATTAGTAACACAAAGTATAGCTTCATATATGCAGTTCATTAAGACACAATGAGATAAAATACACTTTATTGAACACTGTGGGGGTAATTAGTCCTCTGCGTTTGACCCATCCTTGATACTTAGGTGCAGTGGGCAGCCACAGTACAGTGCCTGGGGACCAGCTTCTGTGCTAAGGCCAGTGCCTTCGTCAAGGGCAATGGCAGAAGTATACATAACCTGGTGTCTTTTGGTGCGGGAGGAAACCGGAGTACCCGGAGGAGACCAACGCAAACACGAGGAGACCATGCTAATTCTAATGTGGTACTAGATTATGGTTGTGATTATTTGATTGTTTGCTACTTCTGCAATGGCTGTATTGCAAAGTTACCTGTGCTAACATTGCATGTACACACACAAACACACTCACACATACATGCACATACATATACACATGCATATGCACATATTGTATCCATAAATACATAGACATGGCTGTTTATTTGAATTATTTTCTGTGGAAGTTTGAGATTATCAAATTGCAGCAAGCCATGGAATCCTGTCACATGTAGTAGTTGCGCAATCTAAGACATAGCTTCTCTAGACAGGTCAGTACAGCTGCGCTATAATGGGATCCTGTGTCACAGCTGAGGTCACGTGTCACCAGGCTGAAAAGGGGACCGAATCAAAGAATGCTACCCATATGTGCAGCCAGATTAGTCTGAGACTGCTGTCCACATGCGCAGCCAGATTAATCTGAGACTGCTGTCCACATGCGCAGCCAGATTAATCTGAGACTGCTGTCCACATGCGCAGCCAGATTAATCTGAGACTGCTGTCCACATGCGCAGCCAGATTAATCTGAGACTGCTGTCCACATGCACAGCCAGATTAATCTGAGACTGCTGTCCACATGCGCAGCCAGATTAATCTGAGATTGCTGTCCACATGCGCAGCCAGATTAATCTGAGACTGCTGTCCACATGCGCAGCCAGATTAAACTGAGACTGTTGTCCACATGCGCAGCCAGGTTAAACTGAGACTGTTGTCCACATGCGCAGCCAGATTAATCTGAGACTGCTGTCCATATGCACAGCCAGATTAATCAGAGACTGCTGTGCATATGCGCAGCTGGGGAAGAGAAGCAATCTATTGCACTGCTCCAAACATTCTAACAGCTTTATGATTTCAGACTCTTCACCTACACACTTTAGGGCATCTGCCATTCTTTGCAAGATCACAATGTATCTGGATGCATGATGTGTTTTGATTACCTTGTCTCACAGACTGCCAATTATGGTGGTAAAAGGTCTGAGGAATAGGAGACGTGGAATCGGCATCATCTCCACGGTTAGTGCGCCCTTTGCTCATTGACCTGGACGTTATCAGAAGATAATGCTTTCTAATATAAAGCCAGCCACTTATCCGGTTTTACTGTAGTTCAATTCACAACTCCCAAGAAGCCAAACATGAGGACTCTACTCCGTAAACTCTTTGCCACGTTCTTTCTCCTGTCCCTGGTCTGTGCCCTGCAGGTAAGACTTTATCACTTCTTCCTTTTCAATATGGAATCCTTTTACAGGGTAGTTGATAGGATGCCACTCAAAACTCTTTGGAAAGCTGTAAACATCCTGTGTATGTCAGTGTTCTATTGCATTTTTGTACAGGAGTTCAGGCATTTGCTTGTGTTTTTTTTGTATTTAAACACATTGTTCATTAATAACGGATGGTATGTTTTGTGATTAAAGATTAATGTAACCCTTGCACACATTTCTGTATTTACAGTCCATGTCTTGTAGCCAAGACTCTGAGCCATCTGTTCTGGCACTGAAACCGGAGGAGGCTAGATGTATATCAGTAACATTACAACTTGTCACCATTGCTAGCAGTGCTGCAGTACTGTGTGGCCAGTAGGGTGTAAAATAGTTAAGGTTTTGCAGGAGAGTACAGCAGTGGCGTGCATTACATCACAGGCATTTAGCAGATGCTCTTGTCCACAGCAACTTACACAACTTTTACATAGCATTTACATTGCATCCATTTATACAGTGGGATGTATACTGAAGCAATACAGGTTAAGTACCTCGCTCAAAAGGACTAAAGTGCCTATATCTTGCTCAAAAGCTGAGTCAGTATTTTTTTATTTACCAAGGCTTTGATGCTGCATAATTTAAAACCAGAATTAAATGCACAACTGTGTACACCAAACCTCCTCTGCACACTGCCGGTTGTAACGAGTTGTTTATCAAGACAAAAATGCTGTGTACTAGATGTTCTAATCTTGACACAGTTCCAGCGCCAACAGGGTGGACTTTCTCAGTCTGGCTTTGAGAATCCTCGCACTGTACATTGTGGTAGTACAAGGAGAGCAGACCAATGTCTGAAGAGGAAGCCTGATTTATGGGTGGAGCCAGAGCATTGACCCATGTGTGTGTGCATGTGCTCCTGCAGGTACAGATGGCCCCTGTGCCAGACGAGTGGGGCACAGACCTGATCTACCGCGCTAAGCGGTCCCTGCTGTGGCGCTGGAACACCCTGAGGCCCGTGGGTGCCAGCTGTCGGGAGCACTCGGAATGTGGGACCAAGTATTGCAGGTGAGTTCAGTGTCCCCCAACACCGACATGCAACTGAACCCAAGAAAAGAGGGACCGGGACCCTTGGAATGCACACCTTCAGTGACCTCTGCTAGGTAGACAAGTGCTTTGACCAAACCTAAAATTGAAAACCTCAAAGACACCACAGACCCGCACAGACCACATGACTCCAATGATACAAAATGAAGACAGGACTTTTTTTCTTTTCCTTTTTTTTTCCATCATTCAGTCCTTTTTGTAAAAAGCTTTATAGGTTAAAAATAGTTATGCCTTTTTTCACTGTTAAACATAAAGCCTTTTTAAAGACAGAAATACTACAATGATGATGAAAGCCATGGTTCCTCACTGAAAACAGCCCTTACACTAAATGCTCATAAAATCATAGTTCATATCACAATTAGCTGGAATTACTTGAAGTGTTCTGTTCCACATTCTCCAGAAATTCTAATATAAAGGCACATTTCTATGGGGTTTTTAGGGGACATTAAGTGGGTGGGAAAGCTGATTCATGCAAACAACATAAAATATGGTTGGGCAAACTTCCTCTTTAATGGCAACTGATCTCCTTCAGAAAATCAGTAAAAGGATAGCATAGAATTTGTTCTCGATGCAAATAAAAATGTCAGACAACGGTTTTCTTTTATTGACTGAGAATTACCAGGAAAACACTTTAAAAAGCACCTTAAAGAAAGCATATATCCACACAAAAGTAAGGAATAATATATTCTATTAAGCTATTCTGTTATTAAAACAAACTGTATTATAGGTCTTTGAAATACATAAGCACAGTGGGTAAGGAACTGGGCTTGTAACCGAAAGATCGCAGGTTCGATTCCCGGGTAGGGCACTGCCGTTGTACCCTTGAGCAAGGTACTTAACCAAAATTGCTTCAGTATATATCCAGCTGTATAAAATGGATACAATGTAAAATGCTATGTAAAAGTTGTGTAAGTTGCTCTGGATAAATGCCTGTAATGTAACATAAGTGTTTTTTCCTTATCACAATATATTTTGAATTCTGAATGTACTGTAACAGCCATCACACAGCTTCACATGAGACCCTGTGTACTGTTCCCATGCTTTATGTTTGTCTCTGTAGGGATCGAGCCTGCTCCTTCCGAGTGTTTGCATCTTAAATGAAAGAACCTCGACCCTTTCTGCTAGCCTTGCCTCCAGAAGAAGCAGCTTTCAATTGATCAAGCCAGAGAAGAGATGCTACAGCTACAATGATCTTTGATGGATTTAATAAGCAAAGGAAAACTAAAAAGTGGAATTCTGCAGTTGGACATCCTTCCAGACCAATTTGCCTTTGTTTGCCACAGTATTATATTAAACACAAATGGGTTAAAAACATCACAAGTACACAAGTTCCATAATCTAGATGCTGAAAATGATAATGTGTGACCCACCAGCACAATGCTTGTTGATTAATGTACCAAATTCCAGCCTGTAATGTACTGTAGAGTGAATTGATTGTGGTCTATATCCGAATAGTCCGCTTGTGTAAAAATATGCTTGAAGGGAAATGTTTCTATTCATACACATGTGCATGTCAAAAAGTGATGTCAGTTTTATAGTTCAAATACATTTGGAATCATCAGCAACTTTGTACAAATCTGAAAGAATGCTGACACAAACACCACTTTCACTGAGTTTAGAGGTCATTCCTCTAAATAAGGCGTTTCTAAATGAGAAAACCAGGGCAGTTTCCTGTTTATCAAACATCTTTGCACACACAGTAACTAGGGGATGTACACTGTGTCAATACAGCCTTTATTTATTTGTAAATATGTTAAGAGTTTGCAAATTTGTATACAGAAAATGTAAATATTACATGTTAAAATATTTTTTTTGTTTTTTTTATTGTTACAATGGTAGTGCACACGCTTGAAGAAGAAGGGAAAAATACATGATTATTAAACACCGTGCCACAGCTGATAAAACATGTACTGGTTTTGAAAGCAATAAAACACTGGGTTGTTATGTGAAACAGACTGGCATGGGTCGAGACAGAAAAATCTAATGATCTGCAGGGCATAAAAGAGAAGTCACAAAGAGTTCACAAAAAATAATATTTACATCAGTAACTGTTTGAACGACACGATGCCTTCTGTGCAATGTATTAAGCCATATCATCAAACATGTGAACGGTAAAAGCAGCCAAAATCACTGTAATACTATCACTGTAAAGCTGTAATACAGTTTAGAGTTATTTATTTAACATGCAGTGAATGTTTTTATCTTCATTTGGTATTGATACAGCTATTATTTTATATGCAATTTGGGGGTGGATATATATATGGAAGTATACATTTATAGCATTTGGTCAAGGTTGAACACTGCATGTTGCGTAGTAAAGGCTGAATGTAGAAGGACTGAACTGCAGAAACATAGTCTTTGAGAATACTTAACTTTTACCCCCATTTTACATTCTTCACTTTATTGTTTTTAGGTAATTTTTCAACAATGAAGAAGTAGGGCTGTATGACAAGGAAATTCTTGGGGCCAATATTAATAGGCAATATTTAACTGCATATTTTGGCTGATGCGGATACCTCCCCGTTTTCCATTGTAACTACAAATGCGCCCTGCAATTTTCCACAGTTACTTAATTATTCATTTATTTTATTACATTTATTCAACCAAGCAAGTCACTTAAGACCAAATTCTTATTTACAATGATGTCCTAAGGAGAGGGAAAAAATGGTAGGAGGGTGGGGAGGGGGCAGATATAAAAACTAACATTCATGAAGAAGTCGATGGGCACAAACATCAATTTATGAAAATTTTTAAAACTTTTTGGACAAGTACTTCAGATGACTATGATCAAGGCATGACATTTTCACTAAATTTGCATATCAGCCATAATCCTATCTTATCGATAACAACTGCCGATAGCAGTATCGATAACTTTCAACAGTCGATAGCAGTAAGTCTGCATTAATATATTATCGACTGATTCCTGAATGACCCCAATATTTTCCTGCTTCCTTAATAAACAAAGGTCTTGTTGAGAGATTTTCTTTCTCATGGTTCAGATACATGTAGTAAAGCAAAAAATAAAAATAAAAACAGACTCCCCTACCCATCAGACAGGTAAATTATACTTTCGTTCTGTTCTACAGGACGGGGCTGAGCGTTTGATTTAGAGAAAAAAAATTAAATGAGGCTCTGGACTGGACTCTTTGTCAAAATGATTCCACCTTTGGCAACTTTTACTGCATATACCCCCAGAATTAATATGAACAAGAAAAAAGTTAGGGTCAATTTTTAAAACATTCATTCATGGGGAATATTGTCTGTCTCACTGCAAATGACTGCAAGTGCCTGTTTATAACTGTACAATGTAAACTACTACATTCCAATTAGGGATGCAAATTTTGTACAGTTCTTTTGATCAATCTTTGGAGCCCATTAATCAATTAATAATGATTTAACTCATCAGCCTAATATCTACTAAAATAGGCCTACCAGTTAATGAGTTGTATAATCGGAAAGGTTTAATCAAGACATGCTCAAACAATCATTAAAACAGGATTTGCATTGTGTATTGAAGCCATAATGAGAAGAAACAAAATTACACAAACACAGATTCACAGACAATCTGTACAGGAGAGGAGGGACCACTGAGACTTTTATCACCACTGCGATGGTGATAAAATATATTGTTTATTAATGCTGCTTATTAATGCTTAACTCGGTAATAAACATATTAACTGCTTTTGGTTTTTTTGTCTTTAACTTGTAGCTGCTAACAAGTTCTTATAATAAATTTAAAAAAAACACATGGATCTATTGAATAGTGTATTCTGTAGTGAAAGTGGTAGGCTATACAAAATGGTAGCAAGTTCCCCACTTTGTAAAGTTGGCCTCTTGATGTGCAGAAAATAAAAAGGTAAGTAAAAGATCGCTGATAGGCTATATTCCTGTCTGTAACATGCAGCCGTAACACCATTCGCTAACTTAATACCTAAGCATTTTCTTACAGGAATATGAGCATGAGCGCTCTGGGGTCAGTCTGGTGTGCAGTCTGCTGAAGGTGAGATCGGCAGCTGAAAACACGTGCTCAGATGGCAACGGAGTTCTAAGAATGGGCAAATTACGTTTTGCGAATGCTGCCAGTTGAGGGAACCATGACTCGGCAACTTTCCTCCAGTCGAGGGGACTTGTGTCTAAAGACGGAGAAACGTCTCCTAATGTAAAATCTAATCGCAAACGTTAGGCTATTCATTGGAACGGTTTGAAATTTTACCATTTAATCAATAAAATTAATCGATCAATGTTCTTATAAACATCCCTAATTCCACTTCTTTATTGGAATTCCGAATACATTTACCTGTTCATTCTATATTCAGCAAAGACAGGCATTCATCTGAACAGGTTATTTCCTAAGGGAAAACAGTAAACCCTACTATTAAAAATCTGCTTTCTCAAATGAAAAAAGTAATTTCAAAGTCATTAAAATCCCTGTCAAAGTGGTTATAATACCCTTAAAGTGCAAACAAATGATGTACAACAAGCATCACTTTCATTAACAGGAACTCTTGAAGCATTCAAACCTTAAAAAAAGGATTCAAACCTTCAACTTGCCTGCTATCAATGAGTAAAAAAAGAACAAGAGCCAAACTATCTGAAATGTCAAATTAATGACACAATATATTATCTTTCAAAATCTTTGCTTCTAATGCATGATTTACCTCCTGTTCAGAATGATTACTACACTGTGGTATGTTCAAAGTTTGTAAGCCACTTTCTGCAGGACCACACTGACAGTGTTCGCTTAAAACTTCCATCTCCAAGATGGCATCATAACTCATAGACATAAATCCACTAGGATTGTCTGGTGAACCGATAGCTGTCAGGCTAAGTTCCAAGCACTCAACATCTCCATTCTGGGAAAGAATCCTCCAATACTAGTCATTTAGAAAATGTAAATCTCTGGGACCCAGGTATAACAAAAAGCTGCAAAAAATGGTAAAAATGGTAAAAGGATATAAAACACTGATGAAAGTCTCTTAGTTATCACCACCATGTGGACCTACCATGTGTGTGGTTAAAAGAATAAAATGACACACTGTATTAGAAACATTCTTTGGAGCACATCAGCTCGTGGAGATTGCCCAGTACATTGGCCCTTCTAATCCTCGGGAAATGTCAGTAACATGCAAGAAACACTATTAGTTGAGTGAGGCAATGGTTGCTGGAGCAGTGCTTTCTCCACCTGGCACCTTCAATGGGGAGACCACAGTGACCTCGGTCTCCCAGCTTCTCCTCCCTGACGCCGTTAGGATGAGCTTAGGAGGGGCTGACGTTCTGATGCAGTGGACTGAAAGAAACAGGACAAAGAATCACCATCCAGCCCAGTCAGTCAAAAATGAGTGAACCCTGGAAATGCAGCCAATCCCAAGGCCAATACAAGGTCACGCTATACTGTGATGGTGGTATATACGATGGTGGTAGTGGCAAAGGTAAAGGTAGTGGTAATGGCAACAATCATGATGATGATAGCAGCACCAAAAATATTAAAATTTAAATATTTTTAATAATAAAAAATAATCATAATCATAATAATAGCTTTATATTAATAATAAGTACTTATTCAGGGTGACATATATAGACTATTTTATATTGCTCCCAACCCACTATTCATTATTGTTCAATTAGTGCTCAAGTCAAAAATGAAGGCCCACATTCAAATGTGAGGAGTGCCAATCAACTTTCCCAAGTTGACAGAGATTGATGGCACTTAAATGGGTTGGGCACACAGTATGAGAAATGGTCCAATAAGAACGTCACATGACCGCAGCTCACCTCAGGGCCTCGCTGACAGCACATTAGCACTGTGAAGACTATGCCTATCAGGATGCCCAGGCCAATCAGGATGAAGGGTATGTTGACGACCACGTCGCCCTTGGTGACCACCGCCCTCACCTTCTTGGCCGACTCCTCATCAATAGTCACGCTCTAGACGGGGAAGAGGCGGGGGGGATCACAAGGAACATCGCGATCTTCACCATGGACCACCACCATTGAGCCAAATTAAGTCTCATCATCTGGGGAAACAATGCCGGTAGCTTCCTGCTGGGAAGTTGCAGCCTCTGTACAAATACCACAGCACGAGGCCACGCTATCCTGGGAAGTGGCCTTAACTTCTCAAGGGTTCCCGTAAGATAAAAACATGTTTTCAGGAAGCCATGAGGTTTGGATCTACAGTATCAAAAACAGACTCTGCAGTATTACATAAGCTGAATCTCTGGTGGCCTTTACACATACAAAAAGAACACGATGGATAATTCCAGGCAAAAACAATCCATTAATCATCTTGCCTGAACGCACTTGCTTAGTCCTGGCAGCCAAACAATGTGGAAAGTGGCTTCTTTCAAAATGTTGATATTCAATTCAATTTTATTTTATTTGTATGCCGCTTTTTACAGAGAACTGTCTCAAAGACACTTTACGGAGTAGCAAGGCAAGAGACAGAGCAAAAAGAGTAAACAGAGCAAACACCAGGCCTCAACCCCCAAATAGCAGGTACATAAGGCAAAAAAAACTCCCCAAAGGGAAGAAATGTTGAAAGCCCTGATATGGTATGTATTACACTGCTTTTACACAAGGTTGGGGTTGAGCGGTGTGGTTGACTGGCGTGGTTGAGCAGTGTGGTTGAATGGTGTGGTTGAGCAGTGTGGTTGAGCGGTGTGGTTGAGCAGTGTAGTTGAGCGGTGTGGTTGGATGGTGTGGTTGAGCAGTGTGGTTGAATGGCATGGTTGAGCAGTCTGGTTGAATGGTGTGGTTGAGCAGTGTGGTTGAATGGTGTGGTTGAGCAGTGTGGTTGAATGGTGTGGTTGGATGGCGTGGTTGAGCAGTGTGGTTGAATGGCGTGGTTGAGCAGTGCGGTTGAATGGCGTGGTTGAGCGGTGTGGTTGAATGGCGTGGTTGAATGGTGTGGTTGAGCGGTGTGGTTGAATGGTGTGGTTGAGTGGTGTGGTTGAGCAGTGTGGTTGAGTGGTGTGGTTGAATGGCGTGGTTGAGCAGTGTGGTTGAGCGGTGTGGTTGAATGGCGTGGTTGAGCAGTGCAGTTGAGTGGTGTGGTTGAATGGTGTGGTTGAGTGGTGTGGTTGAGCAGTGTGGTTGAGTGGTGTGGTTGAATGGCGTGGTTGAGCAGTGTGGTTGAGCGGTGTGGTTGAGCAATGTGGGTTATATGGTGCGTGCTCAGAGGTTGGCTTTTAGAAGAGCAAACCGCACTGAAGCATCTAGTTAGTCCACTAAACAAACTCAGAAGTTTGCTTCTTCCAACAAAGTAACCTTTCCTCCATTTGGCCAACATGAGTGGGGCTAACATCCTGCTTTAAATGGTTACTATTTATAGCCCACCATTTTGTTCTCGCATTGCAACCGTGTTTTCTAATCATGTACTCAGCAGCCATGTTCTTCACATCTTTGTCCGATTCCTATCAGCTTATTCCCAGGTCCCCGCCCTGAGGTGTGACAATGACTTCAGAAATTAATTGCAATTCCAAACAAAGCAACAATGAAAATGGAAGTCTTACCTCATTGAGGTACATCACAGGAAATACCAGTGTCTGGACATTACCGGTTTGGCTGCAAAGGAAAAAAGGAAAAAGAACATGCCAGAACTCACATTTCACCTAAATATTACACTCCTCTCTGTGATCCAGGTTCTATTCTTTAGCTCATATGCCTCAACTTGTCTTCAGATGAAGGGTTACTATTGATGAAATAACTCCCCACACCCTGTTTCATTTCCATCCCATATTTTCCATCCATATTTTCATCCCATATTATTTTTCTGCATAATTTAGAATGTCTGATCGTATTTGGACACCCGTCCCATCGTTGCAAAGTCCAAAACTTGTCAGCAATATATTCTATGCATGGGAAATGTCTTAACTTTGAACGAGACACATCAAAAGAAGCAGCGTTACCCAAAGCATTCATATTTGGAAAAAACTTGTGGTTCTACAGTTCACCAAAGAAAGGTAAAAGTTACCTAAAACGTTTTAAAAGAAAGACTTATGAACTGGTGAGAAGTGCTTTTGCTCAAAGACTGTTCAGTCTACTGGTAAAGCCACAGTAGCACATAAGTTGGCAAAAACAATGCTGGTAAGATGAATACAGCATATCAGTCTTCTTATGAAATAAAGCACTGCAGTCCTGTGAAATAATAAAGTTATATAGCACATCATATGCCATTTAAACACCCACTGCCATTTTATTGCCACCCTCAGCTTATTGCCAACTTTAGCCCTTGTGGTTTTACCCTGGCGGTATAATACGGAGCCCGTACATTTACGCGCTATGCTGATTATTTATATACTATACTGGTATCCCTGACTATGTGATGCAGTATTCAATTGCACCCAAAATGGATCCTCTGCTCTGCCAACTACAGTAGTTCACTTGCCAAAGCAGACTCTTTCCCCCTGTAATGTCCTGATTTAGCTGAAGACACACGTCATTCCACTGAAACTGATCTGGGCCATTCCACATCTGCCTCTCCACTCTCAGAATGGACATTATGAATTAAATTTCCCTATGTCTTCACCATATTATCATCCCAAATGCCCCCTACACATGAATCTTCCAACCTGAAGACGGCAAGGTGCATGTACAGTATGCGCCAATCGCCTAAAAAATTTGAATAACGATACATTTTTAAAAATACAGATTTTGCTTTCAAATAGCTATGATTTTGCTTTGGCAAATAGCTATAATATGCAATGCAGGATATTCAGTAGCTGTAAGGTTTCATGGCAACCCAGTGACTCTGCTAACCAGCTGGAAGAGACATTTTTTTAGGTATTCAATTAACTGAAAATCCAAAATAATTCAGCACTGCAGTATACACATACCCCTAGACCAGCACAGGGAATTGCAACATTAAGGGGCAGGACTTCTTAAAGGAAACCACAGACAAGACAATTATAGCATATCATAATATGAGAACTGACTTTGTGTTTCATAATTTGAATTGGTAAGAAGTTTTTCCAGTATTCAGTTTCAGTTCAGTAAAAAGCTTAATTTGAATTTTGCAAGATCTATTCAATCTTTCAACTCATAAAAAGCCATGTTTGCACAAATAAAATTTTTACACAGTAAAATACTACTTTACAAATACTAAATTTTAAGATAGGGCATAATCTTCAAGATAACAATTCCATAGCAGTAACATTCCTTACTTTAATTCAAGCATTAACTGTGAACATCCTTAACATACCATAAAAATAAAATTTACTGCACATTCATGATCATTTAAAAACAATACTGATAAGCACTGTCCATTTGTAATTGAAAGGAGTAAAGTCCAGAGATAACATTAAAAATGAATAACTCTTTGGTAACTGCCAATAATTTGTAATCAATTCTGAGATTTGCCGCTGCAGCACAAACTAATCAATCTAAAACATCAGCCATTTACAACCTTTGTGTTCGCTCTTAATAGCTGAACACCTCACGGCTTCACTGAATGATACTATTGCAGTATCAGAGGTGTATATTTCTGCTTCTCCATTTATTAGGCAGAAGAAAGAAACGTCCCAAAACAATTATTACGTTTAATGGCTTCTCTAAAATTAAATCCCGTTAAGTAAATGCAATTTTCAGCTGTTCATACAAATCCTCAAATCCTTAAATGGATGTCAAATCTGGTGATTGTGGTAGAATGGGAATTTGTAGGTTCCTGGCTTAATCAGCTGACCACAAACAGCAAGCACCCAGCAAACTCTCAAAAACACTGCTAAAATCTCCAACAGTGCACTCACAAAAGCCCAGATCTAACCACAGCGGGAAAATGGCAGATTTCTGAGAGGCTCCAGGCTCCCGCCAAAAGGGCACGCTGGGTGTGAATACGGACGATGAGTGAGTATTGATTTAAAAAAACCCAAGATAATGGGAACCAGACTGGCTCAATCATGCACGCTTGCCACATAATGATTCACCTTATTACGCCACTTTGTGTCAGTAATAGCATATCCCTCCCTGATGCCAATTAGTTAAAAAGGTCACCCCCTATCTAAAGGAATCATCATCTAGGACATTACAGAACATTTTAAGTGTTAATTGATCTGACTGATTAAAAATTCTGAGAATATGATCCCTTTATTACTCATATTTTCCACAGCATTAAATTACATTACATTTATTTGGCAGATGCTTTTATCCAAAGCGACGTACAACAAGTGCATACCAAAGGTCACTGGAACAACTACAAAACACAGGTCCGATAAGGTACAATACCGATTTTGTAGAGTTATTCATAGCCATGAACACATTAAGTCCAGTTCACACAGTAAACATTACTCTGACCTATATGTTCTTCAAGTGCAACAAGCTCTTCTGTAGAAAACAAATTCATTGAAATTAAAATTTCAATTCACAATTCATGAAAAATTTGGATGCTGTATTATATAAAGTGTATAGTTTTATATAAATGAATTGTTACGTAAAGGCTTGTCGGATGGGTAATCTGCATAATGTGATAAAGTATAGCTACATCCAAAGACATTGAGAGCAAAGTAATGTTAGCACAGGCACATGATGATCAGGAAAGATTTAACCCTATCTCCCCTTACATTTAAAAAGGCAATTCTCTGAGAATGTTGCTGGACCTTTAAATCAATGTTTAAAATGGCGTCTAATTTGTCCTACTACTTGCATGAATTGTAAGCAAAACAACTGCTGCTCAGATAACAAGTGGATCCATCAAACACTGCTCAGATTTTCTAAGGAGGTAGTCATCAAACTGACTCAAAATTTTAGTACAAGGAAGAAAACTACAGCTTTCAAATGAATTGAGCCGTTTTGTTTGAAAATCACATTAATACTGACAACAGCATCACCAAGATGCAAGCATTGTACATGACAGATATTCTTGGAAAGTAAGTACATTAGATATGGACATCTACAGTTTACTGGGCAATCTGAAGCAGGAGGAAGCGGGGGCGGGGGGGGGGGGGGCGGTGGCCGGTTGGTGGGTGGGGTGCAGTTGAGGACAGCTACGCTACTGGCATCTACTCAATACCAAAATGTAACTTCATGTACTATCAGTAAGGGTCATAACATGTACACGTCCAAAGGGGAAGAATGTACTGGATCTGAGAGAGGAAGTGCGATTTCAGTTCCTTCAACTGATCACCCCGGTTTCATTCCACAAAAACTGACAGCCACCCCTTCCTCAAACCCTTGTACAAGGAGAATATCATATTGGCAACAGTCACTGACACTAGACCGTAGCTTGCCAATAAATAAGGAGGCATTATCAGCTGGGAAGATTGTAAAGCAAACATTCCTTATGGGGAAAAACACCCCTACTGCGCTAGAGGAAGAAATATGGGGGAGAAGGCACAGCAAGCACTGAATAATATCCCAAAGGCCCTGCACACAAATGTTGGAAAGCCTGTGTTTTTCCTCAGTTCAGATCAGACAAATACAAATACAGACGGCTAATAACAAAAAGCAAAAAAGCACCCTTAGGATACTGTCTGGTACTGTGTGAATTTGACAAGTCCATAATAGCTAAATGAAAATGCTTGGCATTTCATGATTGTTCACACCCATCATGAACTGGAAGAGATACATAGTGCGCATTTTTGTGCAGCATTCTCAAAAGAGTGCAAGCACAACAGCCAATATCACTTCATGGGCCGTTCTGTATGACCTGATAATTTTACTGCAGATACAGTGCCCTAGCACCTTAAATAGAGCATCACGGTGAAGTCTGGGGCTTTTTTACTCAGTTGGCTGCCCTCTACCAGGAAAAAGCTACAGCAGCTCAGATTTGCTTAATGTCCCAGTTAAGCTTTGTTTTGCTTGATTGAGCGTGGAAAACAGGAGGAATGGTCATTCTCTAAGCAAGCTGCTAACACTGCTGGTTAATACTTGGAAACAATAATGAAATAGGGACAAAAACAACAAACTAAACGGTGACTCATAGTGATAAACAGGCCGCTAGTAGCACTGTACAATGCCATATAGTGGCACAGTGTTGAAATGACTGGAGTCTAGACTAGAACAAATCTTGCCTGATAAGACTTAACACAGCTGGCCAGAAGAACCCAGCTTGAGCTTTGGGACTTGCTAAACACCTGTTGTACAAGTGTGGTATGAAGGGCCTTCACTACCTGATAAAGTGACTTAAGATTTGGCTACAAGACTACTCCAAATGGAGAAATAAAATAACATAAAAATCAAGACTTTCACAAAAAGCCTAAATATGAACCTGCTGAAACATTCCTAACTGCAACGGGTAAAACTTTATGGGTAAAACTTATGAGACATGACATTTAGAAAGTATAAATTATAATTAAGCCTTACATGAAAATGTACATTTTAATTAATGAGTTACAGCAGTATTGTCCAGTTATAACTTTCTTAGTTGACCTTCCTTTAACTTGAATCTGAAATTGAAATGCCTTCAGCACCCAAAGAATATGATCCATAGTTAAATCAACACACAAGTAACTTGCAAATCTGCGGCCTCCCTCATTCTAATAGAAGACACATGGCTGAACCACAGTGGCTGTGTATCTGCCAAACTGCTTATTGGCAGCAATGTGAAAGTGTGGCTTAAGAGGGCAAAGGCTTTCTCCACGGTGGACTCCCATTGGGCA
This sequence comes from Anguilla rostrata, assembly GCF_018555375.3. Taxonomy (NCBI): domain Eukaryota; kingdom Metazoa; phylum Chordata; class Actinopteri; order Anguilliformes; family Anguillidae; genus Anguilla; species Anguilla rostrata. The sequence goes on from NC_057946.1 coordinate 20,940,565, forward strand.
CGCCCACAGTTTCATGACAGGGCAGCTGCAGGGCATCGTGATTCACCCTAAGCCGCAAACAGCCACGGAGGAGAGGGGGGATGGCAAGGAAGCCAGACACTGCTCTTGTGGGTTGACAAATCAAAGCAGCGTCACGTGACTAAGCCCAGAAGTCATTTCCTTCTGGAAAACATGACTTGCCGCTTACAGCTCAGCGCTGTAAAACCCACTCCAGCATGTTCGCGTCCACTTTGGCAGTTGGGTCAGTTCAAAGGTCACTGACCTTTGGGTACCACCCCCAAAACTTCCACCCATGTCACTTTACAGCACTATATTTAACAGGTCAAAGGTCATTTGATTTATATCAATTAGCACACCTGCTAAAGTGTGTAGGGCACATACTGTCTTGTGCTTTTCTCTTAAATTAGTTAACCACATTCTTACAAACCATTTTAATTGAGACCTATGCTTGACAGGAAAAAATAACCAAGAAAGCAAGAGCGCTCTCAAGATACGCAGACAGAACTATGCAAAAGCAACTTAATTAAACGGGATTGCATAATGTTTTCAAAAACAAAATTAATAATATAATTATTTAATTATATTATTTTACTGTGACCAATAAATAACATGCATGTAAACTGTCCTTATATGGTTTCTTAATTTAATTCCACTTTAAAGTGATGTCAGAGTACAAATAGTGTTTTTAATTAAAGTACAACTGAGCCACACAGCAAAGTGGTGGAACATTGTTAAAATATAGTTCAATATGGGAATTATCTGCCTGTGTTTGTGTGAATGGGACGGCAGTTAGCGGCTGTACTACATAATTCTTTGCATCAGGGACATGCAAAAGTGCTTAATGAGCAACAGGGGAATGTTATTGGTCAGACTGTACACAACACTACCCCACCAGTACTACACCAATACAAATACCACCACTTAACACTGAGTTTCATTACAGCCTAGTTTAACCAGGTGTTTTGTCATTTCAATATATTTTTTTACATAACTAGCAGTATCCATGAACCATTCCCCTTCCTGACAGAAACTACTGGCATAATCTCCTGGAGAAGCACTGCCAATTTCCATGTCTATATTATACAAAGGAAATTGCAAAGACACGGCACATGCCAACACTACCTTTCATCTAATGTAATTCATCCTGTTACAATAGATTAGAATCGTGTTTAGACAGATGGCAAAAAGTGTACACCTCATCCTACTATGATTATGCACCATGACAAAATTCCTTATGTTTGTGTATTAATGCAGAGATGTTTTACACATTTCCAGGACTTTCATTCCAATTGTGCTTTAGTATAAGAAATGACCTGCATTGGCTGCCAATCTGGTTTGCTGAAAAGACATCCACTTCATGGAGTATGCCATGAAATAAATAGTAGCCAACCCCTGTTGAGTAAGTGCAGGTGACATCAGGGTTGTTTGTTTAATGGTTGTCTAAAGTTTTAGAACGCTGGATTTTGTGAATTGAGTCAACTGGTTATCTTATGTCATGGAATATCAAATATCAGGAACATATCAGGTTTATTTAATTTTCATTTTGACATGGCCACAGTGTGCATCATGATGAACACCGCTCTAATGCCATGAAAATGACTTCAAGACTCCCGGTATCATCTTTATGTAATATGAACAGAACTTATTTTTGAAGAACTTTAAAGTGGATTAGAGCTGGCCGAGAATCGGGAAGGCCATAAGCTTGGGACATTCAGCAGATTATGGTCCGGACTTTGTGGAAGTATGGGTTTTCTTCATTCTTTTAATGTTTTTACATTTCTTCTTATGAAAGATTGTACTGATCAAGAATATATTTAAATGTATGTGATTATGGGATGATCTCTGAAGAACAATAGGTATTCTGTGTTATGTCTATTTGTAACTAAGGAAAGACAGTGGTCTCCTTGTACACTGATGCATACTATCTAAAGAATCTTTGAACCTCACTTGCAGGAACAACATTTATTTGAGTGGAATTTTGTAAGTAACTTCTGGTGGGAAACAATCTTGTGCAGAAGACCTTTGAGTTGTAAGAGAAGAGAAAGGATACTAATTTAGAAAGAAGTGATTTGCTATATATAGTAAATGTATAGATTATATTCTATTAAAATGAATGAATGAAAATCAAAGTAATCACGGCAACAGCATTGATATAAACATAGTTTGTTAGAACATGGTGGTATGTATATGAGTCAATATTTCAGTTGGATTACAGCATGTAGTGAATGCATGTAAAGTGCATGTACTTTGAAACTGGAAGATGGATCAATTGTTAACCATGAGGACAAATACTTGTTATTCAAGTCATGCATATATATTTCTCTGTAAGTGTGTGTAGTGAAATATCTGTCATTGATTAAAATGGAAGATTATATAATAGTTATTGTTAAACTAACTTATGAAACATATGTTTGACCTAGGCTGGGATTGGTTATTTTAAAGGGAAGATACATCAGGGTAGGAGGAGATCTGGTTGTATAAAAAGGATGTAAAAACATAATGGGAAGAAGCTCTCTATGTATCTGTATGGTACTAGAGACCTCCTGTAGGCCTACGTACATGAAAAGGATTATTGATTAAAGAGAATAAAAAGGTTATTAGAAGAAATCATACGTTCTAGTCTTTATTCTTGCATCACCGACTCACCCACCAAACCTAAGAAGGGATTTTCCTCCACAACTTCTAAGCCATTTCCAAAATAAAAAGCTCACCTGAAAACTGGAATTTTCTCGATGTAGACGTTCACTTGCAGACGTTTCGCAGCCCTCAGAAGAATCCCAGTGAGCTGAGGGGAGATTATTTTGAGACTATGCGCATTATCTGCGGTACACTGTACAGGGTTACAGATAAGGATTAAACAGCCTAAAACCTACATCCTAAACAAAATGTCTGCTGTTATTTAATGTTACATAAGGAACACATGAAGAAAACATAAGAATAAGTAAAGAACATTGGAATATATGCTGTTGATTGAAAAGGACAAAATGTGATGATTAAAATGAAAACGGAACTTTACTGCCCTCTGTTGATGGTTTTAACATTCACAGCATACAGAAAAAAGCACAAATATAAGTTGTTATTTACATATTCGATCAAAATACAATCAGCAGCATAATTCATTACAGTAAGCTACAACATGCTTAATTAAAGCAAGAGATAAGAAAAGCCTATATAGCAGAGATAAGAGTTTATGTGGGCTGCTGGACTCTGATGCGGAAATTCATTTATGATTCAGAATTAAACTTTCAGCTGATTGCTCCAAATATATTGATCTCAATTAAACTATGCCACATCCACCCTCAACACAGCACACAGTTCATTAATCCATCAAAAATGAATTAATAAAAAGAATACTCTGAACAATACTTTAACAACTCTTCTGAACAAGAAAATGGCCACTTGACTAAAAAGGTAATCAACTGATTTGAAGTGATTGACTGGCTAACTGACCAACTGACTAACGACACAGATTCCAATAATTTTAAATAAACCGACTGAAGGGTTCCAGATTATCCTTCAGTCATTAATCACTGGAGTAATGATCATCATGATCACAGTGGTGACAGCGCAGCTCTAAATTTAGCAGCATCGTACGTGCAGAAGGACAAACAGCAACGGTATCATCTGGGACCTGCAGGACTTCACCAGCACAATATATCAATCGGTGCCAGTGACCTGACAACAAGGCGTCGGGCCTTATCTTGAGTACTTCTGTCCCTGGTACAACCCCAATTACTGGCATCTGAACAACAGCACTATAAACGGCTGCTTATCAATCAGGACTTCAGACCAACAGGCCTACCATGCTCCTTGAGGTGAAACTTCCTGAGTTCATCAGGAGAGCAATGGGCCCAGAAGTCTGACTTTGACTACTTAGTTACTGAGGTAATCTTAGTTACTAAGGTGCTACAGTAGGTGACAAGTTAACACTCGTGGGTTAAACACAGTTAAACCTGAAGTAAACAGGGGGAGTAAAGACACCTGAAAACTCCTCAGTTTATCAGCAGAATTTCAAAGCCATAAGACTGCATTACTTATTAAACAGCACATTCACTCAACTGGGTGCACGGTACATTAAAAGGCCATATCTCAATTTTATTTTATTTTAAGTTAAAATATTTACAAATGTCTAACCATTTTGCCCCTACTGAAGGAAGGGCCACTGTTATGATGCCCTTCTTAAATTCAGGAGGGTGCAGACTACAAGCCATGTCTGTCGAAGCACAAGCTACTATACCAGCCATGGGGTCTTCTCCCTCCACGACCACCAGCTGTAGCACTTAGTTACTGTGCCAGACAACATCTCATATGCAGTCAGCATAGGCAGGTCGACCAGACATACTCTTACACGATGAGTCAGGTCTGACACACCAAGGACTCGTGCTTCTAACCTGGGTACCCACCTATTCGCTGTAATTTTAATTACTTATGCTCTAGAAGATCTGAGATCTTTATGTAGTTCTAAAAGATCTGAAATCTGTATGTAGTTCATCAAAATTTACAGAAGTAAAGAAATTTGAAATTTACATGTGTTTTTCACAGACAATTGAAATGAAACTTCCCAAAGTGGAAAACTGAAGGTCTGTTATATTGTAATATTATTTAAACTGCTTCTTATTTTTTTCCAAGAGGTCAATTAGCCTCATCCCATGCAAACTGTAGCAGTGCGACCTCTAGTGGTGAACAATTGAAAACACAAAAGAATATCTGCATCACACTTACTGGGTTGATATCAAGGACCGTTTCATGGTACTCTTTCTTTGGTTTCATTCCAAAAACATCATTAACAAACTTCTCATCTGCCTGGTAGAAATGTGGAGAGGACATTATAATTGGAGCACCTGTGTAAAAAAAAAAAAAAAAATACACAAAAAGAAAGAATAAGATGGCTGATTGTGAATATAATATTAATTTGTCAATTTATATCTTACATATATATGTTATATAATATAATATGGAAAAAACGCTCTGATGCGTCATAATTTTCTCAAACAGCCTCTCACCTTGTTTGCAGACACTAACGTTGAGCAGACCTGATGCCAGGCAGTTCCCGGCTGGTACACAGAAGCCAGCGTTAGCTGGGTTCAGCGTGAGGTTGGCAAACACCTCACTGGGCGGCACAAACCTGTAGGCCGGGATACCCAACACGCTGACATCCTTCTCATACTGGGCGTAAATGGACCTGTGTCCGAAGCAGAGGAATGCGCAAAAAAACAATGTCAAAAGTGCTGTTTTCTGGGGAAAGTCCAACAATAAGGCAATCACTGAAGATAAACACACAACACGAGACTACTGTGGCCCGTCAGTGCCCAGTCCGGCTTTGTGGTCAGCATTATTGCATGCGTGTCGTTTCATGCCCATCTGTCCTTCAAAAAGATGCTTTTCTCTGCATTTATAAACAGGCAATGGCCACAGCTGACACACTTTCCGAGGGCAATTCCACAGAGTGGTGTGTCATTACGGAACAGCCATGTACTGTAATGTGTAGCTAAGTAGCACGACTGAACGAGTGTGAATTAGTGAGACTGTGTTAGCTCATATCAGACCATTTCACAGGACTGATAACGTGTTAGATGGCATATTCAAGGTCTTAACAAAAAAGGGAAAAAATGAAAAGGCAACATCAAAAGATTACGAGCACTTCCTCAATCAGAAGGGCCGACATCAGCACCCCAGAGGCTTATCAAAGGACACAGGGAGCAAACGGAGCCCCGCTGCCGTCCCCACGCATGCGGGCTCTGTGAGAGAAGCAGCTGACAGTGAGAAAATGGCAGTGGGTCCGCCATCTCCCCGCAGAGAGAAGACCCACATCTTAATAATCAATCTCTTTTTTTTGGTTTTAGAAAGAGGGAGACGGTGTGGAAAATGAGGCGATGGCACGGCATCAATCTTATATCACAGCCTACAAGTCACAGATGGCCGAAATCAGAATCGCTTCCAAAGGTTTTCCAGCGAACAGTTGGCAAACAATTCTAAACATGTTCAAACAGAGACCTCTCCAAACTGAGATGCAAATAAACCATATTTGTGAAGCGCTCTGGCTTTGAGAAGCATTGTGAATAATTATGGTTTACATGACTTAATGGAAACAAAATGTGGACACACTGGGCTATTAAACACTAAATAAACGAATGACACCCCATTCATTTTGGGGGAGATTCATATGAAATTAGCCTGTGTCAAGGCAATGGCAGCCTCAGCTATCAGCATAGCGTTGTTGAGCAAAGCAGTTTCTTTCACAACATGAACTTCCCCTTAAATCACAGTACAGTGAAATTCACCAAAAGAAGAGCCCTGGTCCTCAGCTCATTACGACATAGACAGATACAATTTCACATAGCAAGTTGTACACGGCTCAGTCCGTTACTTGCCCAATTTTGTAGACCTAGCTTTAGCTTATCCATGTTGTGCAAATATTGTCTCATATTTGGGACATAACAAGAAATTGGCACTCAATATGTATAATGGACCTGAGCTATGCAATATCCAGCTGACAGGACAAAAAAAAACCCATTCCTGCAATGTACAATGAGGTAGAGTTGAACTGAGCTGCTGTCAGCTGCTGCTGAACACGCCTACAGCTAAACCATGACCAAGACACTAGTCCTAACAGACGACATGTGCAGTTTACCGTACACACCGCAAAGATCAGAGAACATCATAAATTTAGAGATTTAAGGACGCTTTCCTTGATCATTTGCATTAGAATCATGGTCCCCATTGAGAACCTGAAAAGATAAAACACAAAAGTAAAATTACTTTCAGCTGGAGTCTTTTTAATTCCTAGTATTACTAGCAAAGGGCCCAAAGTTAATCCCCTTCAATTATTAATTGTGCACTGCATTCGTACATTTAAGTCACCATATTGAATGAAAGTCAATTCTTTTTCATTGCAATCCAACAACACAGTCAAGTTTATGCCCCTGTACACACCTGCAAAGGATATTCTGTGGAGAACCAATATGATAGACATCTAGTGATGATTGGGTGGAAAGAGGCTGCATTAGTTCCATTGATCATGTTGCATTCGTCTGTGCTCCACCACTTCAGAGAACTGAAAACAGGAAATACAAACAACGATAAGAAAATTGACAAGATTACTCACTCAGTCTTTTTAATTCTCTAAGAAATTACTGAGCAAAGGCCAAGATTTAATCAGCCCTTCTGCAAATTTATTTTAACAATGTTGTACAACCTGTGAAGTCCAGTTACGTTTAAGTAGCACCATAATGAGATAGAAAATTGGTGACAAATGAACTGTATTGTACACTGACAATCAAGCAACAACAGCTATCAGGTGAGAGCTGTATGCATGTGTGAGTCACCACTGTTCTCAAAGTGATGTTTCTGTGAGACGTTATTTTGCCAATGTTTATGATGGGAGCCAGCCATAATGTCAGTTCTAGCTATGAAGGAGCCAAAGTCATGTAGAAGCAGTGATCCATGGTACTCAATGGCAATTCATGCCTTTGGGGGCAGTGTCCAAAGGAAAAAATCAAACATTTGTGACTGAACCAGCCTGTCTGAACCCCCCCTTAAAGTAGAGCTAATGACAGAAGCTGAATTCACAGCACCAAGTTCCACAAAAAGGCAATAAATGAAAAGCATGGAATTAAAAGAAAAGGATACAGCTTTAACTATATTAAATAGCATAATAATAACATTTATTAGGATTATATATTTGCTTGAGAGATTACCTTTCACCCCTCCATTCAACCACTCTGGCGAAGTCTTTGTAGTTCTGCTCTCCTGTGAGGAACACATACTCTCCATCATCTGTGGCATTCATCTAGAAGTGAGAGGACACAACACAGCATCTGTTCATTAGTAAATGGCTCATTAGTCAAGTGGATTATATATAGATGGGTGACAAAGGAAAAACCAGAATAATTGAGTGGAGCAACATAACGAATGCAGATGCTTCTGTGTACTGCATGATACTATTAAGCAATTAACACTCTATCATGCTCTGTGACATGTATAAAAAATGCTGAGCAGGCCCAGTTGACCTCGATTTTGGATTAAAAAAGCAAAAAGAAAAAATCTGAGTGACTTTAAAAGAGTGTAAATAGGGTTGTACATTGGGCACATTCGACAACCATGCATCAGTGCGATATGTAAGGAAAAACAGAACAGAAACTCTTCCTCAGGTGACTGAGAATGTCAATGCAGGATGCGATCAGTCCGTCGACAATTACACTACTTACTATAATATTATAGTAAGTAGCGTAGTTGAATGGTTTGATGAGTATGAAAATGATGTGAATCATATGCTATGGCCTTCACAGTCACCAGATCTCAACCAAATCGAACAAGCTATGGAAAATTTTGGACTGACATGTTAGAGAGCGCTGTCCACCACCATCATTAAAACACCAAATGAGGGAATATCTTTTGTAAAATGGCGTTTCATCCCCCCAGTACAATTCAAGAGACTTGATGAATCTATGCTAAGGCACATCAAAGCTGTTCTTGCAGCTCATGGTGGCCAAACACCTTAGTAAGACATTTTATGTTGGTTTTTCCTTTAATTTGTCAACCATATATACTCACCTTATAGAAGAGACCAAAATTAACATCGATTTCAGGATGTATCACATGGATAGCTTTTAGGAAGGGATCTTCATAGCCCCATAGAAGTTCTCCAACAGTGTGCGTCATGAAGAGAGCTTCATTTGTAGACTTCAAGAGTGCAGAGATGACAATGCTCATTCCACGGCTGTGCTTAAACATTTCCATTGCAGTCTGGGAAAGAAATGAACCTCTTACAAGTTCCTGCAATAACTATCTACAGAAATATTGAATGCAATTTTATACTAATAAGACTTTTAATGGTAAATAAGTACTGAAACCATCAGCCATTAATTGCTAAGTACTGGTTATTACTACATGAAATTACTGGTTATATCATACTAGAAATAGAATAATAAAGCACAATTCAGAATTTACAGGCAGTGAGGCACTGTAGGACTCACACCATAAATAGCAGACACAGAATGTTTCCCAGGCACATAAAGTATTTTCTATGAGTTTTACCACAGGACTACAGTTTTGCCTGGCTGACAGTAAACACATAAATGAAGGTCAGAGTGGAACACTGAGGTCATCCTACCACTGCAGGAATGTTCACAGTTCTGATGAGGTCGCTCTCAGGTCCTACGGACATGCTGGGCTCAAACACGTAAGTCTTGGGATTGACAGCCGAAACTCTGGTTCCGTTCTCCGAAAAGCTCACTTGCTCCATTGGGCGGAATTCTCTACAGGGGGAACGATTTTGAGTTACATAAACGTCTGATATCAATGTTGTGAAAACTTGGTCAATAATAGCCCTTCGATAATTTGCTGGAATTTCCAGACCTAAGGAATTTATGTAGGTCACTTCTATAATAATAATAATAATAATAATAATATAATGATGATGATGATGGTGATAACAACAATAACTACAGTTGCTGTAAGGGGAGCATGGAATGAACATTACAGACAATTTGACACAAGTCTCATTGGTTAAGGAGTAAAATTGAAACTGATCTGGAAGGGAATCAGAACTCGTACAATAGTTCCACATTTTGGTGTCTAAGATGGCCTTTGTCCTAGTGACTGACTTTTGGCACAGTGACACACTACCTCTGACTTCAGTAATTGAAGCAGTCATCACACATGATTTATCACGGGGGAGGGGCAGTTTTTCTCAAAGCTGCCTGTGAAATAAAATGCTATGCATTCAAAAAACCTTGAGAATTTTGGGCGAGATATCCAGCCAAACCACTAGTTGCTGTTTCAGCGATAAGCCACACAGTCTGGAACTGAATCCTGCCCACACAGAGCTGACTTTCTCCCAGAGCGACACACCATTTTCAATACATTAAAATGTCCTACAGAAGGAGAGCTCTTTAGTCTACAAGGCTTCCACTGCCTTATTGTGTGCTGCTGCCTCCTTTGACCAATCAGCAAACTTCAGCCTGCTTGTGCCAGCAGTGAAAGAAGATGTACAAACTCACAGGACCAGTTTTTTACCTGTAGGTGTAAGGGCCAATCTCAAACACCGCTGGACGTTCTCCATTCATCACCTCGGTAGGATTGGTAACATTGAAGAAGTAGAACTGCATATACACTGGAGGAGGTGGATTCTTCCAGGCCACAAATGCATCAGTGCCATTCTTCAACACAATTTCCTGCAGAGCAAAGACCACTGGATCAATAAATGCACACATGCAGCACCAAAACCAGCCAAGCCAGGCAATCACGTCAAACAGTGATAGATTTAATTCTGACACTTCAAATAAGTATAGATTCACCTAGACAACACTACATTTCCAATGATGAATCACGCTTCACTATCTGGCAGTCTGACGGACGAATTTGGGTTTGGCAGAATTCATAATGCCAACCGTACTGGCCCAAGTAGTGCCAACTGTAAAGTTTGGTGGAGGAGGAATAATTGCCTGGGGCTATTTTTCATGGTTTGGCTAGGGCCATTGGGCATACAATGACATTGCATTATAAAGTATTGTGTGCTTGCAACTTTGTGGCAACAGTTTGGGGAAGGCAATTTCCTGTTTCAGCATGACAATGTCCCTGTGCACAAAGCAAGGTCCATAAACCAATGGTTTGCTGGGTTGGTAGGGAAGAACTTGACTGGCCTGCACAAAGCCCTGACCTCTACCCCATCAAACACCTTTAGGATGACTTGGAATGCTGACTGCGAGCTAGGCTTCATGCCCAACATCAGTGACCAACCACATTAATGATTTGTGGCTGAATGGAAGCAAATACCCACATCCATGTTCCAAATCTACTGGAAAACTTTCCCAGAAGTGCGGAGGCTGTTACAGCAGCCATATTAATGCCCATGGTTTTAGAATGAGATTTTCAGGAAGTACATTTGGGTGTGATGTTCAGGGGTCCACAAACTTTTGGAAATGTAGTGTGTATCCCAAGTTCTCACGTTTTCACAGAACGCCTAATATACTATTAATATGTTTTATCCTTTGCCAAGTAATTAGCCTTTACATGAATATGTTACATTTCAGCAAAAATAATCAACAAACCTAACATAAATAATTATCCAACTAAGAACCATAATCTGATACAGCTGAAAAAAAAAGAAGATTACTACAGATCACTTCCTAGAGATGTCGCATGGTCACATGCATTTAAGAATTTCATTCAATTCGCTGCTGGTGGGTGTGTTGTCGTACCTTTTTTTTGCTTCAGCTTTCCAGGTTTAACTAAAGATAACTACGTTAACATTCTACCTTTGGCAGCAAGGCTGTTACTTTGTTAACATGTCAACATAGCTAATTTGACAAAATAACTAGCTACTAAATATACAAAGCGTCTTTAGACCATGAAATGAGATTGAGAATAAGCACAAATAAAAAAAAGCTAACGTATTTAGATCATTTAACCAGCTAAATTAGCTTCACATCAACCTACACTTCAACCTTTTTACGGTTCTTAGATTGCGAGTTTGTTCAACGCAGCAGCTATGTTTGACTCTCTTGTTGAACAAAAACAAGCAAAACAGCACATCAACAACACAGTGCAAGCAGTTGCCCAACTTACCTCCTTTACCCTCGAGTATAGTGCGTTTTGAAACACTTGCGACAACACCAAGGCAACGCCTATAATCAAAATTACTATTGAGAGCACTCCAGTGCCGTATGTACAACCTGATTTTAACATTTTGCTTTAAAATATCCGACACAAAGCTTGGCACAATGACGTTAAATTATCCTAAATGAACTGGAATGGGGATACTGGTTTACCGAATCTGCAGCCTTTCGGTTTCCTTCAAGCGAATGGTGTCATCGTTAACAAAGAGTTTTCATCAGAAAAAACATCTAACTCCTGTTTAGTTTTCGTGTTAAGTTTATACTTAACTACTTTGAACTTGTGTACAGATCTCGTTGTTTGAGAAAATCTCTGCTACATATCACATGATGTTCACTTTCAGTCACTATAGATCTACATAGTCCATAGATCGACTTGCAGTGTTCACAAAGGGGCGATGTCCCACGTGGAGTAAATCACTGCTAGATATGTATTTACTTAAAGGCTACGTAACGCTGATAGGAAAAAAGCAAGTCAAACGCACGAAAAAGACGTGTGTAGCCTACTGCGTTAACGCAACCGTTGTTGTTAGCAGCACATTGTTTTATTATTAAAAACAATGAAGCCAACAATTGTTGTATTTAAAAATTATTTGACAGGAAAGCAGCTTCCAGTGTCTTCACAGAAAGTATCTGTACCATCTGTACCCTCCATATAAGCTTGTAAATAGCTGCCTATTGGCATAGGCTACTTTGTCTCACAAGGTAGATATAAGTAATATTAGAGGATTTGTCCAGATGTTGTGCTTCCAGATAGTTTTGATAGATTTTTTGGTAAATTTTACAATACAATCAATACAGTAATGGTTTTAGAGGACTATAAAAATACTGTGCTATATCACACTATTTTAAGCATTTCATAAATTAGCAGTCCATATTGCTAATTTATTTAGTCTCAATTAGATTGGCTGTTGTCTTCCTGATTCACTGATTTGTGCCATGGTAATACAGGTCCTTGGGCCCATAAACCAGTCTTATCCATAGGTTGTCATGAAGACACTGAAAGCTTCTACTTGTAGGGTAAAAGTCCAATGATAATTTTATAAAGAAAGAAAGAAATAAGGGACATTTTAGCAGCTCGGTCAGTAAAGGTATGCTATATCACAGGCTAGGCCCAATTCATGATTGTGTTTAACTGATTAATGTTGTATAGACCTACTGTTATTTTGAAGATCTGCACAAGAAAACAAGAATGGGTATGCACTATTGAATGTCTGCTTTAAAAAAGTTATTCTAAAAATGCACTTAAAAGACACTGTGACATTGACAGAATTACTAGACAGGGCTGATAGCCACAATAGCAGCAAGCTCACTAGCTAAACAAATTAAGTTTTGGTGTGGGTGGGATCAACTGTGACAAATGTCAGGTGCCGCACACTGTTCAAAGCTCACATTGCTAAATAAATGAAACATTTTGGTGTGGGTGGAATCAACTGTGACAAATGTCAGTTACCAAACAGTTCATGATGTCAGTGCAGCTTGGCACTGACGAGTAAAAATGTTAATTGGTTTTGAATGCTTTCTGGGAGTGTTTAGTACATAGATGTGTATTCATCATAAATAAAACCTGCCGAGATTTAAAAATTTTGGATATGCGTTCTCTCTTTCACAAATGATAATATCACTCCATCTAGTAATTCTGTGTCATGTCACTGGTATCTTTTAAGTAACTTCTCAGAATCTTTTTTTTTTTTTTTTAAATTAAGCTGAAGTTCATTCCATTCTCATTCTCTTGCGCACTATCTTCAAAATACCAGCATACACCATTAGTCACCTAGTAGTTGCATAAATACCACTTATTTTTGATGACAAATAGATTGATATGACCTCTGGCACACAGTGACGTCTATGTTCCCCTTTTCTAAAGTTGACTACTAAGTCGCATTAAATTTCATTTGTTTAGCACACGCTCTTAGCTATAGCAACTTACAAAGTGAGAGAACCTGAGTTATGTTATTCACGCATTGAAGGCCGCTGCACAGTGCATTTAATGTCTTAAAAGAAATTCCCGAAAATAAATTAATTGGCCCAAACTCTAAGGTAAGTATGCACCCAGGCAAAATTCACCTTTGTAAATGCATTTACTAATCTCGACTTGCGCCTTTCTGTTTGGAGTTTGCATGTTCTCCCCATGTCTGCCTGGGTTTCCTCTGGGTACTCCGGTTTCCTCCCACAGTCCGAAGACATACAGGTAGGCTATTTGGAGACTCTAAATTTCCCATAGATATGATGTGAGTGAATGATGAGTGAATGGTGTGTGTGCCCTGCGAAAGACTGGCAACCTGTCCAATGTGTATTCCTGCCTCTCACCCAGTGCATGACCCTGCCCAGGATAAGCGGGTATAGATAAAGTATGGATGAAATGTGTTTACCTTATAGTATGTAGGGTTGTCACCTACCATTTTCCACAAGGTGGCGGCAGAACTGAAAATGTTTTTGGGACATTTCATATGATGTACTGAGAGGAAGATTCACATAATGCACCCATGAAGATTGTTCCAGTTCTGTGTAGTGAAGTCTTTGTTAATAAAATAATTATATCTCACAGGTAATGTTAACATGTACCTACAGCTGAAGGTGGCAAACATTTGCATACATAAGGGTGGATCACAGCTCACCTTGACAGGTGATAGAAGGCAGTGCAAAGGCATGTTCAGACCAGACCTGCACATTCTTCTTTTGCACCACAGGGATAACATGCTTCTGGCTTGGGAATTTTGTGTTCACCTTATCAAGGTTTGGTGCCACTGCTTGTGGGTGGGGCCCCACTGACCTTAGCAGGAGGTCTCTTCACTACAGTTGGCACACCACTACATTACGTATTCATGATACATGCAGCACATTGGTCAAAAGCCACTACAGCAGAGTGTTCATTCGTCCTTACAAGGGTAGACTTTCTGGGCTCTGCTCCATCTCAGCAGGCTCAGTGGCACTGCTTGGCTCAACTGCTATTAATATCAGCAAGTAAGCATTGATTTACGGGATGAATTAAACTAGGCACTGGAATTTTATTAAATGAAATTCAGTTTCTTTTCATTCTAATTCTAATTATACCATGTCACCATTTTCCATTCAAATTAAAATTCAAAACTTAATAGGAATTTATCAGCAATTCTCAATTCAATTCAATGTACCCTAACCCTGAAACTGTATGCTTACAAGCTGAAGCCTTTTGACCAGAGTATAGGTACTTTACTCACTGGTTACACATAAATGATTTAATGTGTTTATTCCTACTTCTGTTACTCCAAATTTCTGTTAAGTTCAGTGTCAGCCCAGGTACCACAACTGGACTACCAAAGAAACTTTGTCAGCCATCTTCAACTACAACAGTGTGACATCAGTCAGGTCACAGTTAGGATTTTCATGGCAATAGAAAAAGGTATACCTGTTGGCAGCAAACTAGCACAGGCAGAAAATCTGGTTACTTCAATCAATAAAGCAACACAAATTCTCCAAATGATGTCAATTCCTTGACAAACTGAAAGTTTTATCACAAGTTCCCGTATCATGCAACAAAGTTCCTGTGTCATGCAAGGTTATTTGTGGTAAAATGAATCATTGAAAGTAACAATGTTTGTAATGTACACAATCATATAAAGGCACCTCCCAGCTGTGAGTAATGACACAGTGGTCATTAGCCTTTGGATCCACTTTCGGGGGGGGGGGGGGGGGGGCATGCTGAGCTGAATAGCTGAAGTGAACAAACACAACAGAGAATTCAACAAATCCATGTAATAAGTCATGATGTATACTTACTTTTTCCAAATTTATAAACAGGAAAATTTAAAGAAATTATTTTGATGTACAGTAAGTCATTTCTAAACACAAGCATTCTAGGTTTGACACAGTCTCCTAAAGAGCAATACCACATCTTCCTGTAGAGGGCAGTATAAGAACTTTGTTGCTTTGAGGATTAAAATCTCAGAAGAATAAAAGCATATTAATATCATAGTATTTCCTTTCTATAAATTATTTATAATATAACTAATATGAAATTGTGAGTTTGATTGCTTAGGATCTTTCAGTAATGTATCACATTATCAGACATGGACATATTATTGGTATATGCGTGTGTGCTGCAAGTCAACCTAAACAGGACACGAATCACTAAAACCTCAAAACAAACCTTGTTTCAGACTTTTTAACACACTCGGCGTGTTCATCTCAGCGGCACATGATGTTGTAAAGCACATCCATAGATGTTGTACTTTCCCAAACAGCAGACAATCCCACCACAGTGCTCATTTCTCATTCATGATGAAGAAAAAGGGGGTAGCGGGTCCTTCATTCAGCAGACCATAGCATGGGGGTACAAAGGGAATCCTCCGTAATCTCTCCTTGGGGGGCTGCATGCTCTCATTCTCTGTGAGAATATCCAGCTGGGACGTAAGTTGGAGAATCCCCAGCTTCAATTGGAAGCAAACAATGACTCATAAATCACAAGGACGCCTGAACAAGTATTTCCACAGTCTTATGTACATATTCTGCAGTTCTATTCTGAATAAAAAGATGAAAACATAAGATTAAGCATAAGAAATCAGATTACTTGGATGAAAAGATATGTCCTGAAAGGTGGAGCAATAGAGATACAATGTGTGTGACCTTGTGAGTGCACACACAAGCTAATCACACTGATGGACAAAAAAACCTAAACCTCTCAACCCACCTTTTTAATTATAGAAAAGATATGATCTAAAACAACACCATCAAAACGTGATGCTACTGTATGACATCATAGAACAATAGTTGTCTAGGTGACAGGAGAATTTTGTGTACTGAATCGATTAATTCCATAAAATTTTTATAATATGAGATAACCAGAGAATCATCAGTTGAAATCTGCAGAAAAGAAAGAAATCCAGGCTTCTGCCTCAGTTTGTGATGATTCTGTTCGTGCTTTCTGTCAGTGATGTCATTGGTTCCGCCTGCTGCAATGTCCGCCAGCTGATCCTGAACCCTATATGTGGATTCAGCTGTTTCGCTAGCAGTCCTATGAGAGGAGGATGAGTTGTATCAGAGATTTTGTCTATATCATGTTGAAAAAGACAGAAAATAATTAAATGAGAAAGGAAAAGAAAAAAAGGTCTCTGTTCTGGAGTAATGAACAGTGCTGACTTTCAGAAGTCTAAAAGGATTAGCACAAGCTTAACCCAATGAATAAATATACTTGTACTTTAGGCTATCTTAAAGAGTCAGAAAGGCTTCTGAATCTTTGAAAGATCCCATTTTTTATTGTTTGTATCTTTCACAGGGGCATGGGGGTTAATACAATTTGAGAATCCAGGGGTAACCCTGAGTAGTGAATTTGTCTATGTGAGAGTGAAATGATTACATTCTTCATAGATCTATTACAAAGGGTCGAATTTGCAATGGCAACTATCCATAATGACCACCAGGTTTACAAAACCAATTATGCTGTGAATAATTATGACATTGGTAGAATCAGGACACCCCAGACCATGAGGGGCACCCACACACTGGAGCCCAGCGTCTCAGCAGAATGAGCCACCCAGCACCTCCTGTCATGGTCCTGCGTTCCTGTCTGCGTTTTCCCTGTTGGGCCGCCAGATGGCGGCACTCCTGTTTTGTGTCCTGCTCCCCCTGTGTTAATTGTATGATTGTTTCCAATTGTCTAATCATTGTTTTCTGGCTGTCTCGTTTTCCCTTCCCCTTCCGTGGCCTGATTGTTCATGGTGCCCTCCTGTGTCTCGTCAGTGTGGTCTATTTAAGTTGCCCTCTTCCTTGACTCAGGTGCTGGATTCTTGCGGTATGTCTGCTTGTTCTGTGCTCCCCTCCTCAAATCTGCTCCATGCGTTCCGGTCTATGTTCTGGTTTCCTTGTGTTTGTTCCCTACTTGCGTATGTTTCAGACCCTTTGTACCTGCCTGCGTTTTTTACCTGCTTGTGGTTCGTTCTGATTGTTTG
Source organism: Anguilla rostrata (assembly GCF_018555375.3). Classification (NCBI taxonomy): domain Eukaryota; kingdom Metazoa; phylum Chordata; class Actinopteri; order Anguilliformes; family Anguillidae; genus Anguilla; species Anguilla rostrata. The sequence goes on from NC_057946.1 coordinate 20,958,107, forward strand.
TTCCTGAGATCTGTTTTGTTCCCGCCCTGTGGTTCGTTCTGATTGTTTGTTCCTGAGATCTGTTTTGTTCCCGCCTATGTTTTTGACCGGTTTGTGTTTCTTTCTTTGTTTCCGCTTGTGTGTTTCTGTGCGTTTCTGCCGTTTGTTTTCTGTACTAGTGTAGTTCTGTTCTTTATTTTTTTGTTCCTAAGAATATTTTGAGTTTGTTGTTTTGCCCTTTGTGGCCTTGCCTGTTCCCTGTGTGTGTTTGCCTTTTTGTGTTAGTAAAATCTTTGTTAATTTTCCCTTTTTGAGTTTCGTGTTTTCCTTCCCCCACTCTGCGCCTGGGTCCCAGCACCCGTACTGTCACAGAAGAATCCAGCCAGTTTGGGACCCAGCAGAGTTTTTTTTTTTTTTTTTTTTTTTTGTTTGTTTATCATGCCACCGGGGTGGTGGAGTGACCCGGAGGACTCGCCACCCAGCGAGTCCCTCGCCCTTGAGCTTCCCAGTGCCCGGGGTGGGCGGTCACGGAGGCGCCGTGGTCGGGCTGCCTCCCGGTCGGCCAGACCTCCAGCTGCCCAGCCAGCGGTTCCCGGCCCTGCGTCATTCGAAGGGACTCGACTGGCGATCTTTCCAGGGCCCGGCCCGCGGGGGTCCCGCCGGTCCCGTCCAGCTGCCCAGCCTGGTTCCCTACGGCTGTGGTCTGTGTTCCTGTCCCCTGCCCAGCCCAGTCGGCAGGGCCCTCGGCCTGCTCCACCCCAAGTCCAGGAAGGGCCTTCACGGCCTGCTCTGCTCCAAGTCCCGGAGGGGCCTTCACGGCCTGCTCTGCCTCAAGTCCCGGAGCGGCCTTCACGGCCTGCTCTGCCTCAAGTCCCGGAGCGGCCTTCACGGCCTGCTCTGCCTCAAGTCCCGGAGCGGCCTTCACGGCCTGCTCTGCCTCAAGTCCCGGAGTGGCCTTCACAGCCTGCTCTGCCTCAAGTCCCGGAACGGCCTTCACGGCCTGCTCTGCCTCAAGTCCCGGAGCGGCCTTCACGGCCTGCTCTGCCTCAAGTCCCGGAGCGGCCTTCACGGCCTGCTCTGCCTCAAGTCCCGGAGCGGCCTTCACGGCCTGCTCTGCCTCAAGTCCCGGAGCGGCCTTCACGGCCTGCTCTGCCTCAAGTCCCGGAGGGGCCCCCAGAGCCACCTGGAGCCCCGGAGAGGCTCCCAGATCCGCCTCGAGCCCCGGAGAGGCTCCCAGATCCGCCTCGAGCCCCGGAGAGGCTCCCAGATCCGCCTCGAGCCCCGGAGAGGCTCCCAGATCCGCCTCGAGCCCCGGAGAGGCCCCCAGAGCCGCCTCGAGCTCCGGAGAGGCCCCCAGAGCCGCCTCGAGCCCCGGAGAGGCCCCCAGAGCCGCCTCGAGCCCCGGAGAGGCCCCCAGAGCCGCCTCGAGCCCCGGAGAGGCCCCCAGAGCCGCCTCGAGCCCCGGAGAGGCCCCCAGAGCCGCCTCCAGCCCCGGAGAGGCCCCCAGAGCCGCCTCCAGCCCCGGAGAGGCCCCCAGAGCCGCCTCGAGCCCCGGAGGTCCCGCCTGCTCTGACCCTTCCGCGGAGGCCACCTGCTACACCCAAGTTTCGGGCTTTACTTGTGCCTCGAGCCCCGGGGGGGCCTCCGGAGCCGCCTCAAGTCCCAGGGGAGCCTCCGCAGCCGCCTCGAGTCCCGGGGGGGCCTCCGGAGCCGTCCAGAGCTCCGGAGAGGCCTCCAGAGCCGTCCAGAGCCCCGGAGAGGACAACGGTCCCATCTGTTGTCCCGCAGGGGCCGCCGCAGACTGCTCTGGCCCCCCCGCAGGCTAAGCCGCCTGCCTTGCCCCCTAGCGTTTGTGCTCCCCCTGGCGTTCGTGCTCCCCCTAGCGTTCTCGCGCCCCCCAGTGTCTGTTCTTCCCCTAGTGTTCTTGCTCTCCCTAGTGTCCACACCTTGCCCCCTGGCGTTCGTGCTCCCCCTGGCGTTCGTGCTCCCCCTAGTGTTCTCGCGCCCCCCAGTGTCCATTCTTTCCCTAGTGTTCTCGCTCCCCCTAGTGTCCACACCTTGCCCCCTGGCGTTCGTGCTTCCCTTGGCGTTCGTGCTTCCCTTGGCGTTCGTGCTTCCCCTAGTGTTCTCGCTCGCCCTAGTGTTCGCCCTTCCCCCGGTGTCGTCGCTTCCCCCAGTGGTCGCCCCTCCCCCGGTGTCGTCGCTTCCCCCAGTGGTCGCCTCTTCCCCGGAGTCTGTCCTCCCCCCAGTGGTCGTCCCTCCCCGGTCTCGTCGCTCCCCCAGTAGTCGTCTCTCCCCGGTGTCGGTCCTTCCCCCAGTGATCGTCTCTTCCCCGGAGTCCGTCCTCCCCCCAGTGGTCGTCCCTCCCCCGGTCTCGTCGCTCCCCCTGGTGTCCATTCTCCCTTTGGTGTTCGTCCTCCCAACCGTGTGTCCGTGTGTTCCCCGGCCCCCCTGTCTAATTGTCTGCCCGCCTGTTTGTCTGTTGGTCTACCCGTATGTGTGTCAGCCAGTTTGTTGGCCTGTTTGTCTGCCCCCCAAGCCGTCAGCCCATCGGCCAACGTGTTTGCCCGCCTGTCTGCCTGTCTGTCAGTGTGCCAGTCCGCGTGTGTTTTGTCTTGTTTGCCTGTGTGTCAGCCCCTATGTCAGTTGTTGGGTTCCCCCCTCGCCTTCCCTGTCTGCCTGTCCCTTTGTGTGTCCATCGGTGTCGCCGTGTGCCTCCCCGCCTGCTTGTCCCTGTGTCTGTCTTTTTAGGTCTCCCTATTGTGCCAGTATCTGGCAGTCTGTTTCCCCCTCAGTCTTGTCCAACCCAGTCCAGTGTTGTCGTGCCCCGTCTCGTTGCTGTCCTGTGTCCACCTCGCCCCAGTCCAGTCCTGTATGTCTGCCTTGCCCCTGTCCAAGTCCCCCCTGGTTTCCTGAGTTCCCCCTGGTTTCCTGAGTCCCCCTGTCGCCCGAGTGCGGGCCTGATTTTCCCCCGAGTCGCCCGATGTGCGGGCCCTGAGTTTCCCCCGAGTCGCCCGATGTGCGGGCCCTGAGTTTCCCCCGAGTCGCCCGATGTGCGGGCCCTGAGTTTCCCCCGAGTCGCCCATGTGCGGGCCCTGAGTTTCCCCCGAGTCGCCCGATGTGCGGGCCCTGAGTTTCCCCCGTGTCGCCCGAGTGCGAGCCCCGAGTCTCCCCGTGTCGCCCGGGTCCTGCCCAGCCCTGAGTCTCCCCGTGTCGCCCGGTTCCTGCCCAGCCCTGAGTCTCCCCGTGTCGCCCTGTTTTCCTAGTTCCTGAGTTTTGTCCCAAGTTTTCCTGTGTTCTGTTTTCCCCCGTCCTCCTGTTTCCCCGTCCGAGTCCAGTCCCGAGTCCTGTTCCCCCGTCCGAGTCCAGTCCCGAGTCCTGCATCCCGTTCCAGTCCCGAGTCCCGTCCTGTTCCTGTCCAGTCCTGTTTCTCCCCTGAGTCCTGTTTCCAGCCCCGAGTTCCCGTCCAGCCCCGAGTCTTGTTCTTGTTTTGTTCCTGTCCTGCCCAGTCCAGCCCCGAGTCTTGTTCTTGTCTTGTTCCTGTCCTGCCCAGTCCAGCCCTGAGTCTTGTTCTTGTCTTGTTCCTGTCCTGCCCAGTCCAGCCCTGAGTCTTGTCCTGTCCAGTCCTGAGTCCAGTTCTGTCCCTGTTCTTGTCAAGTCCAGTCCTGAGTCCTGTCTCCAGCCCCCACCCTCTGTTCACTCCCTCCCCGGGTCGGCCTCCTGGGACGTCAGGAGCCGTCCCTTGGGGGGGGGGTACTGTCATGGTCCTGCGTTCCTGTCTGCGTTTTCCCTGTTGGGCCGCCAGATGGCGGCACTCCTGTTTTGTGTCCTGCTCCCCCTGTGTTAATTGTATGATTGTTTCCAATTGTCTAATCATTGTTTTCTGGCTGTCTCGTTTTCCCTTCCCCTTCCGTGGCCTGATTGTTCATGGTGCCCTCCTGTGTCTCGTCAGTGTGGTCTATTTAAGTTGCCCTCTTCCTTGACTCAGGTGCTGGATTCTTGCGGTATGTCTGCTTGTTCTGTGCTCCCCTCCTCAAATCTGCTCCATGCGTTCCGGTCTATGTTCTGGTTTCCTTGTGTTTGTTCCCTACTTGCGTATGTTTCAGACCCTTTGTACCTGCCTGCGTTTTTACCTGCTTGTGGTTCGTTCTGATTGTTTGTTCCTGAGATCTGTTTTGTTCCCGCCCTGTGGTTCGTTCTGATTGTTTGTTCCTGAGATCTGTTTTGTTCCCGCCTATGTTTTTGACCGGTTTGTGTTTCTTACTTTGTTTCCGCTTGTGTGTTTCTGTGCGTTTCTGCCGTTTGTTTTCTGTACTAGTGTAGTTCTGTTCTTGTTTATTTTTTTGTTCCTAAGAATATTTTGAGTTTGTTGTTTTGCCCTTTGTGGCCTTGCCTGTTCCCTGTGTGTGTTTGCCTTTTTGTGTTAGTAAAATCTTTGTTAATTTTCCCTTTTTGAGTTTCGTGTTTTCCTTCCCCCACTCTGCGCCTGGGTCCCAGCACCCGTACTGTCACAACCTCCCTTATAAATAGCGTTTTGAAACATAAATGTTTGACATTTACGTTTCAAAATGACAGCATCATAACATGCATTTATGACATAAATGACAGCATCTTTCACTTCTGAAACTTCATAGTTCTGGTTTCATTTATTTTTTAGGCTCACAGGAATGCTGTTTCAATGCACGTTAACTGTGTATCACAGTCCTGCTTGCTTAGCATCAACAGCTAACCCGTTATCTTCCGTCAGGGATGCCATTATACTTTTCTTCAAGTAATGCTTGTTCTGAGTACTTGCTATAAGCGTATAATTCCTCAGCATTATTTTGTTAAACACTTTTTTGTTTCCCAGATACAAATTAATAAAAATAAATCAATAAAATTATTTTTTAAAAACACAACAGTTGTGCATTTTATTCCTCCATTAGAGATCACAGGTTTGTTTTGTACTTTATTCGTGTCTGTCTTTATTCTAGAGGAATATTACTGTTTTTTTCATGAGTTATATTGGTTCAGGACAGCTTCACGTGCTGCAATATTTTTGCACGCTGGAACTTTTTTTCTGGCAGGTCAGACTTTGCAAACAAGAGCTGGCTGTGCATTCTCCCCAGCAGCCTGCATATAGGTGTAATACCATGAGAAAAACTCCATAAACAAACTGCTGTTAAAACATTAGGCTATTAAATGTTTTCACTGCTCAATTAGTTAATCTCTCAAAATTGCATGGGGTGTTCTTACAATTTTACAGAAATTTAGACTTACATACAGAGATTAAATTGTTAATTATTCTCATAACTACTTCAGTTTGCTTTACTGTGCACTGACTTTACCAGAATAAAGTCAGGCTAAATGTCAAATATGACTGGAACAGAGGGGGAGAGGTTGAAAGAGAGAGAGAGAGAGAGAGAGAGGAGGGGTGGTATTGTGTCAGTGATTTAATAAAATATGGCCTCTTTTCCAGAGTCATCGTTTTATCATACTGAGCCATCAGCCAAGGACAAACTAGATAATGTTCTAAATGAGCTCATCCCTTTTCTGTAGCTTCTGTAAAAAAAATAAAAAAAAACGTGTGTCTGAGTCGGAGGACGCCCTTGTACGTTTGAATGGTACATGTGTATTTTACTGCGACATAGAGCGAGGCGAGCATAATACAGTATAATACGGTACATTTCATGCATTATGCATTGTCAATGTATGAAATATACCGTAGCCTAACCATTCATTTGAAGAAAAAACCTTCCCACTTGAATGCTGTAGCCTATTATTGGCGTGGAACCCGTAGCGAAACCGTGCTGTTTCAGTGTAATTCCATATTCCTCGACAGACACGGTTGAAATACTCATGAACACAATCTGTCAAATTGCTACGATTACGAAGCGTAATTACAAGTTGTAACATGATTGTGACAACGTTGCTGTTGCCTACTGCCTGTTCACTTGCTGTCTACTATTTATTCTCGCGGCTTGTGTTTAGGTGCTGCAGCGGGACCTCTGCGATACAGTTATCCAATTGGCAGTGAGCTCACCTGATTGCGGAGAGTGATATTACTTGTGCTGCAACAAGGGGTCATTCCGTCCGGAGACCGAGAGAGGATCACAGCGCGATCAAAGGAGCACTACAGTGAACCAGATAATTTATCGAGCCTGTTCTTGCCGGTAAATAACGATGACCAGCGAGCAAAGTAAACCGATCGCGTTGGATGAGCGGGATGCTCATTCGTTTTTTTGTATGTTTGGAAGGTACGAGCCAGCGATGGCTTTGGGGATTATTGTGATGTTATCTGTGTGGGCTTTGTTCATCGTCCTACATAGAACTATGAGGGGTCAAAGAAGGAAAAAGGATGAAAATTCCGTAGAGACAGAAGTGAGGGAAGTTGAGAAAACGACAATCAAAGAAGAACGAATTTGCCACACTGAGTCAACAGGTACGTAGCCTAGTGTAAAAGGTATTTTTGTATCTGTTTTCATTTTAAACACATAGCCTAATCGCTACATTGTTTCGGCCGAGTCAAAGTCATCGTGGGCATTTTATCACTGATGTGTCACTGGATAAGAAAATACTCCTTTCGGGTATCGTTTTATTTTGCTCAGGAAAACATGACATTTTAGGCAAAACAATGCGCTATAGAATTGATAGAGGAAGAAATGATTATTGTAATGAACTCACATTTTTTGATCATGCAGTAGGGTATAGGCTATTCGAATAGGCGTATTAACGTAAACATGTTTGTAATGGGCGTCATTTTTACAATCAAATATTGACCTACTGTTTCCAATGACCGCAGAATGGGTGCGTCTGCCAACTTTTAGGCGGCACCAAGCAGTGTCGGTTAAATGTGCCAGGTGTACAGTGAGAAGGGACTGGATGTACCAGGACAGGGCTGAAATACAGACAAATCAGATAATGTTAAATGTAAAGCGCTCATACGGGAAACAACATAACATTTGATTTTATTTATTTTTTATTTAACCTTTATTTAACCAGATTAGTCTCATTGAGATTAGAAATCTCTTTTTCAAGAGAGACCTGGCCAAGAGAAACATAACATAATGACGAGAACAGGCCATTCAGCCCAGCAATGCTCGTAATTTTCCTGACTAAATTGTACCTAGTGCCCTGATTACCGACAGACCAAATAGTATCTAACATCATATCAGGTCTGGTCTTGAAAATCCCGAGAGTTTCTGCCTATACTACATGACCTGGCAGGCTATTCCACACATTGGCCACTCTCTGCATGAAAACATTCCTCATAGTGTCTGTACGGAATTTACCTTTTGCTAATTTCCATTTATGTCCCCTCCTTCTACTAACAGAACTCAACCTGAAGAATATCTTGTAGTTCACTTTGTCACTATAGGGAATCACTATTGGGAAATCACTTTGGTGTTCGTAAACTAAAGATGTTCCATCTTTTTAGCCACAGTCATTTTAGTCCCAGTCAAGGGGCCAATCATATTGGCACATAGACATTACGTACTGTACAAGAAAAAGCACGGATGTGTAATCAAATAGAAATTAGTGTTTTCCTTTTAGCCCCATAGCCCCATAGTAAAAGCTGGAATGAAAGCAATGTACTGAAACATTAGAAAAGAACCTGTTTTTTTAGTATTGGGAAAAATAACTGACCTTTATGAAAATGTGAGTATGTTAGGTTGATATAAAAGCCAGTACTTGATGCAGGCAGACATTACATTTTTCGACAGTGGATACTTACAGTAAATAATATGGTAGATGATGTATCCCATTTTGATGTGAAATTTTTCATTTTCAGAGAACCTAAGCGAAGATGTATCCAAAGCCCAGGACAATAGTATTGGGGAACGTGGTGGAGTTGTTTCATTGCCACATGATCCTGGTCTCTGTGATGGAGCACTTGATGAGCTCACCTGGACTGTTATTGGAGAGTATCAGACAAAAGCTGTTCCTGAGTCTCATGACAATGTGAAGGCATGCTGGGACATCCCTCTGAAACACAAAGTCAAAGAACTTGCTTCTGAGAACCAAAAGTCTCTTAAGGTACCTGCAAGCAATACAGAAGTAGAAAGAAATCTGCATAAACATGTTTGTGACAATATGGAGTCTCTTCTTGACCATTTTGATCATGACATAGAGACAGAAAAGAAGGCCGAGTTCCTGTATTCAAATTTGAGCAGCCTGCCTGACCTGAAATCTGAGAAGATGAGGTTAAGCATCATGGAACAATCCATAAAAAATAGGCATGATTATCTGGATAACAATGATCACCGATGCAGCAGCCAACAGAATGATTTGTTAAACAGTGTAGGTGACAGTTCGATGTTCCAGGAAAAGATACATATAGACAGCAAGAGGAACTGCCAGCTGGAGGAGACCTGTAGAATAACAGAGATAAATGTCATGGAGACAACTGTGAAAAGCCATCAGGAAATTCTGACTGACTATCAACATCTGCGTGAACACTGTGAACATCTGAGCAACTTTCATTACCACGGACTCCTCAACTGTCTCCATGAGCGTGACAGTGACCGTCATCAGCCTTTGAGCGACCCATCTCAGGTGAATGCTGCTGGTGAAATATCTGACAGTAAGGTGAAGAGCCGGGACGGCAGTATGACCCAGCCCCCAGAGGACAACTATGAGAAAACCGAGATAAACATTATGGAAGCCACCATGGACTACAACGAGTGGATGAATGGGAGCACTGTGGAAATGAATAAGATGATCTGTTCATCTGGGAAAATTCTGAATGGCACAGGTGGTTTGGGGGATGTTGGGACGGCAGAGCAGTGCCTTCAGAAGTCAGCTGATTCTAACTTTGCAAAAATCAGCATTACAAAGGAATCCGGTGCCACCTTCACCTTGTTCGACGGAGACCCCACGGCTGAGAGGGCAGCAGCTGTTCAGCCTATGCACCAAAAAGTTGCAGTGAGCTTCTGTGTGCACTACATTACCCACTCTCCTTTGCAGCTCCTGGCTGTGACAGGGAACCAGCAGGCACTGGGAAACTGGGAGAAGTTTGTCCCACTCAGGAGTGCTAAGGATGGTTTCTGGGCCAATTCTGTCGCCCTCCCTGCTGACAGTCATGTGGAGTGGAAGTTTGTGGTGGTGGAAAATGGAAGGATCCATCGCTGGGAAGAGTGCAGTAATCGTCAGCTGCAGACTGGTTATGAAGAAGTCATCCACCTGCACAAGTGGTGGGGCTGTGCCTGATCATCAGGGATCTCACTGATGTAAAGCACAATGAAGCAGTTATAGCGCTTACACATTACTCAAAGTGGGCGATGGTCCATAATGCCACATTGCCCCTGTGTATTCGGCAAGTCAGCTGTTATGGCAAATGCAATAATAATTACTGCTGTAACCCTTATTATGCTATTTGAAATTTGCATGGTATTAAGTATGGGAATCAAACAAATATAAATCAGTACATTATCACAATGAGCAATAATGTATAGAACTACATGTAACTTAGCATATGAATAATTATATATTAAATGGACTGTGTATAGAAATATCTATGATTAACATGAATATTTTTGTAAATGAATTATATAAAATTGTCCTCTTAAAATTGTTGTATTTATTTTGAAATGTATAGTCTACGGTATGGACAATTCCATTTTTTAAGTGCTCAGTATGCGTTGTCTATCTGTCTGTCTGTCTGTCTGTCTGTCCACAAGTATATTTCAAATTGGCGTCCTCATTGATTCTTATTCCTATACAAAATAATTGACCTTATTTAAACATATCTAGATCAAATAACATCCAGCTATAGTATATAATGGCGTTTATATATCTATGACAGCATTGCATTTGGACATTTGGCATTAGTGTTTTGAGCATTTGTGTATGCTGTTTCCACAAATCAGCCATAACTGGGCCAGCACAATATAACATTGAATATAATAAACAAGAAGGTATGCAATTTTTATGACACTTCTTTATTTTTGACCTTGCCATTAAACATGGCAGCTAAATGCCAGCTAAGCTTTGTAATCCTTTAATTATTTTGCCAAATACACTGCTGTTGATTTTAACATGGAATATGTGCATGCATATTTAGTATTATTTTATTCTTTAAAATATATTTTATAATCAATATCTGTAATCACTGGCATTTTGAAGCAAAGGGAAAAAGTTACATAATACTACTCTATTTTTCATTATAGATATAAGCATTTTTTCTGTGTTAAGATGCAAAAATCTGAAAGAGATCTCTGGATAATGGATATATATGCAATTTCTTTAAGAAGATATCTTTTTATTTTGGCAAAAAATACATTTAATAAATGCACTTTGAAACCTAATGCATTGTCTCATGTTTATATATAAATACATACTACTGTAGTATTTATGGTTTGAAGCAACAGAGGCATGGTGGTTTGAATTAAGGGAGATGAAATGATAACTTTTAAACTGTTGATTACCCAAAAATCAGTTTCCCATTTAGTCTTTCAGTTAGATTAGCAGCATTCTGCATTGCACACCAGACAGTGTTTTCCTTATACACTAGTCAGATTTAAGATTTTTAAAAAAATATTGATTATACCAAAGGGACTCTGTTTTGTTATAGATGAAATGTGCACATGAGTAATTAAGGGTAAAATGTTCATTATTTTAAATGGAAGTTACTATCTAGCCAGTTGATGAATCTTTGGGTCTGTAGGCTCATTATGCTGTTATCCATGGTATTATTCATGTTATTATTATATCCATTATATCTATATAATTATTCCCTTCAGATTTAACTTTGAAGCAGCTGGGAAAGGAAAGGTGTTCTTGACATAGCAGATTTAGGCTGACATAGCAGTCATAAAGGATTAATCATCCACCGTTGTTCTTTCCTTAAAATCTCTATTAATCACAGAAAAGATGGAATAAAAGAAAAAAATTCAGCAGTCACATGCAGAAAATTAGACTTTTTGTAGAGGACGTGTAGTTACCTCAGTTAACCAATTTTTTCTTGCCAGTGAATCCAATTCATCTGATTTGCCTTGCTCACATATATAGTACTGCATTTTTATGTGTGTATAAATTAATGCCACATAGTTAGAAGATAAAAAACACCTTTTGGTTTTTGGTTGTGTATAAAACAACCATACTGGGGCAATCAAATTTCTTATGGTGAACCTTTTTTTCCAGATGAATTAAACTCATCACAATTGTAAACTACTGACCATTCTTCATATACTGTAGCAGGTCTATTGTACTGTATGTTCCATTTCATTCATTTTTGCCATCATTTCCTAAGGTCTAAACATCTTCTAATAAGCTTTTCTCTCTTACTTGAAAGCCATGAATTGTGTGAGTCTGTCACACACCAATGCAGTATTGCAGAATACCATTCTTGTAAATCATTTATTTAAGCTGTGAGTGGGTGAGTTTTAAGGTCAGGCAATGAAGAGATAAAACAGAAAAGGTGAATCAGATTTGGGAAGTCACAACAAAATGCTCACAAAAACAGGATTCACAATACTGAAATGTTTTTGGTGTTCTTTTTTTTGTTTTACATTCTAGATAGCTTTTTTCAACATATGCTGTGCCTGGTGGTATATTACCATTCAAAATTATGAACAAACCCTTTTCAGGGTGTCTAGAAATATACTATTGTTGTTCCATCTACAGTGAACTTTGCTCTGCCAGAACACGAACTGAGTTGTGCTGCCAAAACAGGTTTGATCTCATTATGACAGTTTAAAATGTTTTCATTATTTTTTTTACTAAGGGTAGATCAGCTGAAACCTTAGGGCAATTTCTGCCAGGAATAAGCGGATATAGATAACGGATAGATAACAGCAGGGTAACAGCCCTGGGGAAGAAGCTGTTTTTGAGCTCGCACGACCAGGCTCAAAAACAGCTTCTTCCCCAGGGCTGTTACCCTGCTGAACTCTACCACTCATCACTAGCTCTGCCCCATCATTGAGGTCTACAACCCCCCCCCCCCCCCACAACTGCTGATTTGCACTACTGATTATATACCTCCATATTTTTTTATACATATATATTGTATATGCATATACTGATTTATACCTTCATATATATTTATATATATTCATACCTTCATATATTTATTATTATCCATATTGTATACCCTATATTGTATACCCTTATACCTCTTATACATTTAAATTACATTTATTGCATACCCCTGCTGTTCCACAGTGTTTCACTGCCTACTGCACCACATGCTCTTTTGCACTACTCAGGGAGTTATACTACTTCATATTGTTTACTGTTAATATGTTGTTTTTGGCACTACTACCTCTTTTTACCTTCTTATTTGCACTGTACTTGGGAGATCACAAGATAACTTTTCATTGTGCTTGTACCTGTGCAATGTACAATTACAATAAAGTTGAATTGAATTGAATTCGATGGAATAGGTGGAAAATATTTTTTCTAATGCGAATGTGCAATTGCAATGGCACAACAGAGGTCACCTCTCAATTGCAGTGTCAATGTAATTTACTCTTAAGTAAACATTGTCACCGACTCTAGACTGCTTAGAGCAAAATAGAGTAATATGTCAGGCTCAGCTCATCCAAACTCAAAACATGGGACAAACTTAACACTTCAACTTTTAAGTAGTTTCTTTGTCAACATTGCCACCTCCTGGACTCAGCAGGTAATGCACTGCCCTGCACTGAAGAGGAAATATTTTGTTTTTTCCATAGATGGAAAATGTGGATTCATTTAGAAGGGATTGGTGTTGAAAAAATGGCCTGTTGACATGAATCAGTTTTTCCATAAATAATGGATTTAACTATTTATTTCTGAAACCAGCCTCATTGATATTATTTCTGAAGGACTACACTCAGCCATTGGCACCAAGTGAGAAACTCAAATTGTTTTCATATCTCATATTTTACTCTCTTTTATTAATTATAGACAACAGTAGAAAACCTCTCTGGGCTGTTTAAAAGGCATGATAGTTTAACTTGATTTTAAAATAATTTTGCATTAAGCCAACAAGAAACTATGTATAAAATAATAATTCACGTAAATTCTGACTAGGTAATACTGATGCAAATTGTAAATGTAAATGTAAATGATATTGACCTTTTAATTAAACTCTTCATCTCCTCTTCCTTCCATGAAAAGAATAGATACAGAGATAAGCTCTTTGCATCATTATTTTCACAAAGCCCTGAAAGATGTCACACCTCACTGAAACGCCTGACTCGGGACTATGTGACATCATGATTGTAGTGGCAGTCTGCTCCTGGTTTTCTCTGTTCATAGGTTATAGTAACCACCAGGTTGTCAAACATTATTATTTAATTAAACAGTATTAAGAAAATGAGGGATTCCATTTGGATAACTGGCATTCATTCGTGAAGTGATTTATATCTACAGAATTGGACACCGCAGCCCTGGGGGTGGTTTGTGTTGTCTATCTGTGCTCCTGTTAATGTTTGCTACTCCTCTTCCTCCTCGTGTGTATAAGCACTAAAGTCTTCATAGGGATAGCTAACAAACAGAAAGGAAGCTTCAAGAAATTTCTGGTCAGATCTGGTCCTCATTTAAAATATTTTAGGGACACTGCTATTCGCCCCAATAGGAGGGAAAGGGGTATTTTCAAAACATAAACTATATAAAATCATTTTAAATTATTTTTAAAAAATTGTAAACCATAATTTTTTCTGACAAGATCAATTCCAGTTAGCATTGATTTTTTAGTAAACAACATAAGTTGAATAAAAAAAAATTTATTTGACAATTTACATATGTTGGTCAGTAGCTTTCTGGAGTCTCACTGTAAATCAGTGGAACATTATCAGTAGACTAGTTCTGGTACAATTCAGTCAACAAGTCTGTGGAGACCAGTAGGATTGAAACAATGCAGGTCAGGAATCTTACTTTTGATTTACAATTAGCTGAAACTATTTTGATATTTTATGTGATTAGCAAGTGTGTTGATTTAAATAAGTACCACTCAATAGCCAAATTGATGCCAATTCATTTAGCTGTGCCAAATTTGGCAGGTCTTTGATTATGCTACATAAATTGTGCAGTTATGGACAATCTCCTGTCTCATATAATTAGTATTATTTCACAACAATCTACGCTTTTCCTTTTTTTTTACCAAGTGGCTAATGCTAGAACTAAAACAAATTACAATGACTCTCTCATTCTCTGGACATATTTCTTCACAGAGATGTCATACTTCATTTGCATATAAACTGTATGTTCTTGTTCCTTAAATAAAGGGAGGTTGCAAACACTTCACAAATTAGCATTTTACTCAAATTGAATGAATCAATGAAACATTGCATTTATATAGCACGTTTTGCAGATGCTCAAAGTGCTTTATAGTGATGAAGGGGAACTCTCCAAACCAGCACCAATGTGTAGCACCCACCTGGGTGATGTACGACAGCCATTTTGTGCCAGAACACTCACATCAGCTGAGGTGAAGAAGGAGACAAAAAGTTTCACCAAAATAAACTCAGTTAGGATTCAGGTTGAGGTTGGGATTTTAGCCAGGACACCGGGGAACCCCCTACTTTATGATGAGGGTCAGGGGGTCTTTAATGACCACAGTGAGTCAGGACCTGGGTTGTGTCACTGGGGCATTGTGGTTCATTCTACCAGAGGGAAGATTGCCCCCTGCTGGCCCATCAACACCACTTCCATTGGTTTAAATACTGTATTTCTGTTGATGCATGTAAACCTTTTAATTTCTGTTTAACTGTAGATGTGTTTTCATTCATTTAATAATATATTATTATTAAATATAATATATTATTTAATAATAATATAACATACTCTATGCGGAAATTTACCATTCTCATAATTTGTTTATATGAATACTGTTAAGTTATACAAACCCAAAATAATGGTATTCAATCACCCAAACAAGCTGCCAAAATGCCATGAAACCTAATGTTCAAAAACACTGTTTAGAGTAAATTTACATTTTGAATTTGGGGGAGAATTACTTCTATGAGTGTTTATGTGCATGTTCCTTCATTAGTTTTATGTCCAATAATTCTGAATAAGAAATCACCATGTAAGTACATTATTTAGAAGTCAAACCATGGGAATAGAGGTTTGACATTCTATGTTTAGAATATGCTGTTTGCATGCATGCAAAATGTATGATTCCAATGCATGTACGCAACATATTCAGAAAATCAATTTCGAGTTTGTGCATTTAGAGTTTTCCACTATTGTTTATATTGTCTGCATGTAAACCCCGGCAAAGCTGTCAAAGTGTTCAAGGTGTACAAAACAGATAAACTGACTCAGTCTTGCTAAATATTTCCAGACTGCAATCTTCATTTGGAACAGATAAACAGTGGTATTGCGCACAGGCATGCACACACTGGCCACACAGTTCAATTAGTGCCTCTGAGCTGATCCCAGCGCTATTGCACAGACAAGGGCCAGAGTGGGAGATCCCTTCTGCCATTATTGTACCTAGACCTGGGAGACTTAATGGAAGCGTCCACTGACAGCGTTCTGTCCCTGAACACCTTTATACTGCTGTCTTCCAATATCACATGTATTTACCTGGGAATTTTCCTCCCTACCAGACCATCTGTGCAGCAGGGAGGTGTATACCCTGCTATTCACATGTAATATAAGTGAACAGCTCTGGTGGTCACATGATGCCTCTTAGAACTTCAGAATTAATATGGGCACATACAAAAATGTAGGATTTGTTATTCATGTAGGCATGTCTGCTCTGGGACGGATGACTGCATTGTGATGCAGTTCTGAATGAATGTTAACTACCTTAAAATACTACTTGTGGAGATGCAAACTTTGTTACATATTAAGATAAGTTTTTTTTTGTTGACAAATTCCTTCCTCTCCAATAAGATAAGTTTTACTTTTCAGTATAGTATATCTCTTTTTTCAATTAAAATCATAAGTTCCATTGTAGCCTGAAAAAGAATATGCTTCTGCTCTTTTAAAGGTCATTATACATTTCTTAAGTGGGCAGCTCACTAACTAGATATTGAACTGGACATTGAATGGTGATGTTTGATATTCACAGTTAGAACCCACAAGAAATATGTAGTAATTTTTGTAAAGAGTTCAGCCATTTTGAAATACCCTCTGCTGCCACCCTTGCTGGTCATATCAGAATGGTTTAAGGGCTCTTGAAAACAGCGTTGATTGGCAGCTATGTCCCACCAGGGCCCTAATAACACCTGCAGCCTGAATAGGAAACCTGTGGTTTGGTGAAGATCAATGGCTTATCTGCTATACTGAGATCCCTAGCCTTGGGGTACACCTGTTTGATGTACTTGATACCAGGTGTTTTCTAGGATACTTTGTTCTGTTTAGTTCTCAATGCAAGGCCTAATGATGTCTGTGCACTTTAGAAAATGCCACTGCAAAACTTTCGAACCTAACCTTGATTGAGAAACTGAATAAAACCTGAACATGTATTCATGCATGTAAGTAAATTATAATCATATGTAACATAATGGTAAAATTTTGCATCCAAATGACAAATTTTTACTCTTTGCAATTGGGGATAGTAGTCACTGCAGATGGTATACGGTCATGCAGATATCAAACATGCATGACCTAAATACTAGAGATTAACAGGAGGAAAATGCATGATCCAACTTTTTCATTAAACCATTTGAGGAAAGCTTTGGTTTTGTGTTACATACCCATTCATACCTCTCCTGCGAATGTTTTGTACAGGTAGTATCGTTGAATGCAATTATAAAGGATATACAGCAATGCAGCTACAAAAAGGACGCATGGCCAGTCACGTTGAAACAATGCCCTTTTCTTCCGTTTCCCCCTCGAGTGGTAGGACTGGAATTTCGATGAAGTAATCAACGCAAAATAAAGGAAGAACCGTGGGACATTGCGATTGTGCTCAACTGGTATTTGTGTCACGGAAATTAAAAGCCGTCTCAGCTTTGAAAGTAAAAAAATCTCACTCGGTGCACAGCTCTGACTGCACTAACTCCGTGGGCTGCAGAGCGGGTAGCGCACCTCACGCATGCGTCTTCGTGCGTCTGTTCGGGTGAACTGCGAAGAGGGGGAAGGCAGATTCCTGCATCATCCATGGATTTGATGTGAGTGGATTTGGCGCATCAAGGGAACGGGGTGAAATCGAATTGGTATTTACACGATAGTGTTGGCCTAAACCCGAGAAGAGCAGAGGTAGCGAAAGAGGGGAACGCAGGAAACGCAACTTTGCGAAATATACTTTGCAAAGTTTTGACAGGACCATCCCGAAGCAACCAGCTAGCTGTCGAGAGCCCCCGCTTTTCTTTCAATCCACTGAATTGTAGCAAATGCTATTGTAATGGTAAAATGCACTCGGAAGAAGAAAAAAGGCTGATAAGCGATCAAAAGTGAAGGCTTCCACCGGATCGTGGTCACTGAACTTCGGCAGCCTGGAAAGTAGTTTTGTGCCTTTATTCTTCCTACCCGATCGCTTTATTCCAACATCACTTGTTGATAGTTGGACGAACATTGAGGTAACTGTCGGAAGCAAAATGTAAAATCTTATTTTGTTGGGGTTTCCGTCTGAACTCCTTGGATAATGCGTGGAAATGTATTTTCACTTCAAATTAGAGATTCCTGTTTTGGCATCAGTGGATCTGAAAAAGAAGAAACGGAAAACGAAAACAGGACCATTAGTTTATCATTTTCTACACAAGAGACTTGGTTGACTGAATAGGAATCCCTACCAGTTCAGTCCATTTTTCTCTCGTTGAGGACTATGGAGAGGAACTGCTCAAGCTTCAGCACAGTGTTACATAGAGGAAGATTAATCTATGTGGAGGCACGTCTCCAGGGTGGAGCTCCCTGGGGGTTCACACTCAAAGGTGGCCTTGAACATGGGGAAGCATTAATCATCTCTAAGGTAAAGTATCACTGAAACTCCTTGTATCAATTTACACGTGGCTTTTAAATACGAGACGCAAGTGTCAACAGTCAACACTTAGCATCAATCTGGAGAGGTCAATAATGCCACGATTAGACATTTGCAGCGTGCTAAGAATCAAATATATTATTTTTAAAAACATTTGTGAATCGAAAATATATGTGAGAATATTTTCTTTTGATTGTTTGTTTTTTTCCCCCCTGGTCGTAAACTTTAAAGTTTAGGTGAAAATACAAAAACGAACAAAAAGCCTACACTGTAATGTATATTGTTTCGCATATAAAAACTAGCCTTACACCAACTATAGGCTATGTCAAAATCTCAACTCTGACAAAGTACTCATATTTTTAAGATGACCGAGCCCTCTTTTCAGAAACTATATGAAATGATGCTTTGATGAAGTCGCTTGTAGATAAAACACCCATACGCACTGCAACCAGCAGCATAGTAAACCCACTGAAGATGGTGTTGTAAATGTCATGGGAGATCTTCAGTTTTCTAAGATGTCCATTTTCATTTACAATTTCTCAACTGTAATCACATTTAACATTTAATATTCTGCACAAATTATTCTGTCTAGTTAGCATTTTTTCCACCTGATAAATGGCAGAGAATGCCAGTAAGCGTTCCCATATTGGCTTTCCCCTTAAATCATGTGCAAATAAGTACACAAATCAGGTCATGGGGAGACACAGAGCTCTCAATATTACTGACGGGGAAGAGGGTATCATGAAAAACCCCTCCGGAAAGGGAGGAGCGACTTATAAAAATCCTGTTTTATTGTGTTTGCAGGTATTAATCTTACTGGAATGAATCCCTCCCGATGCTGCATTACTGTGCATTTGAAAATATTCAGATATACATGTGCATGCAGCAGTTTTATTGCTATCCCCCTTCAGGTCTTAATTACTGTACAAAGAATGAGGCCATTCATGAAGATCCTGTCCACTGTAAACCTCTTTGCTGGTCCTGACAAAAGTATGTCCGCTAATCTGCAGCCGCATGATTAGCATAATTTGCTCCTACATGTGTGCTGCTAATGGGAGTTAGAGCTGGGGGCCTACAATCCAGGCAATCATGAGTGCTGTTGGGACTTCCACTCCATGTCTATCTCCTGTAATACTCTGAGAGTTCAGCACTAAAATTGTTGTGGCTTTGAACATTTAAATTGGACATTTGTTCCATTAGCGTGTGAAGATCGAACACGTACAGTGTTAATTCAACTCTTAACAGTGTTAATTCAACTTGAGTTGAATCAACACTGCTAGACTTGAATTAACACTGGGCATTTTGCTGTGCAGGGTCTCAACCACTGTGATACATAACATCTGTTTTCCAGGTCTCCATGTACGTTACCTATTAGAGATGGATGATGATATGAAGACCATATCTGTGACTCGCCAATAATAAGTTAAAACAAACTTAATGGTATATTAAAGTAGAAAAGGCAAATTAAGTGAAACTTCCATGATCAGAAGTAGCCTAATCATTGTTGCCTGAACTCAGTAGTTCTCCAGACTCATGCTCTCTGTTTAGAAATAAAGTAAATTAGTTGAAATATTTTGTTATACAAATAAAATGTGTTACATTTTCCTCTGAAAGCTGAGGTCTTTGCTGATCTACAACTTGCATGAATGTGGAAACACAGAGGTATTAATATCTGCATTACTATCGGCAAATATGGCCAGACAAATAGCCTATCTGATATTTATATTGGCTCCAGAATTTCCTTATCATACATCCCTACTAGATCTTGCTCGACTCTGGAATATATGACCTAGGATCCATGTAAATGAAAAAACAGCAGATGACCTGCAATATACACTGATAATCGCTGTTTGCTTGATAAAATGATAAGGGGTCTAAAATGACCATAATTAAGGTTTGCACTACTGTGTGCAAAGTATGATGACATTTGAGACACATTACACATAAATATTGACATTTCTCATTTTTAGATAAAGAGCCTATGTGCTTAAATAACATTTGGTAAAACTAGGAACATTGCTGAGTGTCATGGGACCAGTTGTCCAGCTGTATTAAAGCCACTGATAGAAATTATCAAATGATCACTAGTAGCCTAAATTATTTGTGTGTTGCTATTATAGCAATATATGATTGCTGTCCATGAGAAAGAAATAAATCTATGCTTGTATGCAATGATGTGAAAAATGCTGTAACTGGCTCCTTGTCCATCAAAGCAGTGCCCCTGAGGTGAGGTGTAATTTTAGCTACAGTAAGCAGCTGACCAGCTGGTGAACTCAGATTTATCAGGGACTTTGTCCAAAATATAAAATCGTCTGGAATCTGCGCTTGGAAAGTTTGTGCACCATATATTTTAATTTGATTTATTTTTGTAAGGAAAAACAGCTAATTTGGATTGTTTCTATTTGTAGTTGGTCCGACTGCTGGGGTTTAATGTGATTAGCTCTGAACCACACTGTAGCATCCTAGTAACTTCCTCTTATCAGGTTAACATTTATTGCAAGTAAAAAAACCTTGCTGAGTAATGAGGTTTGAAATGGCCATTCATTAAAAAATATGATTGTGCAAATATAATTGGCCCTGTGAATCTTTCTGCCTCAATTGAACAAGCTAACCATGCATAGATATCCTGCTGCTAAAAACAAAAACTACTCATTTGTGTCTTATGGCATTAACAACAGGGCCAGGGATATTTTAAGAATCATAATGGAGCAAAAAATATAGCTATATGTTTGTATTATTTAAAAAATATGCTGTAGTTTTGTATGTAGCATATTCTGCAGCCAATTGTCACACCTTAATCCACATTTAATCACTAAACAAATGGGAGGAGTTATGGCCAAAACAGAGCTTTGTCTTATAAGTAGCATAGTTTGCAGGAAAGGGTCTTCTAAGCATTATATTAAGTGGGCCCTCTCTGTGAACTGCAGCAAAGCTCAGTAGTAATTCTTGGTGGAATTGCTTTAGAAAATTACATTTTTGTTTAGATTTTAGATGTTTCCTGGAGAGTTCAAAGGTAAATGAAACAAAATGGTGGTCAGAACCATGGCTTCTCTCATTGATTGTATCGTTCCAGAACGCGACAGTAAAGAGTTAAAGTGATTTCTGGAGCATCAGGGTTGGGCGGATGAGAGAACGGGAGTTTGTGGAAAGCTGAAGTGGATCTGGGCATTCAGTGCATTCTTATCTAGTGGCAGGAGTACCCCCTGAACTGCGCGAGACTTCCTCGAGAGTGAGGGTCAGGGGGCCGGAGAGCTCGCTGTGTGCGGCGTAAACATCCTCACACGGTTCCATTTGGCGCTACATAAACTAATGTGCTGTTTCTGGTGAGGCAGGGCAGCCTGGGCCATTAGCCTCACAGGTCCAAGACACAAATGTGGTACGCAGCATTGCACCTGTCTCACTATTCCAGAGAGAGAGAGAGAGGGAGGGGGCCGCTGCTTAGACTAGGGCGAAGTGGCTCTTGGACGGGCTGGCGGTGGCCATCAATGTACGGGGGCCAGAAGGGCATGGTGCATTCTTTGAAGGGTCGTGCTGGAGATCCTAACAAGATAAGGCAACAGGCAGACATCCAACGGTGCCCCCAAACCACCAACCCCCGTCCCCCCATTTTTTTTTTTTTAAGCTGGGAAGTGCAATCCGGAATGTGGCCCAGGCTTCTGGCAGTGGTCCAAGAGAGAGAGAGAGAGTGAGAGAGAAGGGGCAGAGGGAGAGAGAGAGAGAGTGAAAAAGAGGAATGTCAGTTACGGAATTTGCGAAAGCCTGGCTTGTCTGAAAAGTGACAAAAGGAAAAGGGGAGACAAAAAAAAAAAAGAGATAGCAGATAAAAACATCCACTTTATGTTGCCTGAATACCGATTTCAGATGTGTTTTTCAAACGTGCTTTAATTGTGTGCTTTTGAATGCGGACGCTGCGGACTGTTTACAGTGCATTAGAGCTTGGAGATGATGTCGCTGTGACCTACGACTTGTGAAAGCAGTGGGTTAAGGAAAGGTTAAGAGAATTAGTCTCTTTGTTCAAGTCCATATTAATAGGTTCATTGTCAACGCCTTGGCAGCACATCTGTAATTAAAGGCCTCTTTTCAGGTCCTTTAGGGAGCAAGTTAAGTAAATTCCCCTGGCCTTTTCAGGGGGTACAACAATCTGCCACTAAGAAAGTGTAAAATGCTATGCCTGCATTTCTAATTATTCTAAATATTTCATGTCTTGAATAACTTCATTCTGTCTGAATGGCATTCCTCGGTGGAAGTAGCCAACGAGTGTGATACAGAGAGAGAGGTTTGTAGGGAACTTGGAGACAAAAGCCGACCGTATTATCAGCGTTTTTACTCACTGGGAAAAATCAAAGGCTTGTGTTTGTGGTGTTGCTTTTGTATGAAGTTATGCCAATGTATTCTGAACTCTTGAGCCTGAAAAGTTTGGCAATAACACCAATGTGGGACTAGAGAAAAGTGACCCCTGGGCATTTTTTGTCCTTCCTGCCCCCTTGGGAATGGTTTGGTTCTTGCATGCCCAGGCATGAACCAGCCAATCAGTGCAGTTGGGACTCATCTTTTAATTTACCATGATCTCACAGGAAAATGTGAGATACTGCCTTCTAATCAGTGCACTAAGATGACTGGTTTGAGTAGAAGGAAGAGTGATTTAAAAAGCTAGAAGAGTCAACTCTATGGCCGTTAATCCGCTCCTTGTGGCATGCTGAGACCCCCTATGCATGATGGGAAACGATAAGGTTCCTGGTCACAGATCATTGAAACCAACCCTGTAGATCAGGCTTGGACAGTTTTAGAAAACGGCTCCAAGAGCATCGGTGCAGGGTTGACGCTTGTTTCCTGTGTGTCTCCGGGCTTTCTGCAGGTGGAGGAGGGCGGGAAGGCGGATCTGTTAGAGCACCCCCTGCAGGTCGGGGATCAAGTGGTCAACATTAACGAGGTGGAGCTGAGTGGATCCAGACAGGAGGCCATCTCTCTGGTTAAGGGTTCCTACAAGACCCTCCGGCTCACAGTCTGCAGGTATGGACCACTGACTTCCGTCTCTCTCCCTCCCTCTCTCATTCTCTCTCTCTCTGTTTCTGCAGCCATCTCACTTTCTTTTCTCCTAAAATAATCAATATACTCATGCTACACATTATAATTTGTAGTCACCTCATTACAGAATGTGCGTATGTGTGCGTTTGTCCTTATGTGAGGCAGAGTGACAGAGCTCTCTTGTCCATTGTGTGTTGCTGGTAATGCAATTTCATGTGCGAGACCAGAATTCTGCTGGTGCTCCATATCAGCTTAACACCAGTTGCATGCTGGGAAAGACCCTTGGATGGTGCACATTCCAATGGTATAACCGAACTGTGACCTCACACCCTTGGCTCTGGCCACGTGTCAGTCCTTCTACTGTTGGTGACAGACATGCTTTAGCACTTAAAGATAAGGAGCGGGTCAGCAGCTCTGTGTTCTTGCCCCTGTCAGCTGAGAGGAACCAGCTCTCTGTTATCTCCATAATGGTGGCTGCAGGGACATGGCTGACACCCTGGTGAGAATGAAAATAGGGCGAGATGTCTGTGGAATCTCTCGCCACAAGTTTCTTTTGTGGACACTGCGGAGTTCACCTCTTTAGTGTCCTTCTCCATGCCTTCTCTAATTATTCAAAATATTTTGTTTTCAAATAGTGCTATTCTGTCTGAAGGCCAGTGTGAACTCTGTGGAAACACTCGACAGAATGCTGTCCCGTGTCAGTGAGAGATTTTACAGGGAGCAGGAAGTTAACAGCAGACAGTATTATCAGTGTTTTGTCCTAACTGATAGATCCAAGGGTTATGTCTGAGATTTTTCTTTTGTTTTCAAGTGCATCAGTATATTTTAACCTGTTGAGTTACTCATATTTTGTGGATTTATGAGTAACACAACAGATATCTTCAAGGATGAGCTTTACAGATTAGATTTTTGTGTGGGCATGATAATTATGCATTCCATAGACCTGACAAGTGATTGATAAATGTTTGGTTCATCGAAACAAGCACCTGCTCTGAAATCTGTATGTAGTCTGTCATTTTTCTTTTAACTGTGCGGTCCCCCTTCTGAACTTTGACAGTTATATTATTGGTTAGAGGAATCACTATTGAATGAACAGTTCGAAAATTCCCTGCAAACTGGAACCATTCTGGATAGGCCTATGACCAGTGGTCTGCCTCGGCACAGTCAGGATTTGATCTGGCCACAGGGCTTATCCAGTAAGCAAGAGTACCTCTATTGCAGGGCCCTGAACTCAAAAATTATGAGAATCATTCCAACAGACCTTTCTTGTTCTTATGTTTGAATACTTATTATTTAATTTCCCCCCATACAATTTATCAACCTGTGTCGTGGCTACTAGGCTGATCATCGTTGAGTCATGACGCGACCACTTTTCTACCTATAATAGATCAGCGTTTTGTACTCTGTAAATTACTGACCTAATTTCTGCCCCACTATTCAACATCATATCGACCTCCATGACCAACATTAATTAGACGCCTAACCAGTGTCAAAAGGTTTTCTGGGTATTGGCTATGCTTAAAAGAAAAATGAATCTTGAACTTGTGATTGTACTGTATTTGCTGGCTGCAGTGATTGCTGGCCACATTGCTTTTTTGCTGGGTAATTGTTATTGTGTACTGTATCCCTTAGGGGGCACACATAGAAGTGATCCAAACTCCACAGCTCTGTGGTTTTTGAGGCAGCTGTGTACTGTACTCACGGCTTGATTGCTGTCATAAACGGGGAACAAAGAAGCCACTGTAATGGGGGTAGAGTAAGGAAAATGTGGCCTTGTTGTTAAATCAGTTTTTTTGTCTGAATGTTGTGCCATAAAGAAGTAGAGATGGGAAATGGGGTATTTGTTTAGTCAGCACAATATGAATTCTGTGCTTTGAACACCGAGGTCGCTGGGTTAGAGAAAATGGCCTCTGTATCACAGTTTCATGGGCTAAAATCCTGAGGCACTGGTTTACTTGAAGTTTCTTACTTAATTTGCTTCTGTAACCAGAGAAAAACGTAGCCAAAACGTTGAGGACAAGACAGCTTGTCAAATTTTAAGTGAATAAGGTTGTCTGCTAAGCAGGTTTATTTTCCTAATGGCAATGTTCAATAGAGCCAATTTGTAGATTACGTGTGTAGTAATTATCGTATGGAGTTTCATTTCAATCTTTATCATCTGCAGGCTGTAAATACCTGGGTTTTTACAGGTGCTTGTGCTAAGTACCCTTGGCCCAAAGGCTGTTCACAGGTTGTCAGGTAGTCCTGTGACAATGCAAATTCGTGTGTCAGCAAAATTCAAAGTGGTTGTGGTGGTCGGCTGGGGGGGTGGTAAAAATGCATCATCGTTCAGTGCAGTACAGTCTGAGTGGGAGACAAAGGCCATGGTTCAGCTGTGAGGGCTGTGTACACAGCAAAGGCCTTTTATTTCCCTCATAACACGGTCATAATGGGCACCATTGTCACACACCTGGCTTTGTTTTATGTCTGGCCCTGGTCTCGAGTTCGCCTGGCTGGCAGTAAAGCAAGGGTTTATGGCCTCCTGTACCCAGGAACTGGCTAACAGGTGGAGGTTAGGCTTCACCAGAGAGAGAGAGAGAGTGAGTGAGTGAGAAAGAGATACAGAGAGACAGAGAGAGTGAGACAGAGAGGGAGAGTGAGTGTGAGAGAGATACAGACAGAGAGAGAGAGAGCAAAGGAGCGAGAGATTGAAAGTGGCAGTAGTTTGCCTGGTTGAGATCTCATTTGCATGCAGGTACAGAGTTCAAGTTCAGGCGGGGGGGGGGGGGGAGGACAGAAGCAAGCCAAACGGATCCTGGCAGTTACGGGCTGTCTGGTAACATACAGCCTCACAATAGCCCAGGATGTTGACCGCGTAAAGCCCCGGGCAAACTGCCGACCCTGGTGAGTCTGAGGATCGACGTGGGCCGCTGGTTGGTAGGAGCTCCCGACCGTCACTGCGAAAGACCTGTAGGAGCGAGCGCGTGGAGGGAGCGGCCTGCTCCCTGGGGACTGTGACATCATCAGCCTGCCTCCCCGTCGGGAGAGGGCTGGAAGTTGCACAACCGGAGCCTTGAGACGCAGCAGCGCCATTCTTGTGAAAGCAGAGAGGGTAGAGAGGAGGGTCCTGGCCGAGCCAGAGGATCAGTGTGGGAAGGTGATCGCATGGAATCTCTGCTGCATTTAAAGTCAGTTTATGCAAAGAAGTGGGAATGTTCTTCTTCTGTGCCTTGAGCATTTACCCTGCGGGAGTGGAGGCCATCTTCTTCTGAGGAATCGGATGATGCCCAGAGCGCTGGATCGACGTGAAGGAGAAAATCGTACAGCTCTCCGACAGACCCTCGGCCCTCTGGGTAATTGAGTGCGCTCCGCATACTCGCTCAGAATGGGCAGGCTACAGGTCAGCACCTCTATCAAAAAGCAGCACTCGACCTGCATCATGGGCTGCAATGCACACCTGCAAGCCAGTGTGTCAGTGGTCAGTAAGGCTGCTGTCGATGGACTTCAGTGAATGCTGCAAGAAAGGGTTTTGACTGACTGTGTCCAAAGAGTGAACAGAAACACTTGCGAGGTGATGGAAGAGAGTGCAGAACTCAGTGATGTGGTGGACAGGTATGTGGCCTCTTGGACAAAGATGGTGCTGGTGTTCACCATGCAATAGAAAGCACTTAGCCAGTATAACTGCCATTTTCAGCCATAACAGTGGTTGTTTTTGCCTTTTTGCCTCAGTGTGCCGCGGTTTCACTCAGAATACAAATTGCTGTCTTAAGTCGTGAGCGCGGTTGACCTGGTCAGTCTGCTGGAAAAAGGGGCTAAGCTGGGCGGTTGCTCCCTCTGGCCAGAGCAGCCCCCCCCCCCCCCCATCTAACTCTGCCCGTTCAGAACACAGAACACCAGCTACAATGTGACACTCTGGAATGCTGTAAATATTTAACAATGTCTTCTCAGACTTTGTCTACATGCCAGGCGTCTCCATCCGGCACCTGTTGCTCGCTTCAGTGTAATTAATACACAGTATTGATAACAGCATTACAGGTGAAAGACGTCAATGCAGCTAAACCTCACGCAATGCTCTTATTCATTTATTATAAAGTATTTATGGGCGACTTGGTCTTAGGAAAACAAAAGAATCTGATACGTCGGAAGGTACTGAAAGATAGATGGTGCCCAACTAGGAAATGGCTCCTGAATAACCCCTTGCAGGAGCATTTTTTGTTTATGTTTTGTACCAATTAATTTACATTATTCCGACTGAAACCATGCAATTGGTCCATGAAGTGTAGGGTACTATTTGTTCATGTCCATGGTAGCTAGCTGTTAAACACATCTTCTCAAGTTTAAAGTGCCAGCAATACCAAAAAAAGCCAAATGTTTTGACATTTAGTGAGACTTGGTGCAGGTGTCAGCAGAATGCAGTGATTCTGCTTGATCTGATCCTGGGGGATAGCCTTCTATTGGACTTGTGGGTTTCCTCTTTAAGACAGCAATATGCATTAGGACAAAGGGACAAGAGACATCATATCGTCACTATGATTAAGAAGCTCTAGTGCATCACTGCTAGCTTGTTTCCGATTTGAAGCTGAAAGGAAACATGGTGCATAGTGAATGGTATTAATGAGGCCTGATGTGCCCAGAATGCTGTGCTCCCCGATCACCACGCTAAACAACGCTCATGTTTTGTCCCAATTTGAATGTTCAGGACCGGTAAGAAGGGCTTGTCTTCCGTATGAAGGGATGTCTGCATGAAATGAAAACAGCTGTTATTGAAAGAGCTTTTGTCTGCCCCAGTAGAAAATGGGAGACGTAATGGATGTAATGGCAGGATGGTGAAAACGGGAAGGCTGTCCAGGTCTGTCCAGCGAAGGGGACAGTGCTTCGACAAAGCCAAGTTGTTTGGGTTTATGTGGTTTGCTTCAGGGAGACATAGTTGTCTTCCAGACTTTCAGTTCTGGTTCATATCAAATCCAAAACATGGAGCTTCAATTCAGAATCAATATTATGATTGTACATAAAACAATGTGGTAAGAGTGAACTCCTCTTTTTGGCATGTCTGGCCAGTCACCGTGTAGTGCATAATGGTACAGGACATTAAAGAGAAGCTTATCGATCATGTCCTCTCCTCATTCGCTCTGTCTTCCAGATATGAATAGATATGTAATTGTGTTTTCCTCCAGCATCAATTATAAGGCTCAGTCACAAGAATAAGACTGAATTTTATTTATACTGTCACTGGAATGTATGTGTGATTGTGTGTTGTGTAAACAGTGATGAAATTTTACAGGCATGATAAACTTGCTTTGAAAATGTAACATCAGTGTCTGCAATGTTGCCCTCATTCCTTTTTGGGTAAAATATGATGGAATTTATTTCAATGTGGTCTTTGTGGGAAGTTAAAAGGAACATGTAGGACTGTGTTTGTACTGTTCTTAGTGACACAGTTCAACAAAATATTTTATATTTAGTGTGGTGTGTGGAGTTCTTCAAATGGTAATCTTTCCCATTTAGACATTGATATTTAAAAAAAAAGTTTGATTGTAATTACTCTTGAGAAACATATTGTTGGCCTGTGTTAGAATGAATTATCACAACAAGTTAAAAAATGAATAAATATAGGGAATATGTATTACCTACTAAATATTGAGCATGTTGGCTGTGCTTTTTTAAAATTGTGGTTTATAGGCATGTCTGAAATGAGAAACTAGTTAAAATATAAAATACCTTGAAATGAATAGTTAAAATTTAGCATAGTTTTAAAATTAAAATTTTAATTTTATTTGAAGAAATGTAAGGACAGTTTTATCTGGCTTTTCTAGGCACTGAATGTTTCTCTTGAGTATTGCTCTTCAGTGAAGTGTAAAATTGGAACGATAACATGGACCCAGAGCAAAAGCCTAAAAGCAGAGATTTAAACGCAGCCCAAATGTTTCAGTCTGGCTCTTTTCCACACAAAGTCTCCTGATTCCTTTGTTCACCTTGGTGATGCACACCAGCACACGGGACTGACGGGACTGAGGAAGAAGTTTGATGAGAAACTGAAATACTGATCTTCCTTCCATTCCACTTCCTCCTAAAGAGGACAAAGAAACGCCTTCCCTTTCCCGCAAACGGGGGGTGTTCGGAGAGAGGTGAGAGAGCCAGAGGCCTGTGTCACAGGTACACGGACTGTGGTCCAGGGAACCTGCAGGGTGCGCAGGCCATACGAGCTGCTCCTCTGACTGGAGGACAAGTGCATCCTGCTCTCTGACATCATCCCATTCAACTCTGCGGCACTTCTGGTTGGCTGGGAGGAGGGAAGTAATTTGAACTGCTTTCCTTTCTCCCTGCTTTGTGCACGAGTTAGAGGCAGAGAGAGAGAGAGACGGGGAGAGCGAGAGAGACAGAGAGAGGGTGTGTGTATGTGAGAGAGAGAGAGAGAGAGAGAGCAAGAGAGAGAGAGAGAAAGAGAATGCTAGTTGCTTTGTCGCGTGTTGAATTCTGTCACTGCTCTTGCTGGTGACTCTGGAGACAGAGAGAGAGTGAAACTGGTTTTGTCCTTACCGCTGCTGGCTGACTCAATAGTTTTAGGAGAAAGGAGATAAACAAGAAGTTTTGCCGCCTAGCATCAAAGTCTGGGCTCATTGACGATGTCGTAGGTGGAATATTCTAGCAGACACCTGATCCCTCTCCACTGCACTTGCAGGCCAGGTAAGGGAACCCACCTTTGTTATGTCCTACAACCCTTCTTAAGAGAACGTGCTTCTGTTTTGGCTTTACATGACAAAAAAAGTTGATCCTGTTGCCATAGAGGATGTGCGAGTGCAGCACAGAGCTGCAGCAAAGAGAAAGCAGCGATGATGAATCAGAATGTTTTCTGCGGAGTATTTCAAACCAGGATGTTTTTAAAGGGTGCTCAACCTGTGTGCACAAGAAAACTGTGTCTGTAGCTCCCTTGATTCTTTCAGTCAAATTCACATTTTTGTTTTGGTAAACAGATTGCCAGTCCGGCAATCAGTGCTATCTTTTGCCTTCAAATGCATTTATGCTAAATCTATCATGCCTTACAATAAAAATGTACTTATGAAGTCTGTTCCTTGCCGGGTTCTTAGAAATGGTGGTAGCATATCTAAATTGTATATGCTACCATATTGTTTTATGAGAACCATTAGAGGGTTATCCTTTATGCTGTGTTCTTTTACAAATGCTGTTCCACGCTCTAGTTTAAGCTGTCTTCTAATCTTGAATAATTGATTCAGCTGGACGAGCTGCCGCATTGAGTAGGCCCTAGGAAATTAGCCCTCGTGTAATCACATTCTTGAAAAAAATATGTTCACACTAATTTAGAAAAGTATAATTTGATGGAACAGCTAAATTTCATTATGGTTTAGTCTCATTTGGTGTTCAACCAAATTAGTATGAGATGTTTATTATGAGATATGGCTACAGCTCATAGAGAAATTAGAATATTCTATCTTCTTTTTTAAAAAACTTGAGTAATAATGTTTTTCCTTTAATACTGTCTGTACATGATACAGTTCATGGCAGTATAATCTTTTAATATTATCTTTTAGTTATTATATAATCTGGTATCTTTAATATCTTTTAAAATATACTTTTTCACATGACAACGACAGTATTCTGAATCTAACACGCACCAGCTGGATGTAGAAAAAAGTAAAGGATTTGCAGCTATTGTTTAAGCTACTGTGAGCAGCTGGTGAGCAAACTGAGTTATTCACAAGCCTGTTGCTAATAGTAACTACACTGAAAAATCTGCTCTTTCCTGCTCACTGGTCTCTTGGCCTTTCGGGATGGTGGCCAAGGGCTAGCGAGTTTCCCTACAAATGAGACTCAAGATCAGCTGTATTTAGGAGCTCTTGACTGCTGCTGCTATTGAGCAAGGAGCCACCCCTCTGTTCCCCCTGGCCTAGCTGGAGGAGTGCTCAGCGGGGCTGCACTTGAACCGGTCAGCTCATCCCAGCCTGGTGGTGGGCCATTCCAGACGGGTGCTTTAATAAAGGCTGCTCCTCTGTTTTTTTAAATTGCAGCGCGTGATGTAACATTGCTGCTCCGGCCGCACAATGCCGGGTCCCCCCTCTCACGGGCTTCTGTGAGAAATGAGTTAGAGAGGGTGGTGTGGGGGTGGGGGGTGGGTGGGGGGGGTGACGGATGACGAGAAGAGGGGCCTCACATTACACGGAAAGCCCACACTTTCTCTGCCTCTCAGACAGAGGGGCCCGAGGCAGGTCTTGACTTCCTGGTGCCTGCCATGGGAAGAGGGGAAGACTGCGGAGCTGCTTTGGGGGGTGGGGGGTCTTTTGTACGGTCAGTGGGTGCGGACCCTCGCCCGTTCAGCTGCCTACGTCAGCTGGCTTGACTTGTTTTTCAGTCGGAGGTTCCCACAGGCTCCTGTCCGCTGATCCCTAATGAAACCCGGGCAATAGCAGGGTGCTGGGAAGCCGCCAGCACCACTGCGGTCTTCGCCAGCCTCTTGTCAGGCCCGTTCCTCTTGATGGGGGTAAAGCCGTGTCAGAATCAGGAGCTTTACGCCGAGCGCTCTTAAATACTTGGCCCAGAGGGCCTCAGCTTTTCCAGCCAGTACAGAACCCCGTGTGTCTGGCTGTATCACTGCTGAAACAGGAGGCTTGTAACTACTAATACTGGCCCTTAAGACAATTGAGACGGTCACCACAAGCAAACCAATGAAGTATCATTCTTAGCTGTGTGTGTTTTTTTATTTTATTGATGTAGGCAATTTTGCGCAGAGGGCAACACTGAAAAACAACTTTCTAATCCACAACGAAGTATTCACTGAGTCAGGAGAGATTACGTCTGGGGGATGGTGGAGGATAGAGGGATGAGAGGGAAGGAGGAATGTGATAAAAAAGAGTGGTAGGAGGAATGTGATAACAGCAAAACATTGTTGAACCTTGAGTCATATGCAGTGTGTTTACCAGGACCATAGGTCCTATGAGTGAAGTATCCCACTTACCTCAGATGCTCAGATGCTTAACTCATGATGCTGTTGTATCTGTGGAATTTTGCTGTGATGTAGGACAAGGACAGGCCAGCCACTTGCATCGGTCAGGGACTAACAGGAAGCAAATGTGCTGCTGAAGTTTTATGAATATTAATGATTTATGTGACTGCAGTTTAACCTCGGTGTGTTAGTTAATCTTCTATCCTGGGGTGGGAGTATCGAGTATATTCAGTATTAAGTGTATATGTTTCACTTTTTGTGGTGATTTTGATAGCCTTATGCCAAGTTTGCCGTCTGTTGCCCGTGGTGTCGTACCTGAGATGAACGGTTATTGTTATTTCCAAATATGAGAAGGGAAGATGTTCTCTTTCTTGAAAAATCGAAATATGTATCCCATATACTACCCTCAGCTGGCTCAGTATGCAGAAATAATCTCAGTCCTGGAATGTAGTGCTTATATATGAAAGGTTATGTAAATAAATGAAAGCTTGTCTTAAGTTTGCAAAAAAAAGAGCATTTATAGCTGAATACTGTGGATTACTGTGGTACTGTGGGCTGCATTACTGTATGTATTCAATATTTTTTATAACAATATTCCAATATGGAACCAATGCATTTCAACATACAGTATATTACTGTGCTATTGAAACAGTTTATGTGCATGTGTATATGTAGACTGTGTAAACCACAGAAATTTGACCATTACGAAGTGCATTATACATTGTGTTTGGACATGCCCCATATGTTTCTTGCTGTCAACATGCTGTTGAAAACGGAAATAAAAGGTCTTATGCAGCGGGCCAGGAATACTTTAGGAGCTGAATAAATGTACACTTGATGCAAGCTGAAGTCAGTTTCATCAGTCGTCCTGAACCGCAAACTGAAATCGCACAGTGGCATCTTTGGGTTGTTGGCAGAGCTCAAGCCTCTGATAAACCTATTTCATGGTTTATAGTGCTTTTATCTTATGAACAGAAATTATATTTTGGGGGTTTCACAGCAAATTCCAAATTCCGACTGATTGCTGTAAGACCAAATGTTAGTGCACGTCAGCTCTCAAATATGAAGTACAGATTATCCTAGAATCCTGTGCAAGCATGTGTAAATATGGGAGGAATGAAAATAAATGTGCGTGGCCCAATCTATGGCATAAACTGTCTTTAATTACTTTAATATTCCACAAAACCAGAAATGTAAATAAAGCTTAAATAAAGCATTCTCTTTATATGATTTATCCTCAGGATCTTTTTGTCCTCAGATTGAGGTGCAGGTTACATTGGGTGTTCCCTGGGCTCAGTGTAATTATAATAATTTACATAATCTCTGATCTCTGATCCTGCCGTGTTGCCGGAATAACTGAGGAATTCTTTGGAGGCTCTGGCGAGACCGTGGCATTCCGACGGCGAGTTAAACTGGTTTATGTTTAAAGGGCGTCGATCTGATGTACGGTGTGGTAGGCCTTGTTCTGTTGTGCGCACGTGCAGTTTTTACGTGAAGAGTGTGAGCCTGTCAGAGTTGTCAGTAAATCACGTACGTATACGTGCCCTTGCGCTCTCAGCATGCCCCCACACAGAGCCATTACTCATTATGGGGTTTGTTTGTGCTTTTTTCTCTGATGTCGTTTATTCTTTGACCGTCAAACCAGGGACAACTGGTGACAGAGTTAATGAGAAACCCAGCAGTTGCCCTGTGATTTCCGGCGTAAATTAAAATCCTAACATCGATGGCGCGCGTGAAGCGTCAGTATTTAAAAGTACAGTTTATTTTTCATTCATACAGCCCCATCAGGGCTTCTGTTTACAGTGATGAGAGCATTGTGGTAGCATTAGCGGGCGTGCTTCTGCTGTCCCACAATGCCACAGGGATCTGCGCGGGTTGCGGTGGGGCTGGGGACCCTTACCACACCCATGCATGCTGCGAGGCTGGGGCTCACCAAGGGAATCCAGGATGAGGCTGCATGGTTGCCCATCACCATGGATACCACCTGGGTTGCCCTGCAGCGGGCAGGGTGGTATGTAAGGAATGTGCCGGGCATGCTTGAGTGGAGGGCTTCAGAGGCAGCCCCCCCGCCATGAGCCCGTCGTCCCATATTTAATTTCACAGCTCAAATATTTAGATATGAAGAGCACACAGGATATATGGAGCATCTCTTGGCTTAAGGACTGGAGCAAAGATGCTCAGCTGCAGGATAACTGGATGGAGTTTAAAATAAACAGGCCCCTGGCTTTCGCCATAATCTTCCGCATAGTTTTGACTCGGCTGGGGGCACGACTCACAATGGCTATGTCAACAGACGCGGTATCTTTGCCAATTAAACGGGGGGGATTGTCTTTACAGCCCACTGCTCAATTTTTATTTGAAACTATCCCCTTGTTTTGAATGCTTGAGGACTGCAAACTTTAGAAAGAATGCTTCAAATTAGGGGGCAATGGAAGCTTGCCCCAGACTCTTTCTGTATGCTTGTCAGGGTAAATGCATGGAAAGCATCCGTCTTCTTAAATCCCTGCCTCCCTCTGGTGATATCACAGGTGGTAAGGTGGTAGAAGTTGACAACCACCTGCCCCCCAGGAAAGATTATGAGCATGACATCAGGGTGGAATTGCAGTCACACAGGCCTTGCTGCTTCAGCATTCTTACAAGTATTTACTGGGTCATAAATGTTGTCACTGGCTCTGGGAGATGCCACACCCTGAGCCACTTTCACCATGTGTGCGAAGAGTTTAATAAGCTTTTTTTTGCAGGGAGTGACAGCACCAGATGCCTAGCACATTTTTAATTCCAGAAGTGCTTTGTCAACATCGGGCTCGTTGTACAGATGGTGGCAAAGTCTGCTGGAAGTCAATGGGTTTTTGTACAAGAACTTTCTGAAAGAGCAAGCTCTTCAGTTCGGAAGAGTGGCTCTTGGCTGCTGAATCTCAAACACTTGCAGGCGTAGTTAACAAACACAGTCGTATTTACCTTCAATGCAGTTCCCACCGTGCAGTGTTTATAGTGAGCTCAAACACTGTTACTGCATTGCGAAACTTGGCACTACTGTTTGTTTGTCATCGCAGTTTTCTCACCCTGAATAAAAAAATGGGAATTTATAAGTCGTTAGGCTGTGAATTATAAATGAGCGGGGATAAAATATAAAGAGACACTCGCACAATCCAGAATATGCACTTCTTGTAAGTACCCCATTACTTGCAGTTGTTACAGCAGTTAGTTACCTGTTTCATTCCATATTAATTTGTCTCTGCTTAATTCGATTTTTGTCATTACTCATTATATTTGATATTGGTCCATAAATATGATCTTTTCATTTGCATGAATAGATTTGGATTTCATAGCCTCATTTGCAAATCAGTGTCAGCACAAATGCCACTCCCACAGTTTGTGTCCAGATCAGTGAAAAATATCAGATGGAGACTGCATGAGGCAGTTGAGTAAACAGATTAATGGTAGCCACTTTCCTGCTGGGGACCAAGGTGAAGATCCATGAATGTGCTGAATGAAAAAAAAAAAGATGACAGGTAAACACTAAGCAAGATTGAAAATCCGGCCCAACAATTGAATATGTGAGCAGGAGAACAGGTGTGGTGGTAGATGCAGAGTCACAACAGTGTTAGTGTGGCACTGGATCCATTGTGCACACTGTTGCTGCTTGGTGTCTTCTGAGCATGTGCGATGGCTGTAATACCTTTGGAATTTTCTGAAAGCAGAGCCTTGTTAGTCTTGTTTGCACAAGGTTGTGAAAACTAGTTGGAGGAGGCTGAAAACATTAGCCAAAAATTCTTTTGTCTTTGACATCCAAACACCTGGCATTACCATTGTGCTCAGCACAGAAAAAGCACAAAATCAGAGGAAGGTGGTGCCTGTTGAATGTCTGTGGTTGAGCATTGAGCCTCCTACTAGTTAGTAAACACAAACCTTTGTCCAAGAATGTACAAGATGGTGCTTTGTATTTTTTGTCATTATTTTTGCTTTGTATTTTTTGTTTTTATTTTTGCTGAACTATTTTTTACTTTCTTTTTTATTATGTATTCTGCTTGTAGATTCATTGTATTGATTTTTGAGGCCTTAAACTCTGGTCACTAAATTGCTTCTATATAAGGTTAGTGTCTGGTTTAGTAAGCTGAAATAGAGCCTGGGCTCTGAGGTGCATTAACATGGCTGTGATTATACTCTTATCATGGTAAATCCCACCTAATGGAAGACAGCACAAGGAATGTCTGTGTCTTGCTGTTCCTGTGGTCTGCACAAAGTCCACCCTCCAGTTCAATCATTCCTAAGACTTGGCAAGACAGTGTTTTTGTGTGACTTAAAAGGCACCTAGTTCCCTGAGACATTATTAGTAGGCTATTAGGATTAGTATTATATGAACTTTTATCATTGTCTGTGTGTGGTGTGTGTTTCTGTGTGTGTGTGTGTGTGTGTATTTCTTGTATCTAACTGAAGACTTAGGCTACATGACAAATTATTTTTGAATTTTTAGGAAGTGTTATTTTAGAAACACCGAACAAAATTATATTGCCAGCTCAGTGCTTTTTTTCTGCACTTACTGTTACTTCTGACAAACTTTCATTGTTGCTATATGGCATCTACTTGCTCTTGGTTGTATTGCAGCAGCAATGCTCCTCCACGTCACGTTTACTGGCTGCTAAGGGTTAGCTTCATATCTACATGCTGGGGTTGTTGAACGGAGACCATG
Source organism: Anguilla rostrata (assembly GCF_018555375.3). Classification (NCBI taxonomy): domain Eukaryota; kingdom Metazoa; phylum Chordata; class Actinopteri; order Anguilliformes; family Anguillidae; genus Anguilla; species Anguilla rostrata. The sequence goes on from NC_057946.1 coordinate 20,994,572, forward strand.
TGGCGCCGTCCATAGTGCAGTAGACTCTCAACCCGCCGTGGTGCTTTCTGTACTGTGATCCCTGCGATCTGTAACCCTCTCTGCCATCCCTTGTGTGATTAAAGTAAAGAAATGCATAATGCATGTCTTTACTTTATGCAGAAATGCATGGCAGACTGTCTGCTCTCCTTTGGGAAAAAAAAGGCTTGTGGAATTGTTTTGTTGGGTGTTTGGTGTTGCCTCCTTTGCCAAACAGACCAGAGCGGCTTGATCTGCTTGTGAAAATGCTCCAAACCAGACATTGAGAGATATGAGAATGTTCCCACGGCCAAGTGTTTTTTTTCGCTTTTCAGATTTGCAAATGACGTTTGAAATTTGCCAATATTGAACCTATAGGAATTAGTCAATGCTCAAACAGCAAATACCGTCCAAATGTTGACCACATTAAACATCACTCTATAATATCAGTCCTCACCATCACCCTTGCCATAGTTTGAATCACAATAGAATTCAAGGGAAATACATGCTCATTTGTGATAGTGGCCTACCAGGAAGTGCTACTTCTGGAGGAAATGAATTTATTATTGAATTAAAGGTCCTAACACCATTAGTTTTTACAGTGTTGAAATAAATGCGTGGGCAGCAATGTGAATTAATAAAGCAAAGATAATACACTGACAATAAGCGTATGTGAACACCGTTCTTTTTTAAGGGTTTTGGTTCACATGATCCATTCTCTGTGCCTCAACACTCAGTAAAAATCCAGTAGAGTGTGTTGGTTTCAGGGTTAGTATATGTGGAGTGGCTATTGCCCCTTGACCTGCTGGGTCCAGCTCTGCAGCAGGGCTGATTCTGCAGGGCCTCTGCATTGGCTTTCTTTCCATTTGGACGCTTCACCTCCTGGGTTTTCAACAGGGGGTCCGCAGACCCCTGGGGGTCCTTGGAGGTACTGCAGGGGGTCCCTGGCCAGGCTTGATGTACAATGAGTATATATATCCATCCATTATTCATACCTGCTTATACCCGGTCAGGGCCACAGGGGGTGCTGGAGCCTATCCCAGCGTGCATTGGGCAAGAGGGCAAGAGGCAGAAATTGGGCAAGAGGCAGGAATACACCCACTCATATCTACGGGCAATTTAGAGTCTCCAGTTAGCTCCATACATATGACTATATATAGATTTGGGAAAATATTTCAATTTTCAGTTCAAAGAAAAAAACATTTTTAAACTATGATGGGGGTCCCCTGGATGCCTTTGAGCCTGGGTGGGGGTTCCTAGATCAGAAAAGGTTGAAAACCACTGACCTAATTATTCATTCTCATATGTGGACCAGTTTACCTCCCCAGTTCTGAGAAGAGAGCAGGAAGAAAGTAAGAGGGCTGGAAACCCAGTGGTTTGCGGACCTGGGGGAATGAGTGGCCAGTCCATCAGTGAAAGTAGTGAAAACATTCGATTTCCTCCTGGAGACCAAAAGTGGGCAAATATTTCTGGTGTTGGTCACTCTGTTCCCTTGTTCACTCCTCTCTGTCGCCTGGCGTCTTCACAGAGAGTGCTGCCTGGACCCGTGCTGCAGCGAGCCAGACGCCCCGCCCTCTCTCAGCCCGCCTTACAGCCACGGACACCCCCGGGAGAGCCGAGGATGTCCCGGTGGAGTTAAGCTTCGCATCAAGACCAGGTCTGGCCTGCTAGCTGCCCGTGCGCCCTGGCGAGGCTGCCCGTGGGATCCCCCTGATACCGAGCCGTAGGAATCGCGCAAATCGCGTTCCTCGTGGGTTTCAGTGCCACACTTTGCTTGCGAGGTTGAGACAAAAGGGTAGCCGAGTTGTATTGAAGGTATGTTTTGTCAGGTACAGACAGCGAGGAGCTCTTGAATTATGTGGGGAATATTATTTTCCACTGATGTTTCCATTTAGCTGTACCGTGGCGTACACAATGGAAGGAGCTTCTTTGTCAAGCGGGTTTCTTCTTTGGCTTTACGGGTTGTGGGTGGCATATGAATAGCTGTCACTCACGTGTCGTTCCCCTGTGAAGTCTTCGTGTGTGGGCCTAGGGATCCCGCCCTGTTTATGAAACAACACTCTGGAAGTTGTGAAACCGTTCCTCACATCCGAAACAGCGCCTCTCAGGTTTCTGCGTCCCGATTTTATTCGTCAGAACTGTTTTAAGTGTGCCGTCTATAAATAAAACCGGAGGTCTGTGTACACAGTCTGCGAATACAGCCTATGATGAAGGGCTTGGTCCTGTCCTTTTAAGGCCATTGTGAAAATGTCACATGACGTACAGCCCCATTTTGGGGGGCAAAGGAATGTTGAAAGTTGAAAGAATGCTTCAACATAAACTCTCAAATAAATATAGGGGTGTTATTGATTGCCCTGCAAAAGCCTTGTTACACAGACAGGCCATAAAGGCCTAACACTTCTTAACACTCTGCTGCACAGTGACCCACTGTAAGCACCTACGCTGACTGCCTGAACTAAACAAAGTGGAGCAGAGATATTCAGGACATTTGCATAGTTTTTATTGATTCCTGTGAAAGGCTTTACAATTACGGGGAAAATTCTCGGCCTATGCATTTTAAAGAGCTTCGAAGAAAATGATGTAACTATTAGAGGTTAAATACGTTGAACTACAAGGAAGGAAGGACGGCTTTCTGTATCCTTCTCCTCTTCAGCTGTGAGAAGGCCATTCTCAGAATTTCACCCTCACTTCGTACAGTAGTATCACAGCTGTTAGTGTTCAAACAACACTTCATAAAAAGTAACCACTATCCCTGGGTATTCTTTGAGGTCAGATATTCCCATAACATTACAGAAACATGCTGATATTTTTATTTCCATCAATCAGACACATAAAGGATGAGCCATTCTCATGGGGTTCTGCTTATTCAAGCTGATCCTGGTGGTCACTGTCAACTGAGGTTAGCCTAACTCTGATAAAACAGTCAGTTCTGGAGGACAATACGGCAGAAGGGAAAATAAACGCCTTTGACTAAAGCGCAGAGTGTTTGTACTGCTGAGCGGCCAAGCACAGCCTGTTCCTGTACCGAAGATGGCTGCATATCAGACGTGACGAGCGCAGGTCACCGTGGTTACTCGGGTCCGCCAGGCAAGCGAAGCGGGACCCGGGGGCTGGTTTTGGGCGGATGGGAGCCCGGTAGATGGCGCGCTGACCTCGAGATGCGGTTGCGCCTGGAACACGAGCGCTTTCCCGAGCCGTGTACCCGCAGCGCGTATTTGCATAACAGAAAAAAACGCCAGTGCACCCCTCCTCGCTGGACGCGAAGGCAGTGACAGGAAGTGGTTTGATTGGGCCCCTGGGGACCGGCCCTGTGTAGATGTTCAGGCCTGTACTGCAGGGAGGGTCACACACAGTGGCTGGGGTATGACCTCTTCACCCTCTGCTGCTTCCCCCTTCTTTTTTCTTTTGTGGGGGATACTTCAGGCTTCAGAACTCAAACACCAGAAATTTTTATTTATTCCTCAGGAGCTAAGGATTGTGGGATGGGTTTCAAATTTATTGGTGAAATGTGAACACAGCTTGAATGTACTCTGTTTAGCTGTATTAAAACATTATGTACTGCTGTTTTAACATATTTTTAGTACAAACTTACATCATCAAAGAACATATAAATTTGACGACGTTCATTGATATATCTAACTACCCACTGGATCATGTGATGACAAAATATTCATATTTTTTCACTTCCTCCCGATCAGATAACCTCTTGTTTAACTGGAAGAAGGAGAAGATATTTGGAGAATTAGTAAGCCACATTCTTTCATCAAGTCGATCATAATGACACGCGGGCTCTTTCGGGCTGGAATTTGTCGTCTGTGCTGATTAAAATCTCCCGTCTCCGAGGGGTTCATCATTTGCTGGACAGCGTGTTGAGCGTCTCCTCTGGTTGGCCAGGCTGCGCCCTCCCTTTTCTCTCTCATCTGCTCTCGGATTTCAGTTTCCTCTCAGATCAAAACATCTCAACTGACGGTTTTTCCACACCACAGATAAGGTTTCTCCTTTTCCCGGGACACACCCTGCTTGTCTGGCCTCTGTAGGGCCTACAGAGAATGGACCTTCAGTGAGGTTTGGGAAGCGCTGAATGAGGTTCACAGGCCTGGCGTCGGCTACTGCGCCTCCTTTTCTCCCTGCTGCCGCTGCACATTCCGGGAGATTGTGTTTCGTGGGAGTGTTGGAAGGAATATCCTCCCCCTGGGATTCCTGGGATGGGACACCACGGTAACCCATCTCCTTTGTTTACCCTGAATGAGGTGCAGTCGCCATGGCTTTGTCTTCCACTTCTCTCCACTTCCTGTATGAAGGCCTTCTGGTCTAGGGTTCATGTTCAAGCATCATATTTCAAATGGGCATGTGATCACATAGATTGGTCTGTACCGTGCCAAATAAATTGCTCTGAGCACCTCTCTGGTAAAAAAAAAATATCCAACAGACCTGTGCTAAATAAAGGGAAATATGGGATGAACCACAATAATAGCATGCAGATGTTTTGTTTTTAATCATCTTCTCAGCTATGAGAACAGTTCCCTTCGGGGCAGGTTTGTGAGATGCTTAAAACTGGAGCCACGTGTTGGACGATGCAGTGGGGAAGAGAAGCGAAAGGATGTACAGAACCCATCTTTGTTCTGCAGGGTGACCACATGCTGTCATGTGTTCGCTTTTTTTCCTCTAAGCAGTCAAATCGCTTAACATCTAGAAACATCCATGAGCTTCTGGGCGCTCGTTTCCGTTCCACCCTCCCCGCTTCTGGTGGGCTCTCCGCTTCTCCTCAGCGCGGGGCAGGATGTTTACTTAGCGTGTTATCACTCGCAAGGTAATGACAGTTAATTGCGAGTGCCAGTGACCGCGCTGCGTCTCGGTTGCCTCTCCCGCCGCACTCTCCCCGCCCGCCAGTCCAGAGCGCGAGCTGGCGAGAGCGAGACACCGATGGAGCTGCTAGGGGCCTTGAGGAAATTACGCAGGAGGCGCAAGGCGCTCAACGCGTCCGAGGGAGCGCTCTGCAAGTCCCCCTCGGAAAACAGCATCAACGGCCTGGCCACCGGCCTCATCTCCAAGGTCCTGAGGTTCACGGCCAGGTAACGGCTCCGCGGGGCGGGGCGCCGGGCAGGATTCGGGCTGACCTGGGGTCAGAAGCAGCGCGGTCTGCGGCTCTTCCGGAGCCATCAGGCTCGGTCATGTGAATACTGAGCTTTAATTGAATTTGTGGGTTGGTGTTCCAAGGAGAGGTGAATGATTGTTCTTAACCATGGGTTAGATGAGTTATTTTACTGTGTACTGAAACTTGTGTGGCATTAGGTGTGACTCTGTTTGCTGGGGGGACAAGGTCTACCCTGAATAAGGAAACTGTTGAAAATTATTTATGTTAATTTCAGATATATCTACAATACTCCTACTCATTAGTTGAATACTTCTTTAAATATGTGCCAAGATCATATCCTCATGGCAACCCGTAACGTTTTTGTTAGATATTATACTTACCGTACCAAGGTACCAGGTTTTTTCCCTGTTAACACTCCCATGTTCCTGGTTTAAGGCTTTTATCGGGTACTGTCCACATTGTAACAAAAGGAACCTCAATCAGTTAAGTTGACCTCTTAGGAATGATAGAAGAAATGTAAAACCAGTTAGCTTCATTGGAAAAAAATGTCCTCCTTTGTCATAGATAAGCACTGTTGGGTATTTTGTCAAATGGTAAGCCCCTCTGTATGCTTTGCATTATGTATTGGCACTAAGCTTGTTAACCTGGTCTTGCAAAGATTAACAGAGGAGCAAAGGAAGATCAACCCTAAGGGGCATTATGCAGTTACAGTTTTGACGTGAAGACTGAAAAGTGATTGAGCTGAAATCATATCTTTATCCCAATATTTGTTAACCTGCTTTTGTTTATTTAATGCATATTATTTAATTAAATTAAATTTTTTCAAATATTGTGCTGCATTTACCCATATATCTCTCTAGAATATTAGAATCTTTGGGTAAATCTTCTATGTGCAGCCTGTGTTATCAATGTACACTTGACTTTATCAGGCACCTATTCAGGTTTAAAGTGTCATCTTTATTCTGAGTAATCCGATTTGAACTCTTGTTTTTGAAATATCTTGTCATTTAACTTAACTTACCTGACATGAAGAGAGCACTATTGAATGAAATACAATGAAGATGCATAATTAAGCCTTGCTGCCAGTGTATTTTTCAGATAATTGACATCCTTGTTAATCACACTATATAAACAAGAATGAATGTGACAGCAATAGTCAGTTTAAGGAGTAAGTTTAAAATCTCACCCTCCCCATTCCAAGTGCATGAGCTGTTACTGGACTCTGTAATTCTTAAGAGGATAACAGTCCACCCCACCCGAATTCCACTGCTAGTCTCCTTATGTACAGGAAAACACATTCTGCTTCTGTTCATCTGGCATTTCTCTGACATATAGCTATTATTTCCAGTTTGCGTGCTTTGAATGTTTCTCTTATTGACATTTGTCAATTTCAAAAGATGTAGTGTAAACTCTCAAGTGCATTGTCTAATTATCTTAATATGTTTTAACATCTGTGAAGTGTTCTGTGATTGTATGTGATGCAAGGCTTTTAAAATGTCTATAAATATTTATGTTTACCCTACTGATAGATTAATAAACTCATCAGGATAAGATTCAACAAATGGTTTTAGGTTATATATTAAATACAACTTGTACATCTCGGTGTATGAGAAATTACACAAGTGTAATTTTGTGGTTGAATTTTTCTGCCCGATCCTGTTCCTTTGTACCAGTATTGTACAGGGCTTAAATGTTTGCTTAATTTATTGTTGTTATGGATGGAGCCCTTGCAGAATTTCTTGAAAATTGAAAAAGTAAATATAGTTATTGAATTATATATAATCATATAAAAGAAAAAAATCTAAGAATGATATGCTAATGATGTGCGAACGGATAAGCCGCCTGGTATGTGTCGCTGACAGTATGTTCCCTGCAAGTGAGGAGGGTGCTGGGGAGACTCTCCCTCTAACGCTCGCCCTCCTCCTGTGTCCACAGACGGAGCGAGCCGGCATCACGGCCCCACTCGTGGCACTCCACCAAACTCGGGGAGGGCCAGCCGGAGTCCAGCATGATGCAGATATCCCAGGGCACCATGGGTACTCCCTGGCACCAGACCTACCATTCCAGGTTAGTGGGTCCGCGGGTATGGGTGGCACCCTCTGTCTGAGGTCTGCTCCCAGAAGCACTACATCCAACAGGACACCTGGCTGTGAACCGAGCCACTGTCAGGAGCCTTGCTCTGTACGGGGCGGCCCCCAGAGTGAGCCACCGTCAGGAGCCCTGCTCTGTATGGGACAGCCCCCAGACCGAGCCACCGTCAGGAGCCCTGCTCTGTACGGGGCGGCCCAGAGAGTGAGCCACCGTCAGGAGCCCTGCTCTGTATGGGACAGCCCCCAGAGTGAGCCACCGTCAGGAGCCCTGCTCTGTACGGGACAGCCCCCCAGAGTGAGCCACCGTCAGGAGCCCTGCTCTGTACGGGGCGGCCCCCAGAGTGAGCCACCGTCAGGAGCCCTGCTCTGTATGGGACAGCCCCCAGAGCGAGCCACTGTTAGGAGCCCTGCTCTGTATGGGACAGCCCCCAGACCGAGCCACTGTTAGGAGCCCTGCTCTGTATGGGACAGCCCCCCAGAGTGAGCCACCGTCAGGAGCCCTGCTCTGTATGGGACAGCCCCCCAGACCGAGCCACTGTTAGGAGCCCTGCTCTGTACGGGACAGCCCAGAGAGCGAGCCACTGTCAGGAGCCCTGCTCTGTATGGGACAGCCCCCCAGAGTGAGCCACCGTCAGGAGCCCTGCTCTGTATGGGACAGCCCAGAGAGCGAGCCACCGTCAGGAGCCCTGCTCTGTATGGGACAGCCCCCCAGACCGAGCCACTGTTAGGAGCCCTGCTCTGTACGGGACAGCCCAGAGAGCGAGCCACTGTCAGGAGCCCTGCTCTGTACGGGACGGCCCCCAGAGTGAGCCACCGTCAGGAGCCCTGCTCTGTATGGGGCGGCCCACAGAATGAAGGTCACAGCAAAATAAAAGGCAGGAAATAGATCTGGGCTGTTAAAGCAATGTGTCTGAAGAGCAGTCCGCTGCCATTCTGTGCATGATACACAGAAATAGCCTCCTGTCCTGTCCCTAATCAGCCGGAACCCGAACGCTTTTTCTTTGTTTGCAGAACCCCCGTTTAAAACGGCTGACAACACCAGATATTTTTGGATGGTTATATCCTTTATTTTGTCATTTAATGAATATAATGAGCTTGTTTTTCAGCACCACGCCTAATATCTGCTGGGCCCTTTAGATCTCCGGACTATATTTACTCATTTCCTGAAGGCATAGCTGGGTCTACGTGTGTGTGGGCCCTGCAGTGTCATGGGCTTTCCTGTCCCAAGGTGTGTGGAGTGACACAGGGACACCGCTGAGCTCCCTTATCTGCCTGTTCCCCCTGGCTCTGTTATATGAAGCGAGCAGAGTCCATAAAGAGCTGCTCGTTGCTCTGTTGAGCAGGAAGAAGTTATCTTGCCTGCCACGTATGCACATGGATACGGAGATTTCTTGAGGAAAGCTAAATGCAAAAGCCAATATTCGCAGAGACAATCCAGAGTTGGCTGGGTGTGTTGAGAACACTGCACCTCACCGGTCAAGTGTAAATCTGTGCTGTGGATTAGCATACCGTGACACTGGTCTCTAGACTCTGACATTTACAGTTTTCTCAAGCACTTGCTAACAAGTAAATCTCAGTTTCTGAATAAGCACAGTTATTATCGTTATTAAAATCTCTTAAAATTACATGTCAAAATAGACTGATGTTTAGATGGGAATCAATTCAGTGAAGTTACTCACAAGTATGATAATTTATGATGACCCAAGGCACTAAAGGTCACAGCATATTGAACTCCAAACTACATTATCATTATTGTTTAAAGTGCAGCGTGCAACACTCTGATCCATATGACATTCCCTAACCTTCAGTGTTATCCTTGTGTTCGGTGGGCTGTACTCAGTTGTACTGAGTGGCCTGAGCTCATTCGTGTAGCATTTCTTTGTTCAAACTGTCGTGTGCCCTTTAATGGAGCCTAAACACAGTGAAGGGAGACTTGTGATAATGTTAGCCTACCTGCAGCTGAGATCACAGCCACCGCTGTAAAACGGAAAGCTTGTTAGAAGGTGTCTGTACATGTTGTTTATAGAGGGACATTCTGGTGACACTCATACTCCCCACAATACCCGGCGTCCATGTTGGGAAGGCCCCTTTACGTCAGTGACATGGCTTTATTTGTAGTCAGTTTGTCAACACAAGAGGCACTTTTCAGGCCGTTCCATGCTGTGGAAGAACTGTAATCGAGTTTGGCACGGATGGCCGAGCAATCCCATAAGAGAGCTAGCGCCGGCTGGAGCCGTGACATCATGTCCATTCTTCGCTGCTGAAATGCCAGCTGCCCCCTCCCCCTCCCCCTCCCCCATGCAATGGCACAATGGCAGCAGGCACAAGGGCCTGAGTATTGCATTTTCTGCCCCTAACAACTGATACAGGATCAGTCTACCCACCCTTTAGTCTGAAGCCAGCCATTATGCGAAGAAAGCTGACACTGAATCATTGCTCGGAGGCAGACAAGAGCTGCATTTAACTGAGGCAGAGAGCATCTTCCTCTTCCTCACTACCTAATTCTTCATCACTTTTTTATTATGAGTTTTCCACCCAGTCAGCTCCCAAATGCTTTTGTGTTATTTTCATCTCCCGTTGGACACAAATTTTGTAATGAGAAATGCAATGCACAAGAAAACATCCTCACAGACTATGAGGAACTTTCTCTCCCTTCAAATACTGCACATTTATACAATTACATTAAAGAGACCGCCAAGGTCTGATCTTAGGTCTATTGGCAGTGTGATCGAGCTTGTAAAACTGACTGAATCACTATATACTTTTCGCCATATCGGCAGCCTTTGAAAATGTACGTTTGATGGGGGAAACTGCATGGGGCAATAAAAGTCATTAATTCCAGTGAAAACAGTGATTTTATAGCCATTGAATGGCCAAACATGTGTATCAATGTGTATTTCTTTGATGCTACTCCAAGAGTCTAACAATTATTAATACACCTTGAGTTTGTGAGCATAAATACATAGAACAGTAAATACAGTCTGTATGAGGGTCTATAGAAGACACAGTATCTGATTGTTCTTTTTTTGTTTTGTTTTGTGAGTGGCATACAAAAGCATATTTTATCTACAAGACTAATTATTACTGCTTTTTACTTAGATTTGTTCATTTTTGTTTTCTTGAGTGCAGATATAAGTTGTTACAGAAAGGGCTGTTTGCTATGACTGATTGTTAAAAACAAAAAGTGCTATAATGCATAATTTGTGAATTCTGTCGACTAAAATTATTTGGCTTCGTTCTTACCAGTCATTTAAATTTCTTCACTTCATTAGTGATGTCATATTCTGTTTTCACAATCCGTTTCTGATGAATGTTCTCGCCGTTTCCTGTGTGCCAGCGCCTCCACCACTGACCTCTCGAGCTACGACCCTGGATACCTGCGGAAGAGTCCGGATCAGTACAGCTCACGGGGCAGCATGGAGAGCCTGGACCACGGCCACCCGGCCTACAGCTCCTGCCAGCAGCTGTCCCCGTCCAAGTCCTCCGGCAGCATCGACCACCTGCACAGCAAGAGGGACTCGGCGTACAGCTCCTTCTCCACCAGCTCCAGCGTGCCGGACTGCCCCGCCGCGGCCGGCCTGCCCATGGGGAAGGAGCGCTCCTACTCCATGGACAGCATGCTGGCCCCTCAGCAGCGGGGCCCGGAGGGCCCGCGGCAGGCCGACATCCGCTACGTGCGCACCGTCTACGACGCCCAGCAGGGCATCTCCGAGGAGCACGAGGTCATCGCGGCGGGCCTCCTGCGGGCCGGCGAGAGTCGGGCGCATCCCGAGGCCCACGGTGGCGGCGGCCATCGCAGCGGCAGCAGTGGCAGCAGCAGCGGCAGCAGCGGCAGCAGCGGTGGCGGGAATCCCGCGTCCAACCGCCACAGCGTGGGGCCCGTGTGGGGCGCCTCGCGCCAGCACAATTCCTACGAGAGCCTGAAGGGGGCGCCACCGCCGCCTCAGCGGAGCGACAGCTACGCTGCTATCAGGAACCACGAGAGGCCCAGCTCGTGGTCCAGCCTGGAGCAGGCCCGGGCCACGCGGAGCCTGTACAAGGGCTCCTGGCACCACTCCAGCGGCTCTGTGGCCGGGGGGAAGCCTCTGTTCGCCACCGAGGGGCAGCAGCTGCACACGCTGGAGGAGAAGAGCCCCGAAAGCAGCCCCACCACCAGACCCAGACAGGGCCTCCCGCAGGCCCCGCCCACGGGCCGCCTCATGCTGCCCACCGGTATTTATCAAGTACCCCCACCGGAGCCCCACTTCGCCCAAGCACCCGCCTCCTGCCCCAACTCCAGCAGTGTGTACCCAGCATTGGCTAAAGAGAGCAGGGGCAACCCCCCTAGCGACCGGAGCACGGGGGTGGGCAGAGACAGTCCGGCGGTGGAGAACGGATACCAAAGCAGCACTTCCTCCTCCGCTGGCCAGCCCCCCTGCGTTCCCCAACCAAAATCTCCGTCCCAGCAGACAGACAGGCAGCAGGAGGAGCCGCAGGCTGGCTGCAGCCTCTACAGGCCTCACTTTAAGCCTTGGGCAGAATCGCACAGCGTGTCCCACATGCAGGCTGAAGAGTGCGGCTTCAGGAGGGACCCCTACACCCCCGTTCAGCCGAGGGGAGAAAGGCAGAGGCATCTCCAGAGCCCCGAGAACGTGGAGAGGTACAGGCAGACGCGGAGCGAGGAGCCGATGGTGCCCGCTGAGCGGAGCGGTCACGCGGAGACCGCTCACTCGCTGAACAACGCTGCGTGTCCCGAGCGCCGGTCCAGCCTGGGAGGCCACAGAGACGCCGGCGCCCAGAACGCCCGCGGAAACGACGGCAGCGCTCCTCCTGCCCAGCTGAGTGAGCACGGGAGCCGGGCCGCGCCGAATCACCACGGCAACCCCGCCCCCCTGCAGCAGGAGCACCCTCTGACCCGGCTGGAGAACGCGCTGGCGGAGGTGCAGAAGGCCGCGGGCCCGGAGCGGAGGGCCAGCCAGTGCAGCTCCCAGGGGGGCCCGAGGGAGGAGGCGCCCCCGGCCCGCGTCTCCGTGCTGGAGAAGGTGAGCCGCTTCGAGCAGCAGCACAGGCAGGGGAAACTGCGCTGCCAGAGCGCCGGCCACGTGGACTGCGCCCCCCAGCTGAGCCTGGAGCCCAGGGCCAAGAGCTCCAAAGTGCCGCCCCACCTGCGCACGCAGAGCTACAGCGCCGTGCCCGAGGACTGCGGCCAGCCGCCGTCCATGGAGAGGCGCCGGAGCACGGAGCACCACGTGCCCCGGAGCTCCTGGGGCGCAGACAGGGCCCTGCAGAGGAGCAAGAGCACCTTCCACCTGGCCGAGGACGACGGGAGGAAGGACTTCCCCTGGAGGGAAGGCCTGCAGGACATCCTGGGCACCATCCAGGACACGTCCTTCAACACGGCCTACAGGGACAGCATCAAGGGCGCTCAGTCCAAGGTGCTTCGCTCAACGTCCTTCCGACGGAAAGACTTGAGCGTGGAGCAGCACACTCCCAACAAGCACCTGTCCCTTGAGAGGAAGGGCCCCAAGACTTTGCCCAAACCGCACACCCCAAAGGAGAGGCACGTCGTGACCCCGGAGCTCGATGGAATGGCCCCTCCGGCGCTGCCCAGCGTCCCGCCGGTCGGCCCCCCCGCCGTCCGGATCGGGGGGCGCAAACGTCTGACCCTAGAGCAGAAGAAGCGCTGTTACTCGGAGCCGGAGAAGATGAATGAGGTGGGCGTGTCAGAAGGTGACAGCTGCTTGAGCCCCTATGGAAAGGGCCCAGACCAGCTCCACCTCCCTGAGACTAGCGTGGCCAACAGACGCAGGCTCTTTGAACTGGCAGCCCACAGAAGTGCTGGCCCTGGCCCCAACCCCGGCCCTGGCCCCCGCCCTGGCCCCGGCCCCGCCCTGGCCTCTTCCTCCTCCCGTTCAGACTTGAAGCAGCTCCAGCAGGACGCCTTGGCCGAGTACATGGAGCGGAAAACGGGCCGTCGGATGGCCAGGAGCCAGCGCCCCCAGAGTGCCTACCTGCAGCACCCCTCCTACTCCTCCGACTCCCAGAGCCTGTCCTCCACCTCCAGCCTGGTCTCCCTGCAGGAGCCGGAGCTCCAGGAGGCTTCATGCTCCAGCGGCCATCACAAGGGGAGCCGGGTGTCCTCCACTCTGCCCCCCGGGGTGCAGGGCTTCTTATACCCCAGCGGGAACCCCGCGCGGCCTCCGTCCTCCAGCGAGTCCACCTCGTCCTCCTCCTCCGCCCACAAGCCTCGGGGAAGGCCACAGAGATTCTTCAGCCTGGAGCAGGAGCTAGATAGACCTGCCCTGGTCACCCACGCCCAACCTCCACAGGGCCTCTGGTTCTCTCAGCACTGTGACACGGCCTTCGAGAGGGCTGCCCCAGCACGGAACTCTGGGAAATCTGCCTCGGCAGAGGACTTGCTGGATCGCTCTGAGGAGATCGCAGTTCCTCAGCACTTCAGATCTCGATCCTCGCCATCTGTTGAGAAGCTCAATCAGGTATGGATTTCCCCACTTCCACCTCATGAGAAATCAGAAAAATATATTTGTAAGAATCTTTTGCCCCTCAGTTGTAAATCATGGTCCCCCACACAAGTCACTTGTGACATAAAAACACAAATGGTGGCAAATGGCTCGTTCTCAGGAAAAATTTCTTGCCACAAAACTGCTATTGCTAGATTTTTCCAGTTTTCCCATTACAAGCTTTTACATTTCGATGTTTCTGCTGAAACAATCTTTGAACACAAAGAAAGAGTAATTAATATTTTTGGCCTCACATATAAACAGCCACAGATCACGTGGCCATGTGTTTAATAACCAAAAGGAACACTGCAGTTTGTTTTTAAAAATATATATTAAATAAGTACTTTTATTTGTGTAAAGCAAAACATATAAAAATGTTTCTGCTTTACCCTCTGGCTTGACTGCAAGCCTGCATATAGACTCAGCATTAGTGTTTGCATTCTGAGAATCCCATGGGCCCCTGTGGTCAGCCATGGTCAGAGATCTCTCTCCACATTACACCACACCCAACTTCCGTCAGCCCACTGGATGATTAGGTCTCTCCACCCTGTCCACTCCATGACCCGCACAAGTCCCAGCTTCTGCTGTCTTCGTTTCCAACCAGGAAATGCTGCGGCATTTATCTATCGGTCCTGGATTATCTTGTGGCCTTTGGATCCGTGTTATTGTTGTTTTTGATGCTTTTTGGCAAGTGCAAAAGTGGCTTGTTTGTTTAACGAAGGGATTTTTTTTGTTATTCAGTGGGCAATGCACCACTACATGAGAAAGGGACATTTTGTCCATGTGTGAATGAGCTAATAGCTGTGAAAGTGTGTGTCCACTCTCTCTGTGCCATGACGTGAATGACCTCGTCCAGATTCTCTGGAGACCCGTATCGGAGTTTTTTATTGGCTGTAAGTGCGTGACTGTGGTGAAGAGACAGATGGCGGACGAGCATCGCTCTCCCCTTAGCCAGCCGCTCCACAGGAAATGCTCAGAACTGGACGCTTCCTGCGTGGTGCCACGGAGCTGGCCGTGGAAGTGGAGCTCTGCGAGATGCCAGCCCTGATAAGGCTCATTTCTGGAGGGAAGGGTGGGAGGAGATAACTCATAACTCATGTCTTTGGAAGCTTGGCAGTTTAGCCAGGAAATGCTTTTAGGGGGATAAGAAAGTGGTTTATCTCAAGGAGCAATTTGTCCTCTTCATCTAAACACAGCTACGTACACAGCGCCATCAGTGTTCCTCTATTCAGGACTCCTAGATAAGCATATGTGCTTCTACATTTCAAAATGCTCTCTCTCTCTGTTAAATTCTCATCTCATTTGTTTGCCTTGAGGTTTATTCAATGCGCAGAGATGATCCAGTTGAATAAGAATATTGCTAACATTGTTGTCATTTCCAAAGGAAGCCGCTCAATATTCGACTGTCTCTTGTGTTATTTTCTCCCAGAAAACGATGCACTGACTCTGATAACAGTGTCGCATAACATAACGCGTAATAACTCAGTATCCCATGATGCTTATGCAATATAGCACTAAAATAAGCTGATAATATCTCAATAAAGATTTATGTGGGCCGTTGAGAACGCAACACCTTGGCCGTGAGAGTTGTCTTAACACAGGCTGTAACCGGCTGATTCAGCATCATTGTGATTGGCTGTCTCGCTGAATAAATGGCAGAGTAAAACTGTGGGCTTAGGCTTCTCTCCTCATAGAATGTGTTTTATGGCTTCAGATCAAACCATTCCTCCACCTTTAATGGGGGGTATTGATTTACAGTGGCAACAGTTCAAGTAATAACGCATAAAAAATAAGTATGCCAAAGATTGCAATTGAAAATCCCCTGCAATGGTTCGCCTCACACGGTGGAAAGGATGAGTAATTATTAACTAGTGAGCTTGGATTTATTTCCTTCATATGTCTTCGGTGTGTTTAAGTTGGACCTTGTTTTCAGGATGTAATGACAGGAGACTACAGACTGCACACAATGTTTTCCAAGGGGCCTGCGCCGTCCATCCCCACGGAAAGCAGGTATGTGTGTTTGTGTGTGTGTGTGTGTGTGTGTGTGTGTGTGTGTTGTATACCTCCCTATTAAATTCAGAGAAATGGATGGTCGGACATTCCAAAGTATGGCATTCCAACCAACTAGGCTGACCATATAAGGTTCTGTTTGATTATGATTGGTAGGTCCAGTTTTACACTTGTACTGGGGTTTATGTTTCCCATGGTGCACTTTAAGGCAGTGTCATGGCTTGTATACAGCTTTCTTTTGAGCTAAATTAATTTAAAAAAGTGATGGAAGAAATGGAAGAAAATAACATTTTAAAAGTTCTCATTGAAAGTTGTAGCATTGCAGACATTGATTCAGCTTTCCAGTTTGATAACCATACAGTTTTATTTTGAGACTTGGATTGGGATTTAAAAAGCATATTTTTAAAGGAGCATTCCAGTAATCCTTGCCTAAAATGGTAAACATTCTTCATTAGTACAGTTCTTTGGGCTATATTAAACAAACTGTTCCTTTTGCAATAAAGTGAATCCCTGGAGTTAAGAAGTAATAAAAAGGGACAAATTCTGAAAATCTTAGGGAAGGGAAGGAGGATGAGGAGGAAATGCTGAGACTAGCTGTGTGCTGTGTTTCACAGGCCTGTGGAGAGTGCAGCACCCTCCCTACGCATGGAAAGATACCTTTCAAACCTGGGTCCCACGCAGCTGAAGACCCCCGTCACCAGGAGAGAGAAGCAGAGGCTTTCTGAACGCCAGCGGGCGCACAGCATGTCGGGCCTGGCTGCTTCCGTGGGCCTGCCCTGCCCCTTCTCCTCCCCGGGACACCCCGACTCGCGGTCCAGCGACATGCTGTGCCAGGCCTCCCTGGAGGTCCTCACCCAGAGCCTGCTGCCCGCCGCGGGGCCGGCCGACTCGCCCCGCGCCCAAACCCGGCAGGGCCCGCCGGGCGCGGCCAGGAAGAGCTCCTCGGACAGCGGCACCTCGGAGGAGACGCTGAAGGACGTCCCGAGGGAGGAGCACGGGGCTCAGGCACCTCCTGCTCTGAGGGCGGCCAGGTCCCCGTCCTCCGGGGGGGACCAGAAGAGCCCGCCCCCCTTTCACCAAGACCCGCCGTCCGCAGCACCTCACAGCTGCTCGTCACCGGGGGAGAGCCCCGTCTCCGCCCCTGCCACGCCCCTGCCCTTCCTGCGTATCTCGGAGTCCAGCATCCATTTCACCTCCTCCTCCCAGCAGCCTCTGGAGGATGAGGTGTTCCTCCAGGAGCCGGCCCTGCCGCCCCCGCCTCCACCCTCCTCGCCTCCACCTCCACTGCCTGTCTGGGAAGCGGACAACGCCGAGGACTTCCCCCCGCCTCCTCCCCCACCGCTGCTCCTGCCCCCCATCACAGCTGAACAGCAGGACTACGTGGAGATGCCCCAGTCTCCTAGACCAGAGCATCTACTGAGGTACCACATGAACTTTCCAGATTTTCCATAAATTGTACATTAGATATACACTACACTTTTTAAAATATGACTAGTATATATGCACAATATACATGCAATTCCAGCCACAGAGCGAAATAAATAGCTGGAATGAACCAGTGGCTTAGATGTCCTTATCCAGATTTACATGCATAGCTTACTGCACCTTTTTATATGTTGCATTATCCTTTCACACAGCTGGATATTTATAGGAGTAATTCAGGTTAGATACGAGGCTGCAACTGCACTGTTTGAACCAGAATGGCCTCATTTACAACACCCCTGTATTACTGTAGGTTTGTAAGTGTCAGGTTTGTAAGTGGAAGTGTCAGTGTGATTGATATATTTTTTTACTTTAGCAGCAGGATAAATTCAGTTTTGTGTTCTGAAATCCTGCAGCACGTACGCCCAGGACCATTCACCTGTCAACAGAGGGACAGAGTCGCCCTTACACTCGCCCCCACCGGTGACCTCTGACCTCCTGCCAACCGCTGCTGTGTTCAGTCTGGGCACAGAGGCCAAGACCCCGTCTCCCGTGGGCGTCTCAGAGACAGAGGCCACCCGGGAGGCACAGGAAAGCCTGGAGCTGGAGTATCCTGTGCTGTCCAGGAGAGAGAGGTCAGCGGAGGAGCTGAGGGCGGAGGCATTGGCCAGGGAGCTGGTGTCCAGGGACAAGTCCCTGACTCCCATCCTGGACACCTGGGCTGTGCAAAAAGCCATGGAACTGATGGAGGACGTCTTTCCCGCCATTGTGCTTCCAAGGCAACGGAGGAGGAGCAGCAGCCGATTGGAGGACAGGTGAGTGTCATTGTATTCCAGTTGAATTCTGAGAGAGAAGGGAAAAGACAAGGAGTGTTATTCTTTATCATAAAATGGAGGTTAATGTGGTATATATTTAAATAATTATGAATTTGATTATTGGTTTGTATGTGCCAGAAGACTCCTTTTTTTAGTATTTGGGAACAAAATACTCTCTGGTATGGTTTTATGTGATGATATGCAATATTTGATGTATCATTCACCGTAATTGAAGTGATACAATTTACTCATCTGAATCAGTTATCTGAGCTTCAACATAAGGACTCTGAAAATGGCTTTGTTTTGCCCTTGAAGATCAATGTTATACAAGCACAGGACTGATTCTGTTACAAAATCTGCTATATGAACAACAGAGTAGCACTGCCACCTAGCTGCACTTCTTAACATTGCAGATTGTTATTAAAGGGGGTTGCCATATTTTTTGGAACACTGTATTACATACTGTATTATACTTGCAGTAACACTGCCTTTCACCAAATTCCCATTCCTAATGGATGATGGCTGTGTATGTTTGGTATTTCCCTGCAGACATATTTAGTGTGTGTGTGACCAATTAAAAAGGTTTAAGTGTGTAAGTTTGTAATTTTGTTGCAATAGAATTGTTTTCAATTCAGTTTTTTAAGAGTGCTGAAAGTGGTGATGACTTTTTGATGTCAGCTATAAACCCTACACCTGGAACAGGTATCTGAATATGTTAAATAAAGATTAGCTGTTCCAGATCTAATGCAGTAATTTGGTCTAGGGGTTTAAATCTGAGGTTTAAACTCCAGCTAAGCGCGCTGTAATTTGTTTACTGTAACTATTGTTTTTCAGAGAATCTGTTTCAGTGTGTCTTGATCAATTATATACAGATTTTTTGTGCTTTAGCATGAAACGGATTCAAATATGACCTACAAAACTCTTACCGATAATTGTTATGAATGAGCTTACTCATTCCTAAACTGTTCCCTATTATTTAATGAGGGTTTATGTGTGGTTATGACAAAGGGTGGCCCATTTCATTTACTAGCACATATTCATCATTCCTCCAGAGAGAAAGTAGGCTCATGGCATGAAAGGAAACTGGTTAGTCGACATTTCTTTTCTCCTGGGTGTGTATGTGTACATGTACAGCCTTCTTTTATTACATTTATTTAAATGAGCAGACGGTGGCATATTACGTGGGATATAATTTGAACTGGGACGGAGGCATTTAAAACATGGACACACCAAGGATTAAAGACAGTCAGCCTATAGCCTGTGCTAATTTCCTTTGTTTTTACCACATGGGCTATGAGGACAACCAACCCCATGCAGTACAGTACAGCAACCCTACAGTTCTCCTGTGCTGTATCACTGCTGTACTACACAGTGTACTCAGTGGTGCATTGTGGCAGTTTACCCTGTCTGCTGTGCTTCTCCTGACCGCTCTACACCGCACTGTACCCCTCTTATCAGCAGAAGGCAGGGCAGAGTTCTCGCTGCTGAGGAAAGACCACTGCAGAGGCAAGATGGCCCCCAAGCAGAGATGGAGACAGACCTGGACGAAGTGGAAGTGGACCTTGACCAAAAGAAGGTGGTTATCCATTTCCCTCTGTTTGAAAGACTCTGTGTTTTCATTACTGCACCGCTTCCGTGTGTTACACCGCATTCTCTACCAGCTGTGAAATTAAGAAATAAAAGCATTGTTTTCATTACAGCCACATTGTACCCATGTATTCATCTTACTGTTGTGTGTTTCTTGAAGCAAATTTAACAAACTGTGGATATGGAAGTAGGTGCTATCTCATTTAAATCTAGAATCAAAGTTCTGAACAGGGTAACCATAATCAACATTCACTTCTGTAGTTTGATAAAAAGTGTTCGAATAATAAATATGCTTTTCATTGTATAAAGCAACAGTTAGAAGCTGATAGAAGATACTGAGCTTGGTGAGCTGGTGTTTGAAGGCGGGACCGCTAACACGTACCTGCCATGTTCCCCCCTGCCGGGCAGGTGGAGCTGGTGAAGGCCCTGTCCCAGAGCGTGGCCGTGCTGCGGGGGGAGAGGGAGGGGCTGGCGGAGGAGCAGAAGAGGTTCAGCGCTCTGAGCGCCCGCGTGGAGGCGCTGGCGCAGGAGCTCTGCAAGGCCAACGAGTACGACAAGTACCGCATGTTCATCGGGGACCTGGAGAAGATGGTCAACCTGCTGCTGTCGCTGTGCGGGCAGCTGGCCCGTGTGGAGAACGCCCTCACCGCCCTGGAGGGCGAGGAGACCGAGGACGGCGCCGAGGAGAGGGTGAGTCTGCCCCCTCATACGTCACTTACATGTGTAGCAGGATTCACGGTGACCTGTCTATCGAGGAACACTTAAGGAAGTATGCCATGGACAATGAGTAGAGATCATCATGTATTTTACTCTCCTGAAATGTGTCTTGTTTCTTTATCAGTCCCACCAATGGTGTCTTTCAGCTTACTGAATGCACCTATCATTGGTGTACACACATAACTTGCCATAACACCATGGGATGTAGGGATTCAGTCGGTAGTTCGATTGTCTTTTTGTGCGTTAGTGACCCCCTGTGGTTGGCAGGGTGTCTGCAGTTGGCCAGCCCAAACTGTACAAGAGGGTAATCTTCTGATACAGTGACTGCGTGAGCTCAGCTGGCAGACTGCAGTTTCCAACAGCACCATGTGCTCCACCCTCCCAAACTGATGAGAAGCTTCGCAATGACCAGCTATGAATAATAGCATCCCAAGAGAAGAATATCATGAGAAACTGTTTAAATGGATAAACCTGAGCTCAGGTTTACATCTCTGTCAGTATCTTGGCCACATCATAAAGTTTTCAGTTATTAAATTCAGACTATTATTATAATTTAGATACCTGCAAAAGTCCCTCAGCTCCATGTTGTAATGTCGAAAACATACCAATGTTTTTTCCACATTTTTGATGACACTGATTTATGCAAACCTAAGGAGGTACAGTGAATATAACAAACCCAGGGCCCTTGGAGTAGGTGTATTATACGGCACTGGTCCTGGTTAACAGGCTAACAGAAATAGGAAAATTCCGTTTGTGCTCTTTGCAGGAAGCTGTTTCAAATTGCCATTTAATTTATTATCGATTGCCAAACTTCTCATTTCTTTATTCTTAACCCATAGGCACCATGAAGACTGCTTTTTACAATACAGAAAGCTTCGCTCTCTTGCTTGACTTCTAGAAGGGGAATTAAACAGTTAACCTCCATCAAGCAATGATATCAGTGCATTAGCACAGACAAATCGTTTATGTCATCCTATACTCACTTTGTTTCTATAACCGTAGGTGCTTTTCTGTCAGATTTATGTGCTGTCACTCCTCCCACTTCCTCCAGGCTGACACAGTCTTGGATGAGTCTGGTCTCCTGGGAGATTGTTCATACTCTGTGGGTTTACTTCCAACTGAAAAATATACTAAATTACATTACAAAATAAAACATCAGGGCTAAAAATTGGTTTCAAAATGCAGCATCAGACAATATCTATTCTTACAATATATACAGGACAATACAATGATGTATATTCTGTATATTTTACAAATATATATGTTCATATTTTTAAATGGAAGGTATATTATACTCTCCAAAATGTAGTACATCAAAGGCATTTAACAGGACCTGGTTCAGAATATAATTGTCTTATATTTATATATGTATTTATATATTCAAACATATATGTGCTATACATAGTTTTGTTTTTTTTAATGTAGGCCTTGTTTTGATATTGTGTATCCACTGTGTTTGTTGCTGTTTGAGGGTTTTGACATTATTTCTGAATCATTAATGACTGTGCTATGATCAAGAAATATTTCATGAGCCATTCTTCATTGTATTACTTGGTTGTTTGACACAGTCAGTGGAGCATATGGTGTTCAGTCATGAGTGATCAATTAAACCAGTTGTCACTATAAGTATACTTGGTTTTTATAAAACCTGCATACAGAAATAGATAATTCTTTATTTTTGTTTGAATTTTAGTATTATTTGTGAGTAATAATTGGTCACCCTGATAAAGTCATCAGTCAGATAATGATAATATGATTCATAATTAATAGTTATAATCCAACCAAAAAAAAAAAAAGCCTTCTTATTTATTCTTGCCACTAGGTGCTGCTAAGTACACATTAGTGAATTGTTGAAATATTGTTAAGGAATTAAATTACAGCCTGTTTGTGAAAAATAAAAGCTTTAAAAATCCAGACTGAAATTCATGAACAAAACCCAGTGTATGTGAATGAGTTTTCGGGCTCCACTCATGCGCTTAAAAGGACTGTACCTTTGGTTAATGGCACCGATTGAAGTCCTCAGGGCAGTTCACTTGAATTCAAAGGGCACGGTGTTGTCAGATGTTTACTGTGTCTGCAAACAATGCAGGCTGCAGAGGGAGGAGCCGGAAAAGGAGCTAGTTCTTCCACTGCTCCCATGTCAACAAAAAGACAATGGGGCTTACTGTATTTGTCTGAATGTGTGGAAAACACAGTAAGGCCTGTGGCCTGCTGTGTGTGTGTCTCAGTAATTGTGTGAGCTAGAGAGAGTGTAACTTTTCTGTTATGATACATGATAGTCAGAGATATATATTTTCCTGACGAGAGTGTATTAGGACTGTGGCTGATTGAGGGTTCTTGTAGCGTGGTGCAGTAGTCTGTCAGTTTTAGTTATGTTCAGTATTTCAGAAGTAAGGTGTTTTTCTTTTGCATTCATGTTGCTGGGTTTGTTGTAGTTCAGTTTAGGAGCAGTAGTGTTGTATGCAGACCGGGCTGATGGGTTGGAGTGGTAACGGAGTGCGTGTTTGTGTATCCTTAGGAGACCCTGCAGAACAGGCGGCGGAAGCTCTGCGGTCAGCACGAGGACGCCCGGGAGCTGAAGGAGAACCTGGACCGGCGGGAGCGCCTGGTCCTGGACATCCTGGGCGGGTACCTGACCGCGCCCCAGCTGCACGAGTACCGGCGCTTCGTCCTGGTGAAGCCGGCGCTGATGATTCGACAGCGCCACCTGGACGAGCTCATCCGGCAGGGGGAGGAGCAGCTGCACAGGCTGGGCGAAGACCTGCATCCCGAGGGCCAGGCCCAGGTTGCCAGCCCTGCCCCCTGCCCCTCCCCCCCTCCTGCCCGCTCTCCTGCGGTGACCTCCCTCTGACCCCAGCTCAGACTGCTGCTCACAAAGACTGCTGAAGAATATACTTGAACTGACACCTCTTCCCCCTGCTGGACTGCACACACTCCTTGGTCGGACACCTTCTCCCTCCAGCAGAAGGGGAATATGCTTTATATTGAAGGATGATGTCACCCGCTTAGTCATTCTGAAGGACCCTCACACCAGATCCACACACCAATGACTGGTAGCAGACATTGAATGACAATATATTTGTACTTAAGTCTGCTTTTAACTATCAAACATGCCTGCCTTTTTTCACACTTATGAAATGTGCTCGCTCTGGCCTTATCCTGAACATGGATTTTTAGATGACTTATAGATCGAGGCCAAGGGGGTGATTGAATGTATAATTAAAGGGAACTGGCATTTGGGTACCTGAAAGATGCATGAAGAGCCTATGGTATTTTTATCAGTGGTGCTATAAATTTAGTGAATGCCCCCTCACCCCACCCCCATTTCTAAAACAACATGATGGGTCTGGCCATTCGTGAAATAAACAAAAAGGGGGCCGGAAACAAGAGGTAATGTATATCTACATTCAGAGAAGTTAAGAAAGGCCATAGCTTACACAACATGCTTTTATATTTTGCCACATTTGCACACAAATGTTGCATGAGATATATAAGCACTCTACGTGATGCTTTTAGGGTATCGTTACAGCCCAACAACCTGCAGTAGATTTAATATGGCCAAATGACTGCTCTGCAGTATTAAGCACCTACTGATGGTTTTTTATTTTTTCTTGTGCACAGCGTTTGTGGAGACAATGTTCTATCTGCAGTGATAAAAGACTGTGTCCACGTTGTTTTCAGAAAAGCACTGTTTGCTAAATCCTCTCAACACCCTTTTCATTTTTATCAGCACAGATATTAATAGCACTGGACCGAAATGGCACTTGTTCCGGGCGGCTACTCAGTTGTAGGCTCAGCGCCATTGCATTCTGTCATATGAAGACTACATCCTAGAAAAACCACTTAAACTTTGGACATTTGTCATGTACACTAAAACAAAGTTCAGTATAGCTCCCACGTGATCCAAGGACCACAGCAATGATTATTTATATATATTTTATGTAAGTGGCTGTACATATGGTGTGCTAACCTCTCTTCTACAAATTGCTATTATGTAGTTGACTTTTTTATGACAGGATGTTTTTGAACGTACGTGAAATGTCAAGACATGCATTACTTTCAAGAAAGAAGGAAATTAGGGTTTTTGTCCACCAAAACAATAATTCCACACACAAGGTCATCGTGGTTATTAATATTCCTGTTAGTCCATAAGTAACTCGCAGGAAGGATCTGCATGTATGCAGTTACTGCTTATTTCAGATCACACAGGGCAGATGTTATCACAAGACAAATACAGTACTACTGTGAGGAGAGCACATTGTGATAGTTCTGTGGATTTAATCATGTGCCTCTATATTGACCATAGGGCACTTTCCAAATTATTTTGCCAGTGTAATTCATTTTTCATTTTATTTTAAGAGCACCTTCTACATCATATTTAAATATATAAAACACCTGCAAGTGAATATATTCAGCAATAAAGGCAAAAGGTGCCAACAATACATTCATTGCTTTGCGAAGCCATTTTCGAACACCCAGATTTTACTGTTTCTGATCCTTAAAGTAATCAAGGCAGATTGGTTCAAACCTTGTTTTATGGTCGAAGACAGTTGGAAAACAAATATTCATTCTATGAAATAAATCTATTTTTAAAGAGGTGGGCATTCTACCAGGTTTTTATTTGCTCAAAACAGTCGCTCGGGGTGTATTTTAAAATATGCAGACTTATTTCATATTCAACAATAGCCTGAAAAGCTTACATATAATGCAAAATATACTGATAATCATGCCTGAAAGTATAAATGAATACACATCCATAGGAATGGTGTTCACACTGTCTAGGTAACAAAAAGTGTCTTTTTCCAAAAAAATTAATATCGAGAGCCATATATTTCAATATCAAATTCATTCAGATTTCATGCAAACCTATTTTACATGTTTAATTCCAACGCATGCACGTTTACACAATGCAATGTTATTATTCTGATTATGATATTATTTTCCCTCTACAAATCTTTTATAACAGCAGCTAGTTTTGTGAATGTAAGCTTTATTGAGTCTTAAACAATGTGCCACAAGGAATACAAACTGAAATGTGTCTTGCGTTTTTTCAGTTTAATTCCTTAAGACAACTTGCTTAAACTGAAATGGAGAATTTTATGAGGGCACCTGAACAAACTGCACTGAACGAAATGCACTGAACAAACTTCCTGGAACAATAGCTACACCTAGTTTCTCCTGCTTGTTCTCTTACCTTATTAGGGGCTGTGCCTTGCAGACAGTGACACACATCTCCCAGGTGTCTGTGGGGCAGATAAGTGGGAATGTCATTGAGCCCCAAGGCCTGTTGTGGGCAGGCCTTAAAGGTCCAGGCAACAGGATTCAAATTGTTACATTCAAAGTTACATTCCCTTAAGTGATAACTGATTGCCTTCTTAATATTTCTCTCTTTCTTAAAATTTAGTTTTTAACCCAGTTATAACCATTAAATTGTAATAAACATTATTAGATTATTGTGACATGTTCAGTAGACAAGGACAGGGTGGGCGTGTATCCTGCGCTCATTAACGTTCATATCTGTGAGACATGTCATATGTAACCATTTCTCATCACTTGCTAGGTTAGAGCCTGATAGAGCAGTAGCCTTACACAAAATGAAAGAAAGCAACATAAACTAGGCTTTAGCATCAGATAATTAAACCTGGAGATCATTCAATGTGAAATAACATTGTAATGCTGAGCTACTCTACACTAACATTAAACTCTTTAGAAGTCTCACACTCTGGACATTACACCCGAATAAAGAAAGTCTTTCATTCCACATATCTAAGCTTGAAAGCTATTAAATTATCACAAGCTAACAATAGGCCTACTTACCGATCCACCGCGCTCTGCAAGTTCCAGGCAAGAACGGGCTCTGCAAATACAAACTGTAAAGATTATTGCAATGCATTGCCCGTGGGCTCCAGAAATTAAACCCATTTCTTGTAGGTCTCTTCATTTTTGTGAAACATCCAGAGAAAGGGGTATGCTTAGGCATTTTTAACTTAGCTTGCCTTACCCGTACAAAAGTGGCAAGCTTTTACATATTGCATTTCCACACATTACATGTAGAAACTAGTTCACTAGCTTTTTGTAATGCAACTAACACCCAGTTAACCCCGCCCACTGAAAACCTGGCGTTTAGCCAAGGGGGAAAGCGATCCAATTTCGGCACCGGCTTTTATATGTTTATTTTTGCAAGAATCATTTAAAAATATTTCTTGGCCATATTAAAACAACAATCAGCAAATAATACACAGATTTCAGTTTTCAGAACCTTTAAAAACCAGAAAGGAGCACCAAAGCCAGAGGATTTCAGCACTGCTGGATCATGCAAGGGTCTGAAACACTAGCCTGCTTCCACACCAGATATATATGGGAAACTAATTCTATTTAAGTATTATAAATTAAATTAAATGTTTAAAGTAAACGTAAGGAGGTATACTGGTTGAAAAACAGCTGTATCTGTAAACTAGGACTTCCAAAATCAATGCTATGGACAATCCTCTGTTTGCTGGTTATAGTTCATAAAAATGGCTATATTGTACACAGCTGATTGGGAAAACAAACTTAATCCCAAATACACGAGGGGACACCTGGTTACTGAAACATATGCTTATAGAGGAAATGGTTATTAAAAATTACATTTAAACATGACATTTGCTTATAGGGGGAAATGGTTCATTAAAATGACCCTTAAACATGACAATAAGCAAAACTTGCATCCTGAGTAGCCCAAATCAAAAATCATTTGAATGCACGTAAAATTATTTTAATTAAGCATTGGCTGTTATGAAAACCAATAAAAATAGGGGTTCGGGTTGTTTGTTTTATGTTACAAAAATTAAGAATATCGTTTGTCCTTCAGTGGCCACAGCAGCTTAGATAATGCATGGCATTGAAGTACTGGATCAGTGCTGTTGAAATTTCAGCCAGCTCAAAGTACAAAGCTGCTGATAAGAGTTTAGTTTAGTTTACATTTTACAGGCATTTAGCAGACGCTCTTATCCAGAGCGACTTACATTGTATTCAATTATACAGCTGAATATATACTGGAGCAATGCAGGGTAAGTACCTTGCTCAGGGGTACAACGGCAGTGTCCTACCAGGGAATCGAACCTGTGACCTTTAGGTTACAAGATCAACTCCTTAGCCATTATACTACACTGCTGTTTTTTTTTTTGAAGACCAGTTGAGTTTGGTGACCATTGCATAATACACTGAAAAGCACCTAAAAGTATGCAAAACTAGACTAACCTACAGGAATAAATATGGGAATAAGCCACATAGTCAGGAAAAACAAAGTTATGTGCTTAAAATAAATTGGAGTTTAACAGGCAGGCTCCAACCTTGAGACATGTGTCTTAGTATCATAGTATGAAATCAATCTTGATTGGCCTGTCCAGAATTTTCTTTATGGAAACTGACTGATATGCACATCTGGTGACAAAGGTCAATTGTTAGAAGCAAGTCAAAAACTCTTGTATGGTTACAACCATATACCCTGATGTACATAAACGGGAACTCATTTAAACACTTTTACACATCTTATTTACCATAACAACAACACATGAACTCAGCCTGAAATGGTGGCTACCCACAGAGGGAAGCCATTTGTTATTTTTGTACAGCACAGCAGTACAAAGCAGTACAGGAATTAGCACCCCTCAATCACCCCTAGACCTATATATTCAAACACAGAAATACAATAAGCTACATGTGTACAGTATCATTTCAATCTAGCTGGAGATGGGTGCTCCACCATTTCAAACAATGTGAAATAGCACTGTAATGATAATATGTGCGTTTAGGAGCCGTTCATTATCCTAGTAAAGCAGTTTACTATTAAAAAAATCAAATGGAACAGAGACAGTAAAAGTAATTACATGCTTTTATTCACAAAGAGACTATTTATATAAATATACTATATATATTTGACATACTGAAGTGCTGTGTATTGCAGAAAAGGTAGTTACCCAATGGTTCTCATCCAAACCTTCTATACCTGATAAGGACAAGTACAGACATGAAAGTAAGTTCCTCCGGAAACATGGCCCATGCAGATAACAAAGGAAAAATACGAAGAGCATGGGGAATAAGGAACAAAGTGTTGAATCAACTGAAAACACAAACACACCCGCAAACCCACTATTCCCACTTTTCTAACCCTTCAGCGTGCAACACAAATGATATTTTTACTCTGACCAGACTAATTGAGTTTGATACGGCATAGTCCATGCAGAAACAACAGAGCTTTGGTGGTTACTGTAGACCACAGACTTGGCACCATTTCCCAATTTCAAATTTCAGCACAGATTCCGTTGCCAGACTTCACTAGGACAGTGTTCACTTTCAGACACTATCAGGTTAGCTGCAGGGAAGGCTTAAAGACAAAGCTAAACACATCAATGTGCAAGTCAAATTACTGTTGCTATTGAAGCAAACTGAGCTCATGTTTAGCACAAATACATTTGAAAGAAATACAATCTCAGAAACTCCATATTCAATGGGAGGGAATGCACTAATACATTCCAACTGTAGGCCCAAAATAAAGCTGTAACAGTACTATTCCTGAATAAATTGAGGCAGACAAACAGTTGACTTATATTCTCTTCCATGCAACGCATCATCTTAAAACTTACCGAAGCCATCAAAATGAAAACAAATGCTGTTCATACCTCACTGCAGACTGAAAAGCAGAATGACTGCATTGTCCTGAACAAACACAAATTCATTAACCCTGGAAATTGTGTTACAAGTGAATTTGTCCAACATATCCTTAGTGGTTTCCCATAGGGTAAGCAGCAGAGGATAACTTACGGTTAGGATAGGTTCCAGATATAACGTGAGTGGATCATTTAAACTCAAACTTCATACAAATGGAAAACTTTGAATAAAAACACACTGAATTAGCTTGGAATTGAATTAAAAGAACTTATTGGTAGGAGCGATTGGACCGATAACACCTGGGTGGAACTGAACCAAATAAATAAATGTGCAAACTTCCATTTTCCTCATGCAGCTAGTTAATAATGTTCATTTTTGTTCTGAGAGGGGCTTTGGACAGCATGTTTCTGTAAAAAAAATAGTTTAACCTTGTTACTGTTTTCAGAACAACTCAAAATATGCCTTCAGCTAGCATATACTTCAGAAAAGGAGAAAAGAATATGGAAATGTTTATTACCAGTAAATCTCCTTTCCATTCGCTGAAAAAAACCTTGCTTGACGGGAGACTACATTCCCTGCGGCAAACATGAACAGGAACCCCAAGTTTCTAAAATGAAGGTGAGCTCTGGTGTAGTGGCATACACACATTCTACACATACTGATCGTAAGTCACAAATACATTGTTTTTACAAAATGGTTCACAGCATTTTCATCGCTCATTTTGGTCTTCTACTTAACCCTGCAGCCATCACTTCAGCCCCGGTGGTATTCAGTCACAATCATCCCAGGAACGAGGCCGCAGTGCTACTGCCCCAGGCTCACAGAAAGGCCTCGGGGTGACTCGAAACCTTCAGCAGGGACTTGTGCTTGAGAAACGCCGCAATTGAAGAATGCCTTTTCACTTTGGGGGACATTGTGCCTGGTCGCGTCATCAGTTTCTCCACAGACGCTGGCTGATTAGAGATATAGCCCCCAGTTATGTTAGCAGGGGCCCCAAGCAGGTGTAGGAGGTCCCTAGGGCCACCTTTGCCAATGTATTGCCATGGCTTTTTACCACTGGTGTCCCTCATGGCCACATTGGCTTTGAACTTGTGCACCAGGAGGCGGATGAGCTTCTTGTGGCCGTGCATAGCTGCCAGGTGTAGGGGCGTGTATCCACAGGTGGTTTTAGCATCAATATCCAGGTTCATTCCCATTTTACTGACCCCATACCAGAGCGTGTTGAGCACCCGATGGTCCCCGTGCTTGGCAATCCAGTGCAGCACTGTGTATCCAGAGATGAAGTCCCTCTTGTTCAGGAGACCGGGCTCATCTCGAAACAGAGAGTATATGTCCGTCCATGTACCTGCAGCTGCCTTCACCATCCAGTCGTGTTCTTTGGGATCAAGTGGTACCATCGAGTTCCGGTGGAAACCGGAGCCATCACTGACAGGATGGATTCTGCTACTGCCACTGCCTTGAGAGGACACGTCCCCGTAGCTGTGCGTTCGGGGGGGTGTGGAGTAATTGAAGCTCAGAGAAGATGACAGCAGGTGAAGACGGTTGATCCGCGCCGAGACTCCGTCCTCAAAGAAAGGCTGGTCCAGGTCCGCCCCTAGACTGCGGCACAAGCGGCTCCGAAGCTGGCTGCGGGTTCTCCGTGCACTGGGGCGCACGGTAACCGGGCTTGTGGATCCTGAACCAGCTCCGGTTACCCCGGGTTCCTGGTCATCAAGATTACCCATTGAGTGGTGCAAGGGGCCCACTTTCCCCTCTGAACTGCGCAGCTTTTCGAACAGCCTGGCCTCTTGAGCACGCGCCAACATCTCTCGCACTTTGCCCTCTTGCTCGCCAGCCAGTTCCTTGTAATTAAGGCTGTCGTCGCTGGACCACCCCCCTTTAGACACGATCTCAGGCCATGCACTGTCATCGTAAGGGGGCAGGAGAAGGTCACCATGGCTGGTGGATAGCCTGGCATGGTGATGTTCTGCAAAACTTCCAGGGGCGTGGCTCCGGGCATTATCAAGGGGTAGGCTGTGGCGCACAGACTGTGGACCGAATAGTGCCTCCTCGCCATTGTTTTCCCTAAAGTGGGGTCTGAGTCTATCATTCAACCTTGGTAGGCTCCCGTTGTTGTGGGCTGTTAACTGGTAATCAGGCAGATTATTTGCAGATTCTGAACAATCCAACAGACAAGGAGTGGAACTTGAAATTCGAGGATTACTTGCCAGCAGGTTATGCAATGGCTGCGAGGCACCAACTGACTCCAAGCTACTGTTCAAGCTGTCATCTCTAAGTCGGCTTTGGACATTATTCCATGTAACATTTTCAGGAACAATAATTTTGATCTCATTGTATTCACAATCTAATGATGATGGCTTACTTTTCCCATAACTCTCTTTGGACTGTCCCTGATCAGCAATGCAAATATTCTCCTGAACAGCACCTGTCAGATCAGGTGATTGTGACGAAGGAAAAACAGCTCCGCCAGAAACTCTGCCAGTCTGTACTTGTTGACATGTCTCACCGCTCTCATTTGATTGCAAATGCAACTCGGATGGTTTCAAAGTACAAGGCCGGTTATCTATATCTTTGACGGTTGGAGGTGGCGAATGCTCCGCCGTATGTAAAGGTAAAATACTGGTAGCTGTTTCGATATTAACTGTCTCTGTATTGCTGTTTACAATTCCAGCGGCCAACAATATTTTGTCAGGGTTCTTCTGGAGCGTGCTATCATAGCCAACATGGGACGGCTTCTTACCTTTAACTTTAAAATCTGTTTGACTATTAGTTTGACCTTTCTCCTGGATTCCGCTCGAGTCGTCCTTCAAAAAAGGTTCTTTTGCATTTGCGGTTTTTTCATAAGGTGTCTTTGGTGAGGTGGTATCGCCGACGTATCGAACCAGATGCGTATATTTTTTCCTGAGCAGGACAAAAGACACACCTTCCTCTCGTTTTACCACCGCCACCGAATTCACGAACCTCTTAAACAATTCTCTGTTCTCCGTCCTGTTTTCATCTTCCCGAAGGAACCGTTTGAAGTAATCTAACAGATCCGAATTTTTTACTCTTCCGTTTTTGCTGCAAATAAATTTCAGTACTGCCTCTTGAGTAAGTTCGGTGGCCATGCCTATCCACTTAATTTTTTGTCCAGACTTCTGTTCCAGCGTTCTGTCTATCTGTAGACAGTTTCAGTGCTTGGGAGACTCCTCCCCAATGATACTAACTCCACCTGCAGTTGCATACCTGCGTTGAACTGGTTGCGTTAATTTAACCCGGGCATCAAAAAACTCCCTGCACAGTAATAAAGTTTGTAGCCTATGTGAAGTTATTGCGTCCGACGTAAACTCCAAGAACACTGTACGTATTTAGGGTATTGATTTTTTTTCAGCTGACAGTAGCCTGCAACACATTTTACATGTAGTCATCTACATTTCGGTTTAATCCGGGACCTGCCATAGTTTAGCACGACCATTGTAGTATTCTTTTTTAACGTATAATGTGTTACCACACAGCCTCTCCGCAAGTGCACTGAATTGTACAGCGTCACAAAATATTTTAGCCGGTGAATTATGGGATATGAAGTCCAGATCTTGAGATGCTCTAGTAGGTTAGACAGATTCCAGACTACAACTCCCATTAACCCCATTTTGGAATGCAACCCCCTGCGCAGCATTCCATTTCGGCAATTTTTCACGGAGACCTCCAGAACAGCCTAAGTACGCACTTATGTTGTCACCACTATACACAAATAGTGTGTATTATTACCACTAGGAAAAAAACTGGGTTATACTAATTAGTCATGGCTTTATTGTTCTTTCTTGGAACATCAATTTTAAACTAAATTATTTTGTTTTTCTTTGAATGATATCAATGGCACATTTAATAAGATGAACCACAGGTGCATATCCTAAGCACATTCAACAATTTTAGTGTTTTAGATTTCAGCTCTAGTAACTATTATGGTATCAGCACTTAGCTCTTAACTTATAAATGTTTTACAGTACCCGATAAATACAGGCCTATAATATAATCAAACATGACATTTTGTGGTTAATACCTTCTGCCTTTTCCAGGTTGTGGTGAAAATATAAACTCTTAATCTGTAATTTACTTAAAAATAAGCACATCTTACATCCTGAGTTGAAAGGAAAGCAGGATGTTTACCTCCTAGAAATTTCTTACAAAAACCTGATCTTGATGGCTGGTAACTGAAATCTACTTTCTACGTCAAAGCACAATACAGCAGACAAATGGAAATCAGATGATTTCTTTTTATTGGTGCCACAGGGTGTCCAGCAGTACAGATGCAGTTATCAATCCCAGGCATAAGAAAGAGCTTTTTGCATTAACAGTGAGCTTGCAATGAATGAACAGCAAAATAAATGTGAATGAATTAAGCTTTTTTTTTTGGTATATTCATTTTTTTGTTCTGCAGTTATGTTTTTAGAAAGATTCACAAATTGAATCTGCACTATGACTGCCCAAGTTTAATCAGATGAAATACTATTGTTTCTTTGTATAAATGACATTTAATGCTTTTTCTTTAATTGTGATAGGAATATTTTGTCTGTATTAATGATAAAACAGCTTATGGAAGTGCAGGGGAATGCTGTGAAATAAATCAAACCTAAATGGTGATATAGCCTACTCTACCGACATTTCAGAATTTATTCCACACCACTTACGGTTTTTAACTGGGCAGTTAAACACAAATTCTACACTTTGACAAAACACATTCTCAGTTTTACTCTTTCAAGCATGTCCTGTGATTAACTTGAAACAACACCAACACAACATGCAGTGAGAGACTTTGGCAAGAGGAAAGAAAAATCTCATTTCAAGCGATGAAACTTCTAGAACATTTTCATGGTGAAAATAAACGAGGCGAGAAATGCAATGATCACTTAAGCCAGACAACTGCAAATGGGAAAAAAAAAA
This sequence comes from Anguilla rostrata, assembly GCF_018555375.3. Taxonomy (NCBI): domain Eukaryota; kingdom Metazoa; phylum Chordata; class Actinopteri; order Anguilliformes; family Anguillidae; genus Anguilla; species Anguilla rostrata. The sequence goes on from NC_057946.1 coordinate 21,028,374, forward strand.
TCACAGGGGAAAAAAGTAGTTCTACTTTTTTTTTTTAGGGGAAATTTTAGATTATATGCTTTTTTTGTCGTTTTTTTAACATTTTCTATTTGTGCTCAAAAATGGTTATGAATCAGCAGCTTATTTTTTGTATTTTTGGTTCAATCCATCCTGGCGATAACGCACTGGACTGCGGCTTGGTTTTCATCCTGTGGCAGGGACGAGAGGGTAACAGAAGGCCTTTTTCCTTTCTCTTCTAGGTGACGGGGACGGGCTGCAGGGGGGGGCAGGGCGAGCTGCTGCCTTCCTGCCGGGCCAGCGAGACGCTGCATGCCTGGCCCTGCCCCTCCCCCCCCTCCTGAACGCTGTCTTCGTTGTAGAGGCGCTTGATCCCGTCGTAGAACTCGTCCACCTCCATCTCCTCCACCTTGCGCTTGGCGCTGGCCTTGCAGTGCAGGTGGAGCAGGTGGCGGTGGGCGTGGCTCGAGGGGTGGGCGAGCAGGGCGGGGGCGGGGCTCCGGGGGCTGGCCCTGTCCCCAGCAGGCTGGCCTGGTGGATAGACAGGGTACTCCTGCGGGGCCACGCCTCCCCACTCGCACGACGCCAGGCTGTGGCAGAGGGGCTGGTAGATGTACACAGTGTTGGGAGGCAGGGAAGGCTGGTGTGTGGACAGGCAACGTGCCACCAGCTCTCGACAGCTGATGAGCTGTGAGCTATCAATCTGGGGGGGGGGGGGTAAAGAAAAAAAAAAACAAGAGCTTGGTTACCTTCACTGCTAACGGTTTGAACCACCAATGATTATATTAGCATTTAAAAGCTATATAAACCAGATGTCACAATACTGCAATAAATATATCAGTAACAATTCAATAAGCCAAAGAGAACTAACAGAGTACAACAATATAATAAGACTAACTGTCCAGAAAGACATGTTTCAGTTTAAACCCCAAAGCACCGGTCCTGTTCACAACGACTCCTGGCAAGACTGAGATAACACGTGAACATATATTAAGGCACTATTTAACTACATTTTGATTCGATTCTTCTGGCCTTGATCACCATTAACTTTTTCTCTATTTGTTGAATAAATCAGTAGTAGATTAACTGGGATGCTTCAAACCCATTAATACACATAAGAATAAAATATTTTTCGGAATCCAATGCTAGCTATGGACTACTGCCAACTCCCTGTCCTTGACCATGTTAATTGGCCAGCCATTTGAAGCAATCCAGACCGCAATCGAGCTGCTAAGTGCTTTTCGTTTCGATGCACTCATCACTGTTGAACTGAGGCCTAGAGTCATTTGCTTAACGTTACATGGCGTCAGTCTAGCGAAGTCAGATGGGTTGTTGGAAGTTTGCCCAACACAGGTCCCCCTATCAAACTTACAACGAAAATGTCTATGTAAATTCCCCTTAGGGAGTTGGTATACCTCCATCTTTGGACAGCAACCAATGCAATGCTAGCAAAATGAATCACTCGGATGTTGATTTTCTGCTACTATGGTTTTCCCTGGAAAACACCGACTGAATTACATATATAAAAAGGCTACAATTCTACATTAAAAAGACTGATCAATTCTTACAATTTGGTACAGCCTTAGTCTCTTGTAGAGACAAGAAGGTACCAAGTAAATAAAAGAAGTCTAATGTCATCAATTAAATCAATCATCTCTCTCCTCCCCTTGTTTCAGTCTTGCGCATCAAGGAATCAAGGAAAGGAAGTGACTTAAGGAAACAAGGAAAATATTTACACAACTGCAGTCTTTGCTCTTCAGAAATATCTGTCTAGGCTGACGGTCGGTCAACAGAAAGGGGTTTCATGGTAAAACGGCAGAGTTGGAAACTGGTTCCTGCATGCGAATGACAGGCCAGGTACCTGCGCTTTCTTGAGCAGGTTGATGGTGAGAGCCAGCCAGTCAGGACAGCACTTCTCCAGCTCCAGCGTGATGAGGGCCAGGGCCAGCATGGAGCCCTTGATGTGCAGCAGCGAGCTGTGGGCCAGGCAGTGGTGCAGCTGCTGGGTGAGCAGGGCCATGTGCTGGGACGGGTTCACGCCCTGCAGGCCGGCCAGGAACTGCGACTTGCACAACAGCACCATCGCGTGGAACTGCGGCGGGGCGGGGAACGAAAGGGGGAGAGGCTGCTTCGTCAGCTTTCATTCTTTAAAAGAACGCACAACACCCTACACGTTTCCTCCCAGAGGCACACGGAGAAATGCCATTCAGTTTACATCAGTAAATGCTGCGGAATAGTTTATTTATTTATTTTTTTTCAAAGGTCAGTTTGTTTAGCTCATATCAATAATGGTACAAATTTGTGTTTCCAGAAAAAAGAAGTCTCCACAATGGTGATACTCACGATCTGAAGGAACTCCAGCGGTGTTGCAGTGTGCAGGTCCCAGTTCAGCTTATCCAGAACGATCCTCTCCATCCGCAGGATTTCCGATGGAGAGCAGCCGCAGCTGCTGGTCCTGGCGAGCTCTCGCAGGGCCGGGACACGCTGCAGACAGACAGGGCTCGGGTCAGGCCCCGCCTCCCCCACTCAGCTGTCCGAAACAGGGCTACTCCCTCTTCCAACCTCTACCACACTTAGCCCTTTCACACGTGAAGCCTGTCAGCTGTGCTTAGTCACTCCCCATTTCAGTGGTTTTGAAAGCTAGAGATACTGCAGGTGTGAGCCATCGTGTCTGTCTCAACATTGACCTGATACAGATTCACAGCCAAAACTATTTGGGCTTTGAGCCTTTTCTCCCAAGATGGCTGAAATGTCCACTGACAGTGGAAATATTAATGCAGCTTTGAATCTGACTTCACACTGATACACCCAGAGTTAACACTTAAAAGGTAAAGCATTCTTTCAGTGGAGAAAGTACATTGTTCTGAATCACTGACAAATGAGAAAGAATCTACTGTAACTTGCCATTACAAATACATGGACTTACAAATTTGATAAATGTAAAGAGACAAGCTTTTGTGGTGTTGTCATGTTGTGGAGAGGTTTTGGTGGGGGCTTGGGAGTACCTCTATTCTAAAGAAGATACTAGACTGGCTAGTTTACTCTGACAGTGCCCTGCTGCTTGTGACTCTCAGTGCTGAACAGGAATCATGTAGTTCCACTTTTTATGTTCCCTTCCTAGGAGCGTTTCTCCAAGCCAATACACAATCCAAGGTGACAAGCTTACTTGTGTGTACATGGGCCAATTCTGAACTAAAATCATTGCAAACTTGTGACAAAGTACAAGGGCAATTATGAGCTAGCTTGGGGCTAAAATTATAATGCTGGCATAAGGCTAGGAAATTCAAGGCCGGCTAGCCATGTCACACTTTCAATTACCACAAGGAGTCAGTGCAAATTGCCATTCCACTGGTCAAACAGGAAAAGGGGAAAACAGGTTGGACAGGATTAAAACCCAATCATTTTTGTACAGCATCTTTTGTAAAACTCTGTATTGACATTGGCTGCTGGCTTTCATGCACACCCTAGTAGAGTTTCATACATACTTGGTGATGCAGGAATGTTGTGAGCCAGGTCTGGCACTGCCACTAAAAGCAGCTGCAAGATGTGGCTTTTTTTTTGTTTGTTTGTTTTTGGCTTTTTTCTGTAAAATTCTGATCGAATGAAAGTTTCAAGGAGCAATCTAATTAACGTGTGTGTGATAAAGTAATGCTTCCCCCCCTAAACAATCACATTAAATATAAGTTTCTACATCAGAAAGCAAGACCCTCAATGTGTAATCACTCTTCCTCTGCATCCCCTGGTCTACAGTAAAGCATTTCTGGTGTGTTCACCTCGTCTTCCTCGCTGGTCTTGGCGGCCAGGAAGAAGCAGGTGATGGCGATGCAGCGCAAGTACTTTGGACGGGCCTGCGGACAGAGGGAAGGAGAAAAGCGCAGTGTCATTACCCTCTCTGTTCAGTCCCCAAAACTGCATGAATAGCTGCCCACTGAATTCCCTTGCACTGTGGGCCCACTCATCTCTGGCTAAGCAAATTCAATTGAAGAAGAAGATAAATTTATCCGAGATACAGGAAGAGCCATCTATAAGCGTGTAACCAAATCTTAATCGCTTCCTGTGTGTACTTCCTGAAAAATCAGCTTTTGGTATAAAGAAAAAATATCCCCAACAGAACAAGGCGCAATATTACTCTAAACAGAACTCTGTCCCTTCTGTACCTTTTGGTGCCTTTTTTTTTACAGCACAGCCCCTTTAAGACTCCAGAGACCAGTTAAAAACATAATATTTTAAAATGGGTACCAGGCATTTACATGCATGACTGAGCTTTGTGAATCCAGTCTTGTAAGCCTGAAACTCAACCCCCTAGCGCGCCCCAGCCAGTCCACGATGCAAAACCATCTCAGAGTCAGCCACGGAGTTTCAGAAGTCTGAAGAGAACTACAAAAGCCTAATAAAAAGCAGACTTTTTCACAGTTAGCCATTTGATCACATAAGACACCAAAAATAATGTTAAATCCATTCTTGCACACATGCCAATGTGTAGCAGATACATGCCAATGCTTTTAATGGTCCAGAAACTTTAAGATAACAGCACTGGCCTTACTAAAATGGGTTTACATCTTAATCTGGTAAAAGAGTTCTTTACTTGTGCTTTTACATACAATACAGCTCATATCTCTTTCTACCAAGGCTTTTAATTTAAGAAAGTACTTTGTTGAACTGAAAGTTTTCAGAGCACATTATTTTTTTCTTCATACTAAAAATAACAAACCTTCACAGAACTCTGTCCAAGAAAAGTCTCAAAGCAATCAAACAAATTAAAAGTATCTATTAATCCCTGAAGGGAAAATCAGTTTGTCAGCGGTACATTTCATAAGACAAACAATAAAGCATGCAGCTATAGACACAAGCAAAACTCAAGACACAAACAAATACATTCAGTGCACATTTCATTTTAGAAAATTATACCAAATGTAATTAAAATCCAGAGGGTGTCTGTATGTTTGCTCAGCATGGTAGAACTGTACATACAATCCCCTGACCCTCTGACATTAAAAATAATTGAGAACATGATACTTAAAAGAATTTTAATTCCATGACCATGACACCGCTTCTCTCTTCCTCATACACAGAACCAAGTCACAAAACATTTCTTAAATGTTGGTGGTTATTTACTCAGAAATCTTTCAGACTTGGCAAGCATCGAGTCTGCTTTGACAACGCATCATAAAATACACGAAAATTTCCACATTATTTACCCACCAGCCTGGAGTAATATAGCAATAAAGAATGCTTATCTGAACAGCAGTGGCAAAAATATGCATCAATGACATACAAGTCAACATATAATACCAGCTCATAGACAAGAGGCTAAGACCAATATATAAGGCAAGAGATTACCTACATGACACAATGGACCACAACCAAACCTGTTAGCATCCACACACACAGACACAGACGCACGCACGCATACGCACACACACGCAGGCACGCACGCACGCACACACACAGAGCATGCACACACACACACACACACACACAGCACGCATACACACGTACGCACACTCACACACACACACACACGCACACACACACACACAGCTCTTTCTCAGATTTGCACACGCTGAGCAATCGTGAAGGAACAGGCCCCTACCTTCACGATGGCTAAAAACCTGTCCAAAATGCTGATGGCCAGGGAGAGGGTCTCTGGATAAAGCCTGAGGCTGCTGTGCATATCGGAGAGCCACCGGACCGCCTCATCACGCTGAGCAGGAGAGATGTCTGTATCCTAGGGGTGTGTGACACAGGAAGGAGAGCGTGAAGGGGAGGAGGGACAGTCCTTGATGTATGTGTTTGTGTGTCCACATATTTGGGTCAGTTACAAGCTAAACTGCCTTTGCAATTTGGGTGAAAAGTCACCCTTATTATGAATTAGTGTATGAGGAGTACACTGCATTTGCCTATGGGGAGTAACCGTGTGAATTAAATTGTAACCCATTAATAAGCTACAGAATATTGTCATTTGTGTGGCTGTCTGTCTGTATTGGTTGAGTTGGTGGTTTTTCTATCCCATGATAATCACCTGTGTGGATGGGTGTTTTGGCACGTAGACCTTCCACATCTTAGCTTCCCTAGAGGCTGCCTTTTCCAGAAGAAAAGACAACCTCTGGCTCTCCAAGGGTTCTGCAAATTTCATCACAACCCCTGGATGTGCCTACCTCCCCACTGGATACAGCTACCTGCGCAAGAAACAACAAAACAAAACTGGGTCAGCACAAGAATGTAAAACAGACATTACAGTGCATGTCAAGTGGCTAATAAAATAATGCTAATTAAAATTTTGCAGTTGCTACATCTACAACATCTAAACCCTTGTATTCCGTTGTATTTAGCAATCCAATTTGACTTTCAATTTCATTTTCATCTACGAAATCCACAGAATTACAGGCAATTACTCGATCAGGAAATACACCGATCATAGGCACAACTCTGAATAAACAAACCGCCGATCAATCTTCGAGTGCTAAAGCCCAAGGGGGGCGATGTGATTTCACACTGGGTAAGAACAGATAATACACTGAAACTTGCGATCGTTATTTCATTATGTTAACACGTTCATTGAAATTCTGGATTTAGTTAGGTTAGCTAGTATATTGCCAAGTAGCCAACCACCACAAACCTTATACATTTCAAATACAACATGTTTCTTGTAAGCAAGCCATGTAGCTAGCTAACATTAACTAATCAAGATAGGTACTGTTGTGTTATCGAGCTAGTTAGCTAGCTAACGTTAATATAAAAAGAGACACCAAGTAGCCATCGTTTGACAGTTCACTTCACGTTGTGTTTTGACCAAACCATGTTCATTTACACAGAGGTCGTTGGCAAAACACAGCAACAAAATACTCCTTAATAGACAGATAGTTAGTCAAACGCAGCTAATTTAACATTCACTGATAGAATAGACCCCTTCGGCTAACTTCGGCTAGTTGCTTGGCACGGAAGACTGGCTCTAGACTATGGCACCAACATTAGCTAGCTAGCCAGAATTCAGAAAAAGGAAAGACAGATCAACCCAACTAGCTAACGTTAGCTGAGATACATAGATAACTACCATTGATTATGAATATAATTAGGATAGCGGCTAACAGAATAGTCGGAATGTTCTCGCTAGCAAATAAGCTAACGTTACAACAGTAGCTAGCTAGACTAGAGTATCACTGGCACTACCAGTTAGCACAAATTTCTGCTAACGTTATCGATAGCTAGTTAGATACAGGCTGTGTTAGGTCTAGGCAGGTAGCTAGCCATTATTTTGACGAACAAACTGCAGTTAGCTAACGTTAGCAAATAAAAATGTTAATTTCCTCACCTCCCCTGCAAAGCTGTGAGGGTCACAGTTTGACTTGGCGATCATCCGGTCCATTAAACTGAAGTGAAATTAAAAGGCAAATCTGCTTATGATCTTTTTAATCGTCCATCTTGATTTACGTGTTGTTTTTATCTGGGGGAAGAAAAAAGAAGGGGATCCTTCCAAACTGATATTAAAAATAAAACGAACGGAATATAGACAACACGTCTACTTCCGAGGAGGAGACAGAAAAGGAAGGACACAGGTCCGCCCACATTCTAAACTGCGCAGTCCGTATCAAAATATTCGTGCGTTTTCACGTAAATACCGTTGCTTGTTCTGAAAATGTAGAAGATATGCATTTATGAATATGTTTATTTTTTTAATCAACAACAATCGTACTATATAGCAGTACATTGTATACTAAATATGTATCGCTATATTTTGTTTTTGGGACTAGTTTCTCTGGCGAAGGGACACCTTAATAGCTGTTCTGTAATTCTTTTCTCCTTCCTCGCAGGAAACAAGGCAAGGGAGGTGACTTACGTACAGCAACAGTACTCTCACGCATCTAATGCAACTGCTATAATGATTTAATTTGAACATTACTTTGAAAATATATCTTATACATATTTTATTGCCTGGCTGATTTTGTAATGTAAACGCATACGATTAATGGCAAAAGAATAGTAAATATACGCAGACTCATCACTGTGAAGACTGTCTAACAGCCTCCTTTGTGAACACCATGACAATTAGATGGCTTGGAATAAAATTGTGATATATCTTTCCATTTATCCCAGTGATATGCTTCTACGTGCAACTTCATTTGAAGTCTATGCAAATAGTCTCTATTTTGTATTTATTTGACCAATTGTCTCGTTTTACTATTGCGGTTGAATTGACCCAAAATACTTTCAATTAGAGACTATTATGGACATAATACGTGCTTCCACTACACAAAGAAAAAGCATGCGACTGAAACGTACGTTCTTCTGTGCGGACTACCTTTTTTGCAAGACCAACAATACATTTAGCAAAGATGGAACTTTCACATTTCACATAAAATCAGCTCAAATAAACTCCTTTCACAAAGTAATACAATTGTGCATAAGTGAGTCTTTGCAATGAATAAAAAGGCGATTTGTATCTGATGATCAACCCTCAGCACATTGATTTTAGTCAACATTTCTACTGTATCAAAAGCTATCAAATAAATTTAAGTTTAAGGTTTATATAGCTTCCTGAACAAATATTTAGTTTGGGTTGCCTGTACATTAAATTCAAGACGAAGCTAACAGGTCTCAGTGACCAGCTATCGAGGTACTGTGCATTAAAATAAGGGACATGTATTAATCATTGTGTGTAACGCACAATAAATTGGTAGCTATATTATTAGTCTGAAACACTATACTGAAGCAAAGGAAGACATCAGTACACAGCATATGCTTGAATTAGCTTGATTCAAAGATAATGTTGAAAGCGGTAATGACGTTTGTATAAAGATCCTTTGACGATTCTTTTTTCTTTCTTTCTTTTTCATTTTCAGACAAGCTAGAAGCTATTGAAAATAAGGGTTTGCCTGGAATCGTTATCATGGCCAAAACGTAACATACTCCGGACCAATAGCAATGCGTTATTTTCCTATTTTAAACCAATAGGCGGCGAGGATTTCGGCGGACTTTTTAAACCCAGCCACAGACCATTTAAAAACAGATTTCGCCCAAAAAGAACCAAGACGTAAATCACCATAGGAACATAGCAATACTGCAGAGTAAACAAACAAAAGTCAACCAAACGTATAACTACATTTGCTTAATGAAAAAAAAAACGTATTATGATATATTAAAACATTTAATGATGACGGTAATAATAATCCATCCAGCTAGGCACTAGGCGGTGATTGGCCATTTTACCATGACGTAAATATCGCTGGGCGTGGAAATGGTCAACAACAAAGAGGAAATATAAGGAATCAGAAAACAGTAAACTGGCACAGTCTTGGACACGAAAAAATGAAATTCTAGTTCACAGGTAATAAGATTTGTTAAACAACTACAGTTATGGATAGGTTGAGTTAGTATTTGAAATAATGTGGAAATATAGTTTTGCAGACTGACTAGCGGATATGGGGTTTTTGAAGTTGGGCAACGTCCGCTAGAACTAGCTAGGCTGATTTTGTCATCGATAGACTAACGTTAAAATTATGTTCGAGGACATATATCCAGAAAAAATAACACAATGCTAGAAAACTTTAGCAGTTTTCCTCACTTGGTTGTAATTAAACGGCGGGTGTCACGTATTCATACTTCGGCAGCGCTAACTTAACTGATACCAAGCTTGTATTACCATAGCTGATTTGCTTTAACGCTATTGTTGCGTTAATTTACGAATTTGAAACGACACGACAAAAATTAGCAATGTTACCTTTTGGGTAACGTTAATGTTAATTATGCCCGAAACTGAAACGTAATTTAACTTTAGCCAGAAACAGAACTGTCTGCTAGTTTGTTATTCTATCGATTTGAGATGGCTAAGGTTTGTTTGGCTACACATAAAATATATTGAATAAACCGTTAACCAGTTAGCATGTTGTGTTCACTTCAGGTCGAACTGAAGTCAAATTACGTTTGGCTAATGTTATTTTAATGCGATTTATGTAAAATTAAGCATCCAGTGTAATTTGGCAACATAGCAGGCTATAGCTAACGTTAGCTATGTCACGTAGCCAGCTGAAGACTGGGGTAATCCAGCCCTTCCCCCATAGTTGTTTTCCATGGTGGTAGTTTTCCTTGTTTTCCACGGTCGGTCTGTTTATTCGGTTGTCATTTAGTCTAACCTCGCTCAGTTGATTTCTTATCCTGGTTTCGAAAACAAACGTTAAATCGTATTTGATGAACATTTTCATGTAACGTAAACGAATTGGACAACGGACTTAATATTTTGTTAGGCGTTAGCTAACGAAACCTAACACCAATTCCCTGCTGAGAAAGGGGGTTGGGTTATAAACCTTTCCCCTCTACACAGCTAGCGAATGATTGTAGGGCATATAAACATGTACTAATTTCAATCTTTTTTATTGTTGAAGAAAACGGGAGACGTTGCATTTTAGAGACATGGAAGCCTTTAAACTTATGAGGGAACTGAAGACAAATTTCGAACAAGAGTCGATCTATCTGCCGAGGGAGAAGGGGCTGAACCTGCTGGAGACTACTCTTGAGGTAACCTAATTATAAAGCGGCCTTTGACCATGTCGGTACCATCAGTCCCCCCACCCTAAGACAGCAATAAATAGCCAATGGTCATCGGAATGAACAGGATACGCTAGAATTGTTCATAGTGGGCCTTTAAAAAAAAAAAAAAAAAACTTGTTTGTTTACATAAAAAGCCTACACATTTCGACTAAGCCTTAATTAGGACAGTACTTCTGCTTCTCTGCCAATAATTTGCCTTGGATTCTTGTGCCTTTGTACAGCTGGAAGCTAGTGCCGGGTTGTTCTCTCGAACAATATGCATTTACTCGTTTCACTTTCTATATAAACAGGGGGGACGATTTAATAATTATACAGGAATTCTATGTCATTTTTTTTGTCCATGTACACATTTTAAATGTTCTCTGACATCCAAGTATATTTTTCTGTATCCCCTACAGAATGACAAACAAATCTCAGCAAAATGCAGGGATGCCAAAGTTGAAGATCTTTGGAGCCTCACCAGTTTTTTTGGTTATAGTACACAGACCTTTGTGCAGGCCGTCAACCTGCTGGATAGGTTCCTGGCCATGATGAAGGTAACTTATTTTTATGAGTTTTAATCAATTAACCTTTATCACTGCAACACAAGGCTACCAAGTAGACATTAATTCCCTGCAAAGTGAACCTCAAATTTAAGTAATCAGCCCCCCTCCCCCCCAGTTCTACAGTGACATTTATTTATTGATATTTTCTTTTTAAACTTTTGATAAATGCACAATCTTAACATTACTTTTCTGAATGTGCTGTTCGGGCAGTTTAGTTTCTTGATAACTAAGTTGTGGGCTACCTACTAGTTTGGACAACAAAAATAAATTGGGTGGAATGAGCATTTATTCCTTTTTATTTTTTTCCCCCTCTCCAGATCCAACCCAAGCACTTATCCTGCATCGCCATCAGCTGTCTCCACATTGCAGCTAAGCTGGTTGAGGAGGAGTGCAACATTTCATCCTCCCATGACCTTATTCGTATCAGCCAATGCAAGTTCACCATTTCAGACCTCAACCGAATGGAGAAGATCATTTCAGAAAAACTGAACTTTCAGTGCAAAGCGGTCACAGCCTTTACCTTTTTGCACCTTTATCATGAAATAACCCTCTTACATACTTCAGAAAGGTAAGTTCACTTTGAAACCTTATTTGGGTAAAAATCTCTGATACTTTTCTAACAAGTATTATGTATTTAATCAAGGCTATAATCCATGCTTAATGGCCATAGGTTAACTCTGAACAGTGCTCCTGATGTGGGTAGTCATGATGTAATGGCTTATGTGACACTAGTCTAATCTACTGGCACACAAACACAGAACTTTTAAGATAAGATGCTTGTGTTGCAGACCCTTAATCATTGCTTAACGTCTTGCTCCAGTTGTTGCGCAACCTTGTTCTACATTTCTTCTTTATGTACAATCTCAAGGGTTCTATGATTAGGCCCTGAAATTCTTCACCCTTTTGTTTTTGAAGGAAACCCCATCTGAGCCTCGACAAACTGGAAGTCCAGCTAAAAGCCTGCCTTTGTCGAATCGTTTTCTCAAAAGCCAAAGTAAGAACCAATTTGTCCAAATTCTCCATTTGCATCCACATGCTTTTTAAATGAGTACACAGACAGATGCATTGTTGTTGATCTCATGCACATCCCTGTTCTTCTTTCAGCCATCAGTGCTAGCACTGGCCCTCCTTGCCCAGGAGATTGAAGCCATCCAGTCTGTAGATATGCTTGAAATTTCCCAGTGTATTCAAAGGCATCTAAAGGTAACCATATGAAATTTGGTCAGTCCATAATGTTTGACAGGGGTCAACAACCTTTGGTTAAACATAACAGTGCTTCGGTTAACAGGGAGCTCAAAGCAGCTCGTGCTGTCATTGGTTCTTTTCAGTTCCCTTGCTCAGATAGCCAAATGTTAAGACCAACAACTCCGTAATTAAATGCCACTGCAGGCCATAATAATAAGCATTAACTTGGCACACACATCCCGAGCAACTTAAAGTACAAAATGCATTATCCATAAAAAGAAAACTTGCATGACATGAGTACACTATTTGTAAGGAGCAGATTTTGTAAACAAGTTTTCAAAAAAAGTTTGACCTACCTTATGCATTTTATGGACAAAGTACTCTAAAGTGATTTATGGTCGAAGTGTAGGAACTGGCAGAAAGGTTACAGAAACGAAAATTTAAGGCCTTCGATCTTAAGTTACGTGCTATCCATTACACTTGTAGTCTGTTCCAAAAAGGTTCTGCTGACCCACATGGATTATGTAACGCAACTGGGTGTCTAATGTTATGATGTATGTTGGTCCTTCCAGATTGCTGACGGTGAGCTCTTGTACTGGAGGGAGTTGGTGGCCAAGTGTATGACAGACTACTCTTCACCTGAATGCAGTAAGCCAGACAACAAGAAACTGGTCTGGATTCTATCCAGGCGAACAGCACAGAATTTGCACAGCAGTTACTACAGCGTCCCTGAACTGCCAACAATTCCTGAGGGGGGCTGGGATGAAAGTGCAAGGTAATGAAATCCAAGTCCAAAGTGAAAGAATATCACAGACGGCAAAACATACATGCCCTGCACAATGTACAACAGTCTGAAAAACAGGATATAAAATTGCGCAGAGACAGAAGTTCACAGCAAGACCTAGGAGGGGATTTCACTTATGCTCGGAAAACCCCCAACAGACCAAGACCGATGTACGTAATTTTACAGGAATTCCTAGAATACCGTTCAGTGTTTCCCAAAATACCTGTTGGTTTCAGTGAGGCTCCTGGTTTGTTTGTTACTATAGAAACCACTCCCAAATATGCAGGCGAGTTACATGTTTTTAACACGTCACTACCGCTTACCTCGCCCATGTTGGACCATTCCTGTCTGGCAGTGACATTCTTACTTGACGCAATATGTTCAAATGATTAGTCACGTCCTACCCTGAAATTTCCACAGCTAGAGTCTTACTCAACTGGTTCAAGCCTTATTCGCTCATTTCCCAGATCTGAATTTGAAGACCAAATCATTATATTTGCAGTGCGGCAGGCCAAGCAATAGCAACATTCAGTCTGTGCAATATTTTTGCATCTGCTAATGCAGTATGTACAAAATGTTCTGGTTTACAGATTAGATTGTTTTTGTCATTTTCAATCACACTGTACTTTGGATTTTATCTTAAATGGAGTTTGGCCAAAACAGCTAGTGATAGTACTCAAAGAAGAAGAGTATATTAATGGAAGTTTCTCTCTCCCAACCCCCCCACCCCCACTCTTGTGCACAGTGAGGACTCTTGTGAGGACATGAGCTGTGGAGAGGACAGCCTGAGCAGTGACACAGAAGTGCCCTGTTCACCACCCCCCTTTCACCAGCGCACCTCCGTTCCACACAGCCAAGACGACTCCACACACCTGGGTGCTGCGTGTCATTTCTAGTTTTCAAATGACTTATTTAAACTGAGGTTTTTTTTTTGTGCTCGTCCTAAATATCTCAACACACAACAAATCGATATACTGTACATCTTTTTGGTTGTGTCTGAAGTTAAATGTGGACAGGTACAGAACCGCATTATTCTGTGGCAGCTTTAACTCGAGTGATCTCGAACCTCTGTAGCTGTAGGGTGTAGTAGTTTGTGCAAGTTTGGATTCGCCACATTCCAGGTGACTTAACAGCACAACGCTGAGGTGCAATAAACCTATAAACAAGGACTGTTCAATGCTAGGGACAACTTTCCTAGACTGTGTACTTTGCACTGTTTTGTATATTGCGCATGATTTATTTATGGTGGATGCTGTGGGGAGGTTGAATGCCTGAAGACCGGCTAGGTTGTGTCACCCTCCCAGTTTTTTTTTTTTAGGTTGTTGAAAGTTGCAGATTGTTTGCATGGAGTAGAAATATTGTGTTTGTGTAAACTTAAAGGTGCCAACTGAAGCATGATTTATTACTGTGTGATATAGTCATTTTGATTATATGGGAAAATAATGCTGACCGAATGTCACAATGTAAAATATGTTCATACTGGAAATGTAACTTTGTAAAAAGGCAAAAAAAAAACAACTTTGTTATTAATATGCTGTAGACTAACTTATTTTTAAACTATTTTGATGGTTGGCTAAAGGAAAAATGCTGATTAAAAATACCTTTTTCAATCAGTGCTTCAGATTTTTTTGTATAGAAATACTCTTAACTGAACACATATTATACAAAGATTGTCACAGCCGTTGCAATTTAAAACCAAAGTCAAATGTTTCCACCCCACACTGGCTCCAAAATATTAACTGATAAACCTAACCGACAATGAAGTGGTTTGTAAAAACTGAATAATAAATTATTAATATATTCCACCTTATCCTAAAAATGTACCACAAACCAGTCCTCACCAAAACATTTAAACACTGCACAAAATAATACTATTTCCATTTACAAATCACCATAGAAATTGTAGAGAAAACACCAAGCATTGCAGTCAATATGAGTGAACAAATGTGAAAGAGCCAACCGACCAATACAAATACATGCTGTTACTAAGGTAGGAGAAACAAAAGATGGATCACTTGCCCCAATGATCCATCCTTCAGCATTCAGAACCCCATTCGTGGCCTTTTCTTTCTGGGCTGCACGGACAGGGAACCCTTGTTAGACGCAACCACACAGGGATTCCTCTGGGACAAGGAAATGCTGGACCCTTGAGAGAAAGGTGTCAGCAGCTGCAGCCCGCTCTCCTCGTGCATTTCCGGCAGCCCCTGAGACCCAAACAACGAGCTGAGGTAGTCCTGCTCCGGCTGCTTCGTTTTCCTGGATGCCAGCTTTAATTGGGCAGAAGGGCCGTCCTCCTTCTCTAGAGTAGCAAGTGGCCTGTTCTCTTGGGTCAGCACGTTTCCTCTTTCAGGCTCTGGAAAGGCATCGGGTATGGAGAGATTAGTGGAGATGCTCTCCACGTCCGAATAGGCGCCCTGACTGTTCTGGCCTGAGGACCAGCCCGAGAGGTCGTCCAGGTCAGACTGGTAGCTGACAGATGAGGCGAAGCTCTCCGAAAGTGCGACGCGGTGGTGAGCCTTGGCCCGTTTCTGCCGTTGGCGCCTTCTACGCAGAGCCGCCACCTTTTCCATGCGGTTCATCCCTAGCTTATCCTCCCACCAGCTCTTCCAATGTCCCCCCCAGGACACTGACAGCCTCTCACTTAAATTGTCAGTCCAGTCGGCGGGCACTACCAGGTCAGGCAATGGGACCACCTCGAGAGGCCTCAGGTAAGTGACACCATGGACAACCACATCCATCTTATTCATCGACTGTTCCAAGTCTTTTCTCAGTCTCTGGAGCTGGTCTTCCTCTAGAGGGTTTCTCCTGAGTGCTTGACAAGAGATGAGGCCTTCGGTTTTTATGGTCCAATGGGACAGGATTTGTTCTGAGGTGGGCCTCGGACTCTCGAAAAGAGCCTTCAGCCACCGGTCCCACTTTGACAAAACCTCCTTGCTGACCATGTGCGGCTTCATCGGGTCTTGACTGAGACTCAAGCCTGTCTGAGTGACAGAACATCCATCCATATCCTGCATCTCAGTGTTGGACACCGTAGCCAAATCCTCATCATTGCTATTAACCTCCACTTCACAGCAAGAAGTTCCAACTCCCTTACTCAAAGATACATCTTCAGAACTTAGTCTACTGTTGCGCAAAGCATTCTTGAGTTTTGTGGTAACACTGTGTTCCTCATCTCCCCCTGTGGAATTCCTCGGTTGTTGTGTGTCTGCGCTGTCCTGGTCGGTTTGGAGCATCAGATTTTGGTAAAAAATGTCCCCAGTCTCAGAGAGCTGCAGCACACACAGGCACTCTTCACCCTTGTGATGTATGGCAGTAAAACCTAGCAAAACACAAAATAAATGTTAGACCATCTCTACTTTAATTACATTGCATTACAGGCATTTGGCAGACGCTCTTATCCAGAGCGACGTACAACAAAGTGTGTTAACTAACACAATATAAGTGGAGGAATGCCAAAAGCAATAAAATGTTCCAATGTCCTCTATAAAGATGATGAAAAAAAGACTGAGAATAGACACCAAATACAAATAAGACATGCAAATTGGAAAAGGCACAGCAAGCATTAGTACCAACAATGCAATACAGTGTCTTCTGAGTTCCCCTACAATTCCGAACGTCTTGCCCACTTCCTCATATACAGGGTGAGAGACGTCAAAAAAAGTTTCAGACGTCAAAGAAAAGTTTCAGTACACAGTCAGTGGATATAATGAGCCACGACATGACATTAGCATGAATCTTTTCACTTAAATTCTATTCTGGAATGGAAGCTGGATCTCATTAGTTCCCCGTGACTCGTGTTGGCGACCCCATTTAAGGGACAGACACATTGCATAACATGTCTGAAACCTTGAACCAGGGAGAACTTGATCAGGGGGGAGGCCTTACCGGCGGCAGGCTCCAGCAGCCTCTCCTGTGCCTTCTGCTGCCTGTGGGGGACATGGACTTGGAGGTGGCCCAGACTGTCAGCCGGGCGGGACAGTCTCAAAGGAGGCCCCAGAGAACGGCAGGCAGCCTCTCCGCCACCTGTCAGCAGGAAAGACGTCGCCGCCGCGTTCAATGACACTGCTTGTACATGATGCACGCACACGCAGGAGTGTTTGAAAAATGTATAAGCGCACAATACAAAATTAACAGCTCAAGGTTTCCTTGCAACCAGCACCACAATGAAGTGTGACAGCAGTGGCTGCAGCCAAGTAAGTACAATAAGGCATATTCAAACTCATTGATTTCTCCAATCACTACAGAAAAGTTCTCAAAATAATTTTATTTTTTATTTTTATGAGTATCTGCCTATAGCTCGATTACAATACAACATGTCTTCAATGTACACCTGGACTAAACACTTACCTACCCTGCACTTACCGTCTAACAAATGAAAGCTTCCCTGAACTTGATTGCACCTACCAGTAAAGAAATCCTTCACACTAATTGTGTGCAAATTTTTTTTTTTTTTTTTTTTCAAACACTAAGCCAATTTGTCATACTGAAGCTCAAAAGAACTTCTGTAGGTTGCTCTGGATGTAGGAGCCTGCCAAATGATGTAAATGTATGTGCAAATGTCTTCAAGAGAACACAAAAATACGAGTCTGATATGACGATTTCCAAATAAAGCTTGCTATAGTTAGAATTACATAACCACCAGCTGTCATATCATATTATGTCCTGCAAATTCTGATTTGCAAAATAAATTAATTCAAATGGTGTGAATGTCTTGCATCATCCTTTTTGAACCGGGTGACCCATATATTACACTACATCATACGCAATTATTATACATGTCTGGAGCGCCAAATTTTGCTGTTGTTAGGCTGAACGGAACCTACCAGAATACTGCAGGAACATTAGCTCCTGGGATCGCTGGGAACCCAGTAGTATCTTGTTAGTTCTGCCTTGTGGAAAGCCAGGCAGGACTTGGGCAAACAGGGGTGGATCCATCATCATGTGGTCCCACTTGAGCATGGGCAGACAAGGAAAGCGCTCGTCTATGATGTAAACAGAATGCTGTAGAGGAGAACATGATTGTAGTAAGTGTAAGAGGCCAACCCAATAACGCCCCTAATTTGAGAAGCAGGCTTCATACCTGGGTGGTGACAAGGTGGTGATAAGCATTGACGTCATACAGGTACTTGGACAAGATCACCCTCTCCCCACTCCTACAGTTTGGAGTTTCGCCAATGCGAAACAGAGTGTAGCTGCACTTATCTGAGGACTGTGAACAGAAAATAATTTTGAGGAATACTGACCAATAGACAGATTTAACATTAATAACAAACACACAACCATCACATAAACGGCACATTCCAAAATAGTTGTTTTCAACGTCAAGACTATCCAACCTATCACCTGCATTGTCTCAATTACATTAAATACCATGGTGGATTATGCTGTCTGCTTCCAGATAAGATTATGAAAGCTGCTACCAGAAAGATGCACAAGCACTTCTTCTATTATGTGGCATGTCACTGTGTCTAAGAATGTCATTTTGAACTACTGTTGTATTATTGTAGGAGGGTGGCTACCAGTTTTTGCTGTACTCAGATACTAAATTGAATGACATAGCATAACTCCTCACCCTGGTGTCAGTAAGCTCCACTCCAGTTCTGTCCGTGTACTGCATCACTTTTGGGTGGGCAGAGAAGTCGCACCATCGCCAAGATGACTGGGCGTTAAAGTACAGGTTTTCCTCCTCTTCACGGAATTTTGACAAGCTTAAATATTGACAGCACAAATAGCACAATGAAAGAAAAATGCATTCTCAAATGAACAAAACACAACTCGACTCTAGCCATTACTAAAACAGTCAATGAAGCACAGCTGACAACAGTGAAAACAAATTACTTAAATGACGTCACTCACCCTGCTCCTACAGTCCAGAGATAGGCAGCACCATTCTCAGTTGTTACCAGCAGCTCTCCTGGGATATGGGGACTACAGGAACAGTAAACAGGAACTTTGAGGACACGAGTAATCCATTGGTGCCGTTTACTAAATATCCACATGCCGGTGTTTCGCGGCAAAAACTGTTGCAGGCACAAAACCAGTTGCCTTCCGTTTCCGGTCCAGTTCTGGAACTGGTTCTGGAATTTGTACATACCAACCGACCCCTCTTACCGTTATTAGCCTGCTGGCTAAAGCACTTAAAGCAAAGTAAACTGTAGAAAGGCCTGTATGATAGACCTAGCAGTTAATTAAAGCAAAATCCCATATTCATTCAATCGAGAATAACATGTCTTAACCATTTCGCTAGCTTGCTACGTTATGTAATGTTATACATAATGTAACATACATTATATGTAACATACCAGCAATTTGTATGAACATTTGCACAAAACAATGTACCAAAGTCTAAATCATGTGATAGCGTTTTATCCAATAAGGGGTCGACCGGAAGTGGAAGGCAACAGTCTTTGCACTTACACCAGCATTAAAGAGCAGAAAATGGTCTTACGCAACTCCACCCCTCCAAACACATTTGTTAGTCAAACTAACTGCGGAGCATAAAGAGGTCTATGTTTAGGTCCAGGAAGAATAAATGGAGAATAAATGGAGAGGACAAGAGCCTGATGTATCAAGAAGGTAATATTTGCTTTACTTTGTATTTGATTACAGTACAGAAAGGGCAGCACACAAACTGAAATTTCAGCAAAGCCATTCTCAAACGAGTGCCGTTGAGGTCTAGGTGTCAGTGTATAGGGATACATTTCCGAACATACTGATTGCTGTTCCATCCATGAGCACGCCAGTAAGTCATACAATGCCCACTGTCATGCCAGATGAGATTCAGTGGGGCACGGACACCACAAACAATTGTTTCATACAACTAAACGTGCTGTGATGAACATTCACTTTAAAATACTGATCACTGCAAATCCCACATAAGGTTTAAGATTAAGCACGTGTATATGACAGCAAGGCACACTTCAACACGGACACAATAGAAGCCATCAAACACACCTGACGCAGATGCATGTGGCAACCTGCTCCGTTCGAACGACCTCCAGAGGTCTCACTCTCTTAATGGGACAGGCCTCCCAGACCCCACAGTGGTAATCTGAGCGTACCCCCACATGGACTGCAAAACAACGGAACCCCAGAGAACAGAGTAAATGTCACATCACTTTCCATGACAAACAGAAATAATAGCAAAAGCATCAAACAAGTTATATCAAATCTCTTTACAGATGAGACCATGACTACACGTATGCAAAAAGATAAGAATACCACTTCAATACTGGAAAGTTGGCCAGTTTTTATACTGAACACAGTAGGAATGTTAACCTTACTTAAAAAGGTAGGTGGTTAAAACAATTACACAGGTTAAGCGTTAATTGGCCTGACTAGTGGTTCCATTTCCCTGTAAAAAAAAAAAAAACTGCACATTTTGAATTACGTAAATTTGTTCAGAAATGTTTTTCCACAGACCACCACTATCTTTGTACGAGTCAGTTTGCCTGCGTCGTCTCATGTCAAGAGCAAAGCTGAGCAGAGTTCAGAGAACTTTGTCTGTGAGACATGCCCAATATAAAAAGAACTTTGCTTTTCCCTGATGAAGAACTGAGTCTGGAGACGTTAGGATGCGAGACAGTATGTCAGACGTGATGCTGGCTACCTGCACAGCCATCTCCCGTGAACAATCACCATCAATTTAGAACACAAGAATGCATCATGACAAGAACAGGCCAGTCAGCTTATCTATTTACACAAGGTCACACTTATAAATTGCATTACCAGTGCAGCATGCCCGCATGTTGCTCACCACTATCTTGCATGCTGCCAACACTGATCTGTCGTACTGCGCCACTGAGCTTCATGACGAAAGGCTGAGAATTATTCATGCTGAGCCGGGGAACCTTATCTCTGTCGAACTCCAGCACCACCTTATGGAACTCTGGTGAACTACAGTGAAGGACTCCATAAAAGAAGCAGTTATTACCAGTTCTGCATCTACATCCTGCATAATGAATCTGATTTAGGTTAAACAATCAACCTTGTTAACTCACATGTGCAACATAGCACATACAATATAGTCTCAATACAAGCATTTGATTTGGCTGTGTCAAGGATTAAAAAGAAAAGATGTTACAACAATTTCAAACTGCTGAAAAGACTGCCCCAATGAGATGGGCGGGGGGAAAAAACAAGAACAAAACCTGTGAACCTTCTGGAGTACACAGAGCCAGCCTTGGCCTACAACCAGTCTGAGATGGGAGGCTCTATGCCCATTAAAGACAGCGCGATGCAGGAAAAGGATACTGAGGGAGGCTTCCTCTGGAAACACGAGACAGCCCTCCTGAGAGCTGTCAGAGAGCCTGACCGGGAAATAGCCTAGAGCACCCCCGGTGGCCACTTCATTAAACTGCGCACGTTCCTTCTGCAGCAGCAACTCCTCGCGGAGGAGTTCAGCCAAAAGTACAGGGGGAATTTCATGGATGACATCGCCAAGCAGGTTATTGTAACTTCTGGCTCCCTTTCCATAGTATCTCAAAGGGCACCTAAGTGGAAAGGGGGTGAAGGAAAAGCAGCATTACTTCTAAGATTTGCATTCATTCTTAATGTCTCCTAAGCCGAATCCAGAGAATGATAAGCAGCATTTACAAATACAAATATTAAGTATTTAAACAACTGATAAAATAATTACGAGCAATGTCTTCGGTCCATACAAATTCATACTTACTTTATATAATTCACTGTACTTAAAAAACGTTTCAGCTTATTCATGCGGACGGTTTTCTTCTTTGCAGATGCCTACAAAAGCATGTTAAATAAGTTGGTAAAACATCCAATGCCACACAGTACTGCCATGTCAGTCTCACTAGTATAAAAAATTGAAATTGACCATTCAATTTTCACCCACCGTCATCCTTCTCTCCCCGAAAGTAAAGTGTTCTCCAAGAACACTGCTCATTGTGCTGAAGGCATCCTCATAGTTATCCAAGTAAAAGTTCTGCATCTACAGAGAAAAAAGATTCAGAAAGGAGCCTTGATTTTTAAATGTGTACAGCACGTACTTCAGAGTCAATAGAACTGAAAAATAATGCAATGCTTTCTGTAATTTCTGTGAAATATGAGTTAAAATGTTCACAATAATGCTGTAGCACCCTTGTCATTGATATGATGAAACAAGTTAAAATCCAGTTGTACACGGAGGGTAAATCAAGTTTAATATCAACTGCCTCAAAGAACAGCATTTAAAATAAAATGAATACTCTGAATTAGCAGCCTTTTTTAGACTATATATGATTCTGAGCATAAATGCTCAATAAGATGATCATTTTTAAACTGCTGTGCTGTAGAGGACTTACATGTTCTGGGAAGTCAGATGCAGATGGGACATGACCTGAAGCAATCGTGTGTACTGGAAGCAAAAGATAAATAAACACATGCTGATGAGTCTTGCTTTGGACACCCTTTGGATCGAGTCTATATTGAGTCCCCCAATGTGGAGATAAGAGGCCCCAGCATGAAAGGATTAAAAAATAACAAGAGTGTGACCACAAAGAAGAGTGTAATGACCGTTCAGTCACCTTTATTCGGTGTCATCAAAGGAATCGGAATAGATTCAACTGCCTTCCATGTCTCTCCCTTCACTTTGTACTGTGTATCAAACTTCCAGTCAGCTAACTGCCCGGGACCATTCTAGGATTCAAAACATTCAAATAATAAAAATAACTGATTGGTACATTTGTTCAAACACATTTGACATAATTTATATACCGTTTTATTTAACATGTGGGGGGCGGGGCGGTGCAAGCAGGTTTAATGTGTGTAACAAATCAGAACAGACTCAGTAATGCCGTAATGGCCATGTGGTTAAGTATGCTGAAAGAGTGTTTTCTCGTACACCGACAGTACTAGCACTTCCACTTCTAAAGATACACGTTAAAACATCGTGGCAACAGTTATATAAAATACACTGGCATTCATAAATTGATGCAATTATACTTGGTCGATGCATAGGATTCTGTTTACTTACTTTCAATTTAAGCAGTACAACAGTTTTAGCAACCATATTACAATTGTTGTACGGGGTTTCCAAATACAAATGTAAAACTTGTGAAATCGGTACTGCTGCGGAATGGGTTCGTTTGTAAATTAGGTCAGCAATAAAAACTAGTCAAAGAATGCAAAAAAATAACGGCAAAAAGGCACGATTTAAGATCTGACTGTTGTTTCGTCTAACTTGTTAAACTACACAACGTCAAACTAGCTAACGGTAGTTAGCTAGCTAACATTACCTAGCTCATTTTCATCACAGCAACAACAACGTGAACTCACCTCAGACAGACCGTGGTCGACTACATACGCCTGATTGTAGAGTCCCAAGCTTCCAACAGTGACATTAGATTTTGCGTTCGGAGGCCCGGTGTTGTAAAAACTGGGAAAGAGCTGATGTGGGAATTTATTCCCATCCATGCCGGCCATGCCAAATCAGAGCCTTAAGAGTTCGGCCTATTCTACAGAACATGTCAGGGCAAGTCTTCCTGTGCCTGTGATCCCGGCATTGCCACGAACATAAACCTTCCGTTTTAACTTTTGTTGATGTCATTCCCACGCCAGCTTTTAGATTTTGAGATCTTTGCTACATGTCAATGTCTATTTTGGCTATATTGAACAATACAACCTTAATGTCGCACACACCAAGAAGACACGTGTACTCTATAACGTGCTGCCAGACCTTCGGTAGCCGTTCGTCAGCTGGACAACCTATTTTGATAACACTGCGCATGGTCAAAAACAAGCCAACCAGAAGAGCCTGTGTAAAAAAACGGATCGACATTCAACCAATGAGCTTTGTGGCCCAACCCGTTGAAGGAACACACTGGGTAAAAGAGACTTCCTGGGTGCGCGCTTGGGCTCGTCTTCACGTGACCTGGAAAACCCGACGAGGACCATGGACCGTGCTGGTTAAATTATCTGATTGGCTGGTTCGAAATTCGAATGATCAACAAATAAGCATGAGATAGTAGGTGGACTATATCTAGATATAAAACACATTAACTTGTCAGCCAAATGTCAGCGCTTAAGCAGCACAACAGTATGTGATACTACCGTTTGTTGAAGACACGATTCAAAGTACATGTGGGATAGTCTAGGGTTGTTCTTAACCATTTGAAGAGGAGGGTTTTTGGAATCCCCCCCCCCCCCCAAAAAAAAAAAAATTAAATTAAATTAAATAATTCTATGTCAATTTTCTAGATTAGAACTCCACTGAGTTCAGTTATCAGGAGTGATTGTTAAATCAGCATTAGAATGTTCACTTAAGAACATCTTAAGTGTCTGAGCACCTTTCCCTTTTTGCCCAAAGTGTTTCTGTAATTAATTTAAATTCATTAATTTTGATCAAATGTATCCTGTATCATAACTGGGTGTTGTAAAACAGTTTTTCTAGGTTGAGGTGCCCTTTTCTCAATTTAAACACCTGCCCCTCAAATATTTACATTTTGCCTTGGAAACAAATATACTGTCTCCATGTAGTTTGTGTAACACTAAACACTGTTCTATTGATTCACTGTTCTGTTTTGCAACTCTTCACAAAACACTTTTATTTCTTGACTTTTCCAAGGAAATGACTTCAGCAGGTAGAATTTTCACTTGTAAAATGTAATGTCACCTTATTATGTAACACCTGCCCAGGAACTGATGATGAACAGGAGCTTTTAGTCACATCTAAAACAATTGATTTAACATTATAATTGTACACATTGTAAGATTTTCTCAAATAAATGTAATAATTGAAATTTGACCATGATCAGCTTACTGTTCTGTTAGTAGAACCAGAACATAAATTGAAATTATAAAAAGGCAAATTCCACACAGACATTAGGAAGTAATGTTGGGCTGAATGGCACATTCTCGTCATTATATTATGTCTGTTATGTGAAAGTGTTATGCTTTCATTAATAGTGGTAAAATGAAATAAATGAAAATAGCACTTTTCTCAAATAATAAATTTATTTCTAATATATAAGTGTCAAAAATATTTGCTGTCTTGAATTCAGTACTTACCTACCTTTGCAAGGATACCACTATCAAGCCATCTTCTATGATATTTTATGAGATTGGTGAACATAGTGGGAAAATATTTCCTCCATACAGAATATTTAAAGTTGCTTCAGATCCTTCAGTTCAAAACATGTCTTTGATTGGGTGGTTCTAGTCTAGTTTTGATTGTGGTCAGTTAAACATTTCTTGGTTGATTTTTGAGGTATGCTTGGGAACATTGTCTTCAAGAAAGATTAATTTTATTAGCCAAATTAGAGTTTTCTGGGAAAGGGAAGCAGATTTATGGTACAAATGTCTTTGTATGAGTGGGAGCTCATGATTCCATTGACCTACATAAGAACCTCATAACACCAGTGCACCACATATTTCAGGGTAGTTATGGCATTCTTTGCAACATAAGCATTCTTCTGACATCAAGCCCATCACTGGTGTCCATGGCCATACAGGTCCATTTTGGCCTCCTCTGACCATAACACCCAGTTCCAGTTGAAGTTCCAGTGCTTTATTTGTTTCCCCAGATGCTTACCTTCAGGATTTTTTTTTCAGGCAACCCTTAAGAAAAGCCAACTGACACCATAGGCCTATCACTATGGTTGTGTCTAATAGAAGATTTGGAGACTACTGTATGTGTCACAAAAATGCAATCAAGTTCTGTAGATCTCCAATGGTTTTTTGCCTCAGAAACCATTTGCCTCACTGTGGCAAGAAGTACTGCAATAGGGTTGTGTATAATTTCTTTCCCTTTTTGGTAGGGGGATTTAAACATTAGACCACTTTTGTTATAGTAAAAGAATATCATTTCTCAATTTTTTAAGCATACATTATAGCTCATTACCTGGGATTCCAGTTTATATATTTTAAGGCAGTGGTATTCAACCCCAATCCTGGAGTACCCCTGTTTATGCTGATTTTTGTTCAGACCTTTATTGCAATTCCTGAAGCATCAATAGTTGTTAATTTTTTTTTAGATTGAGAATTTTAAGGTCTAATGATGGATGATTAGTCTTTCAATGATGCATTCAGTATAAAAAAATCATGTTAAAAATGATTAAAATTCATTACTAATTAACATTTTTCAGACAACTAATGCTTTCACTTTCTATTATGTGCCATTGCACATGATTGATTTTGTAAGAGGTTACATTTTATGTATTAATTAATTGATAAACTTACGGCTGAAATCAATGAAGTCTTAAATGCTGAGTATACCTGGCCATTGATAATAAAGTTCACGTTTAACACACTTAATTAATCACCATAATTAAAAACAAGATTAGCTGGAACAAAAACCAACATACACACCTGGGTGGAAAACCACTGTTCTTGACCATGACCCAAATTTATTAAAACTTGCATTACCATCTAAATCCCTTTGGGGTCACTGTAGGCATAGTAACAATCTGATTATACAATTATTGATCAAATGTGACCCTCATAAATGAATTGACAAAATAGACGACACTGGATGAAAGAAAGGAATGTAATATGGATAGAGAGCCTCTGCTCATTTTAATCAAGTATGTGAATAATTTGGAGGGCATTGTGCCTGAAGAAATTTTATACTAGAAAACCTTTTTGTGAGAAGCCATACCCAATACGAGTTCATTGGTTCATTGCAGCAGTTTTATTAAATTGAGACCAGTCTTACGCTGTCATTTATAGGCTAGATCTTTGTCTTGACCTGCTCTGTATCAAATCTGTGCAAATTAGTCCAACCGTCAAAGAGGAGTGATAATTCTAATTGTTTTTCAGAAATTTAACCTTGAAAAAAATAGAATTTTTGAATATATGGTCCATCTATTTGTTATGGGAGGAGGGTGATTTAGTTGTTAGTTTCACACGTCTTAATCGAGATGTTAGAGTTCACCTGAGGCCGCTGTATATGCTGGTTTTTGTGTGTTTCAGTAATTAACTAATTTGTTAGGGAGTGAAGCAGTGGGTAGCACTGTCGCCTCATGGCAAGAAGGTCCAGGGTTCGAATCCCAGCCTGGTCCTTTCTGTGTAGAGTTTTCATGTTCTCTGAAGACTCCAGTTTCCTCCCACAGTCCAAAGAGACACCCTGTTTAGGATGTATTTTTACCTCTCGTCAAATTCATTCTGGGATAGGCTCCAGCAAATACTGAATTAGCAAATGACTCAGTTAGCTGGATAACTGTGCTGAGTAAAACCCAGAACCGTAACAAATTGAAGTAAAACTGCTGTTCCAGATTTCATTCAGTGCATTTATCCAGGTAACTCAGTAACGCTGCTTTGTGAAATACCCCCCTGTTCCTGCACCTTTTAAGGTAAGACTGGACACCCCTGCTCTAGGTCAACGGAGCTTATTAGGGTGTTTGTGCCCGTAATGAAATCAGCAAACATAATAACACAAGCAACAAATATGGTTGTATTCAAATATAAAACTGGAGCCTACTGACTTGCCTGCATGCATCCCTCCCACCTGCCAAAAGGGTCTTTTAACACCTGGACTCCTATTTATTGGACCAAAGAAAACATCAGGTAACTAATAGACATGCTCTGATAAGGTGATCTGCATTGTGCAGACACACTGGTCCTAAAATATTGCCCATTCTGTGAATTCACCTGATCCACATCAGTAGATCTGTGCAGATGCAACATGGATCTCATTTAGCAGAACATGATCAGTGATTACCAACAGAATACAAACTATTCAGTTTGTGCGCAATTTTGTAATTCTATGAAGTACATCTGGGAATGTTATATTAGGGTGTTGGTTGAAAAACTGTAATTTTCGGGAGGTGTTGGGAAGGCTTCACTTCAGACCTTCAGGCATTAAAGCAAACGGCGTTGAGGATCCCGTTCTTTAGCCAAAGCCACAAGGGTTCCAAAGCACACAATATAATTTTTCGAATAGTCAAAATGTTGTGGAAATAAATTTATATTTCAAATAATGAGTTTAAATGAGCATTTAGGACTAGAGAGAGGCAAGTTGCCCGGTATCCACTGCGCGACTTACCGTGTCTCGAGTGTCTAGTGTATAGTAATAGAAGTGAAATATTAAACATACAGTTGGTGTGTCCGGGGTGATTCAGAGTTTTTCTGACAATAAACCATTCTTGTAGGTTACTCAGGTTCGATTCCCGGGTAGGACACTGCTGTTGTAGCCTACTCATCGCTTCAGTATATTCTGCTGTATAAATGGAATGGAGAAAAAATTGTGTAAGTCGCTCTGGATAAGAGCGTCTCCTAAATGCCTGTAATGTAATGTCTTGCCATTAGGTGAGCAAAATGTTGCGTGTAACTCACGGGTAGCCTACAGTTTTTTGTTGTTGTTGTTGTTGTTTTTTCCCCCAGATAAATTTTCAGTCAAATATGTATTTTATTAACTGGATTGGGATGGCAGGTATGCCATCCCGCCAAGTTACGCCTTGTATTACTTTACACCAAGATATCTCGATCAGACTCGCAGCACTGTGCAAATAATGCACCCTATTTGATTATGAATAGAATACACCTCTGACCCTTACCTGACTGGTCACATGTTAACGCTTTGCCAAAGGGAGAAACTTTACATTTTTAAACCTACTTACAGTGGACTGTAATCCCTTACGTGACTGAATTGTCTATACTCCTTTAAATTTAGTCTACTGTGATTTTAAAGGATCTTGCAACTTCAGAGCTCAACCTGTCGGACCAGTTTTTCAAGTTTCATTATACAGGTAGCCATTACGACCGCAGGTAGGCTGAAGGGAGTGAACAAAACCCAGCAGTTCTTTGTAACAGGGAAGTGAGCTAGTATGGTTTAGAATCTGGAAATCGAAAGAACAGCATACATTTAAAGTTAAGGAAGAACATCTGGAAGTTAGGAAAACTGGTGAGTGCTTGCCTTCGTGAATTTGTAAAAACGCTCATGTAGGCTATAAGCGTATCATACCACGATACTCTGTGCGGGTTATTGACACTCTGGCGAAAACTATCCTCGAGATGTGGCTATCGGTGATGGTACTTGGTAAAACGTTGCAAGGTTTTAGACTGTACGGTTTTAAGGTGTAGGCTACCACAAACAAGATCTGTGTTGTCCAGGATTCCAGCCGATTGGCATTTTCAAATGAATTCGAAAATTAGAAATGTGAATGTATTGCACATGGATCACGGGGGGAGATTGTCCATGAATGCGATATATTAAAGTCCTCCCCAATATATTATAAACGTCTACATGAGTACAGAATAAAATAAATACTAGGCTATTTGATTTTGCCACTCTGTTTTTACCCTCGGACACTATCTAAAGTTTCTCAACTTTGGATAAAGTTTCGCACGTTTCGTATTTAAATATTGAAACAGGCTGTTTTTATTTTTTATAGTCTTGACGAAATGTCCACATTTTTATGGACCTATACACAATTGTTCTCAGTTATATTTCTGTGCTATTTTTTGGAGGTGGTGTTGTTTTGTGTTTTTTAAAGTGAATGTTTTCTACAGATAGCAATCGGGCTACTTCTCAGTTGTGTTGTCTTATTGTTATACAACTGCGTTGTGTTTACCCAATTCATCCACAAACGAAACACATCCACATCTGGGCCCCACATCTATTTCTATTGACCCAATTTTATTTTATATTTATCTTACCCTACCTTTCACTCAGTCGTTTCTTTTCTTTCATTGGACACTGTCATAAACGGGCTACACTTGAGGAAAAGATCCACGTGCATTTTCAAGACTTCATTTGTTAATGGGATTTATTCGGATTTGTAACTTGGCATTTGTCTCTCATTATGTTTGATTACACCTTTGTACCGTATATTACAGGATATGGGTAGCCTTTATGGGTAAACTTCACTCTCAATGATCGGTTTAAGTTTCCTTAAGTAAACAGCTGACTATTTCTTACATTTTTGCAGACAGTAATATTCAGCTCCAGATTTACAAAAGGATACAACCTGAATGTAAATTCTACTTCGAAATGCAAACACTCATATTCATTTAAGTGGAGAAGATGAAAACTCAGCTGGCTTCCAACGTATCCTCCTGAGGCAGGGCAATTCATTTTGCTCCCCTGTAGGGGACATGTATCTCTGGTCTTAATCTCAAGAACCGTATATCCTACTATGCTGAAATTTACACTACAAGTGACATTCAATAAAAAATAAATAATATTTTTGAAAATAAATTGACTGCAACATAGTTTTGTCATCCAAGGCAGTTATATTATATCCCCAAGAAATTAAATAGCTACTTCAACTTTTTTTCTGTCGGGTATAAGGAGGATATAACACGTTGACTCTTGAACTAAAGCTATTTATAGAACCATACCTTGTTTCCCCAAATGAACGCCATGTGTAAAAGACAGATGTTAAAAGTTTGCAAATGGCTATGAATTATCTACTGAGAAAAATGACACAATGTTTGCATGGAATTATTGATATTTGGACTTCCCCATTGCACTGCATTTAGATTGTCTGGATAGCTAATAATAAAAATGTATTTTACTGAGGTTCACTTGGAACAAAAAGACATTGAATAGACATGCACATTTACTTACTGTAAATATATTTCTGTCGTTGAGTAAGTGTACTTGCTAAGAAAATTTCCCTTCGACTAAAGAAAATATTGGTTATTTTGTATTATTTCATGTCTCAACCAGTTCATCAGCTTGTTGTTAACATGCCAGTTTTTATCCTAAGCCAACAGTCAGTGAGCAATCATACCTCATGTCAAAGTAAATCATTAGTGACGACTTAGTGTCTTTCATCTTTCCTGTGTTTTGTTGTACCGGTTTTACAAAAGGTTATACATATGTTTGGTTTTCTTGGGGAAAAATGTGCATTTATATCAGACGGTCTTGATTGGCACAACACCACAGAGCAACAGGATGTAAATAAATATAAACAAATATTTGTAAATCAGTACTACTTTGGCATTATGCTGTGACCTACATTTTGTTTTCAAGTTTCTTTTAATTAGAATGTATTTTTCAGTTTTTAACTGAAACAAGTTAAACAATTGGGACACCCTATGCTTCCGTGGGGGGGTCTCATGAGGGTTGTGAGGGAAAATATAAGGTATAATTGCTAAACAAACTACTCGCAGTAAGTTATGTCACTAGTGCTTGTAATGTACAATACATTGTGGCTACAACCTCAAAAAAGCCATTTTCTATTTGAGAAATGACTAGTTTTATGAGTGACTTTCTATCATGTAGAAAATACAAAACATTAATTTTGTAATTTTATATTGAAAACCAGTAATCTCTGAAAAATGTGGCACACAATATATGTACAAATAAGTCAACTTCGATTTTGGTGGGCTAAATAGATATACGCATCCTGCATCATTTTAGCTTGACATGGTTTTATGTAACTGAAGTGCATGCTTTTGTGCCATACAGGTTTCCCTTAGCAAATGTTTGTTTTAGCTTTATGTTTGTTCTAATAACACCCAGAAATGGCCATTAGAGATGTACATAGGTAGAGATTCTGGATGATGAAATAAATTCTCACAGAGCTATTGCATTATGAACTTGGGGACAGGTTCTAACTTGTGGTGTGTACATTCTTATATACTCTGCTCTGATGTTTCTTGAAACGTTTGTATGGCCTCCCCTCCATTTAACAGAAGAGGTTATGTAGTATAGCATGCTCAGTGTCCATGGAAATGCCAGAGATGCCAGGATCCTGAGAAAGTGATGGACGTATCTATATATTACCATAAATTCCCACTTTACTGCTTTGGAGAACGCCTAACCCTAGATTATACACCTTCTTGAAATGAGACGAAAGTTTATTTGTATAGAGTCTTTTTGTTCAGTATGATCCAATGACATAATCAGCATAAATGGACAGCTCCATTCCAGCCCAAGTAAGACAGATTTACTGCCATTATTTGGTAAATGGTAAATGGACTGCATTTATATAGCGCTTTTATCCAAAGCGCTTTACAATTGATGCCTCTCATTCGCCAGAGCAGTTAGGGGTTAGGTGTCTTGCTCAAGGACACTTCGACACGTCCAGGGCGTGGTTTTAACCGACAACCGTCCGACTGCCAGACAATCGGTCTTACCTCCTGAGCTATGTCGCCCCCCAATCTTAACCTGGATGGCACACATATGTGCCATGCATATCTATAGTAAAAATGATATGTTGAAAGAAATGTAACTCACACGATGGATTTGATATTCTGGATTTCTGTTCAAAACCAGAAAATGCTTGAGATATAAAGTTTTCTCGCATGTATTCTTTGTAGGAAGCATCTAATGATCTCAATTGTAAGTGAAAGTTTGGCAACCCAAAAACACTGCAGATCTTACACTTGGTGTGTGAAAAGGTTTCCGTAGGGAAACAAAAATAGATGAACATGGAAATATAATGGCAATGTAAAAATGCTTGATTGATTTAAAATACTAATTGGTCAAAGAAATAAAAACTATTATTGCAGTATAAATAATTCTACCTAATTTAGAATACTTTATTCGGTACAATTTCAGGTATAATTTTTGAACTGCGTTTAGGAATAAATATGTGTCCTTCCTGGTCCTCGTGACCAGTAACTGGGAAGTTCGCAGTTGTTATTTGTTTCTCTGGTGTCCCTCTATTACCTAAGCCTTGCTGTTTTGGAAATACTAGCAAATGTCACAGTGACGGCTGACCCCCAAAATTACCATGGTGTTTAATGTTTGTGAATGTAATGTAAAGTGGCAGATTTCGTGCTATAGTCGCAATTGGAAATTCACAGTATTATTTAACGCTGTTAGAAAATGAATGGCTTGCGTAATAATATCGGTATATTAAGTAACACAACCTGGAACAGCGTGCAGATTGCCAGGGTCATGGCAGGAGAATGTGTAGCCTACTGTATGCGTGGGTGTGTAAGCATGTGCAGATGCATGCAGCTTTCGTGGGAGCATGCAGACGTGTGTGTGCAGGCATGCGCATATTAGGGCGTCGTGTGAATTTGAAAGGAACGGCGCTACGCCTGCTTGTTGCCGTCATCGTGCGCGAAACTGCAGACACCGTCTGGAAGACTTGGCTGCTAACACAGCCTTCAGTATCCCCTTTCAGCTGCGACTCCGCATATCTAATTAATGGGAGGTAATATTCCTTTCGGCACTCAGGCTGGGATGGCTGGAAAACAGGGGCATGGCTGAGTGAGCTTGACCCTCTGGTCTGTGGGGGCTAAACTGTGCACTGGCGCCCAAATCAGCCCAGTAAAGCCCACAGCGCTGTGTGCATGGACGTGTCTGAGCCGCCGCGGACCAGGCACCCTGGGCGCCCACAACATGGCTTCCTTTCCCCAACGCGGGAGAGACCTCTGAAGCGGCTGTAATGGATCTTGGCAAACCGCTTCCTGTTCACAGATCGTGTTCTCCCAGCCCCGCCCTCTGCTCCTATCTCTATGTGTCGCTGATGGGCTGAAGACTTGTCATTGTTTTTGAATTGGTCTTTGCACTCTGCATTTTCCCTGGGACAAAAGGGACCACGCCCCAAAGTCATTTGCCTCAACATGTAGGGATTCTTTATTTGGAAACTTTTGGTGAAGTTTCTGTTGTGGGCCATTGGTTATTTCACTGTCAAACGTAGGGAGGGCTTGGTGTGTTTACTTATTTACACCATTGATACTGGTCTGGTGTGAAGGAGAGACCACGATGCTTGTATTGTTCTCAAATCTGACCTTTGGGCATCACATCTTTTCTGT
Organism: Anguilla rostrata; assembly: GCF_018555375.3. Classification (NCBI taxonomy): domain Eukaryota; kingdom Metazoa; phylum Chordata; class Actinopteri; order Anguilliformes; family Anguillidae; genus Anguilla; species Anguilla rostrata. Next base: position 21,062,085 of record NC_057946.1, read on the forward strand.
GACCTTTCTGTGACAAGTTCTAGGTGTGCAGGTTCGACTCAGAAGTTTTTAAAGCCTGGAAAAGACAGATTGGAGCCGGACCTGGTAACATTCTTCAAACTGCAAGAAACCTTGGAGCTAACTGCCACTTTACAGTTTTGTCTGTGATAAAAAAATGTGAAGCTGTTGGTGTCTTGGAAAACAAGTAATTTTCAGTGTTTCAACTGCTTGTGATGCAGAATATTAATCTCTGAAGATAATTTGTCTTTGAATTATAGGCATTATTATAGGTGAATGGACTTTATGTAGTCAAACCTCACAGGCCCTCATTGGTAGAAAAATGTGAGGAATTCCAACAATCTAACTGACCTGAGGCTCTGAACACAGACTGAGCTCTGAAATACTCATAGTTCGTACTCTCTCATCAGTGATGAGACATCACACACTGACCTGAGATCCAAAATAAACTATGTGGAGAGAACCTCTAGAAATGGATCAGCTGTAGATTTGATAGGCCTGTAGTCTGAATATAATTATGTTGTTGGGTGACTTCACTAACAACCTAATTGAGTCTAGCACTTATGGCTATGTGACTGCATGTCCATTATCACTCTTCAGTCTATTGCACTTTGTATTCTTGATTAAAACACTTATTTACTTGATCTTGCAATTCACTCTAAATAAGAGCATCTATTTATTGTAATGCATGTGGTTGGAATCTGTGCATAGAGATATCAGCGATACAATAACATGATCTGTCGTTGGCTTTGCCATATCCACTGCTGTTGGCAAACTATGGTTTGATAATCTGTGACAGGAGGCTACCACTGTCACTTCTAAAGAGCATTCAAGATCCTATACTCAGAGAAGTTTTTATCTTTCCAGCTTCTTGTGTATGTGGTGGCCAGCAGTCAATTTCCCAGGAATGAAAAAAGACTTGTGGGAGTTCTGGGCTTGTCCTAAGTGTGATAAAAGAAACTGAATTTTGTGGTATTTTTGCCTCTATAGATGCACTTTGTGTAATTTGGAGTCCAGTACATATCTTCTACCCAATCACAAAGCCACCTCGTTCCAAACAGGATAGTTGTCAATGACTGTTCATTAGAAAATCTCCCAATCGCCGCAGTCTGCTGTCATACTGCTGTACCTGTATCTTCTCCATTTGTCCACCCTGTGACTGTGTATACATTCAAAGCAAGTAAAGCTAAAGAACTTTTTCACTGTTCAGGTCGACTGCTCAGTCCCTGTTTGCATGTAGAGGTCAGGCTCCACCATATCATCCTAATTCCCCTCTCTGGAGCCTTCGGTTCATGGTTCTACCGTGGGGAGATTCTGAACCTATGTGCAAACTTCTCTTGCTCATCCGGAGGATCAGTCCAGTGTGATTCAGTCACTAGAGTGGAACCACACCCAAAAGTCCTACGCGGACACTTGCGTTCCCCTTCCCTGTAGCAGAGCCTTCAAGTCCTCCATTTTGTTCCCTGCCAATCTGGGCTCTCTCCCTCTCCAGGATAGCTACAGGTGTGCTAATATTCCTGTGCTTCCACTGCACATTCAGAACCAAGGATGGAAGCCAGGTCAGTTTCCTTCATATACATTCGCTTGTGGGCTCAGGCTACACAGATGGTAAATGGCCCATGCAATACACAGCACTGTTGCTATTATTTCTACAAAGCTTACACTGGGTTCGCCTTGTTTTGGCAGCTGGTTATTTTGAGGAAGTAAGGCCCAGCAGTATGTAAGAGACCAGTAAGGCACCTGTATGGCATCTGTAAGGCTCCTGTAAGGCATCTGTAAGGGATGCGCGACTCTGTCTTGGTTCAAAGGTGCTTTGGTTCCAGGGAGTGCTTCATTTGGTCAAGCAAATTGAAGTCCTGAGATTTTACTACATACACTTTCCATATGCCAGGCCAAAGCAAATACTTTTCTAGAGAAAGGCCAAGATTTGAATTTTCTAATCTGTGAATTGAATGAGCAAAACTAAACTGAGTTAATCCTTCACAGATCTGGGTAGTTAAATTGGGGCTAGATTTGTTTTGTTGGTGGGCAGCTTATAATCAAGACATTCAAGAGTGCATTTGCTGAGGAACCATGTTCTTTGGCTTTTTATATTTGCTTTTTGATGTTTTCTTGTAAGTGTCTGGCATGATTGATTGTATGTATGCTCGATTAGTTAATGTATTTTTTTGCATTCCATCTGAGTTTAGCTGACAAAATATTAACGATATGCATTTTAATGCATGTTTTCCCATTACCGGTATTTCAGACAGAGTTATGATTTTGCATCTTAACCGTTTACAGGGCACAGCAAAGCTTTGCATATTCTGGAGGAGGATAATTTTATTTTTGATTCAAAATGTGTCATTGCCTCATCCAGTGATATAAAGAAGCAGGGCTTATCACTGAGGTTGCAGGATTGATTCCCAGGTGGGGCATTGCTCTTATATATTTGACCAATGCATTTAGCCTGACCTTCTTCACTATATGTAACCATATAAATACATAAAATGCTTTCTGTTTTCCCCAGATTGAGTCGGCTAAGCAGAAAATAATAATTATTAGCAATTATTATAATCATTATTTATATTGATTATGGTAGGTTTCGTTCTGATGGTAGTATTGGTATTAGTGGTGGTAGAAGTAGTGTTATTTGTAAAAATGAAAAATAACAAAACAATTTTCTGCTAGCAAAATAAACTCTGCTTATAGTCTACACAAACATTCCTTACAAAAGATCAATTGGTATAGTTTAACAGTTTACTGGCCATAATGAGTTGGGTCAGGTGTGTCCATTCCTTTTATTTGCCAGCGAGCTTTCATGCAGGGATTCTCTGTGGAAGAGTCACAGCTGTGGATGCCTCACTGGTGGTCAGGTGACATTGTGCTTGTCAGTGTTGTCGTAGCACCCTTAGGAAAGCATTGTGAGGAAGGGCTATATTAAATATTGAGATGGGGGGCGGAGGGGCCTGCCTTTGTGAATGCGATGTCTCGGGTTTCAAGTGAGCCGCTGAGCGCGGCTCCTGTTGTGAAAGCAGTCTCTGTGCCTCCCGCCCTCTCTCTCCTTCCCCCTCTCTCTCTCTCCCTCCCTCTCTCTTTCTCTCCCTCCCTCCTCTGGCTCCGCTTCAGGCGGCACGCACAAACCTGTTTGCCAAGATCTGTCTGCCTCACCTGTCTCTGCTTCGGCAGCATGGAAAACAACCGAGTGGGTGGAGGGGCACGGCTTAGCTGGACATTGGCTCAGCGAGGTTTGGGGCCTTGCGCTGTCTAGGTTAGTCGACTGATCCCAGTGTATGAGATAGGAGGAAGTGGGAAGTGCTGTTCATTTTTGAGTCTGGATTAGAGTCTCCTTTGTTCGGTTAAAACTGCCACACATTTGAATGTAACTGGAAACTGTTTGGGCTAAACTGGATGCTAGGAAAGGCTCAAATGTGCCAGCCCTCCTACACCTTTGAGTTTTTGTGTTTTTACATACTACAAGCGTACGCAAATAATGTTATGGTGGCGATGAAAAGAAGGCTTAAGCTGAACTTGGTCATGCACAAGGTCAATAAGCCACCAAGCTAAAAAAACAAGCCAGTGGAACTCATGAGTGACTTGGTCTTAGTGACTTGGATGAGTCCTATAGCCAACACATTACTACTTCAATCCGGTCCCTGTCATTAACTGATGATTACCAGGGCTCCACAGAGGTGAGAAACCATTGCTTTTTCCCCCTGGGGTTGGGGTCATTAGGGAGGCTGTAAGTTAGCCAGGGACCCTCAAGTTACTGCTTCCTCAGTGCCACCTTGCTGTTCACCAGGTTGATTGTCTGGACTGAATGTAATATTTCAACTCTAAATCTGTAAGGTCTTGAGAGGGAGGAAACTCTCCTCAAGCATCATCAGTGTGTTGCACCATTGTGATGGTACTGCACCGCAAACATTTCTGTGCCCAAATGCTAACCAGGCTTCAGCATGAGTAGAGAGGACACTGCTTGCCATATTCAGTTCTGGTGTTTCCTTTATCACATGTAGATCTCTCACCTACAAAGCCTCCCCTTTGTCTTTCAGAACCAGAACCAGAAACGGAAACGCATTTATTATAAATTCACTCTGGAGTCGTGCTGAAGTGATTGCCCATTATTGTTAGACTTGATACAGGTGATAAAACTGCTGATGTTGAAGGAATTTTCTTTGATCAATGAAGACCATTAATGCAGATCTGACTTCTGAACCATTCAGTTATGTATACCATATTCTGAGAACTGTTTCATGGAAACGTTTTTTTTTTTTTTAAATCTCCAAATTGTATTGCGCCAAAACCACTTGAATAGATTTCGTCTAACCACAGGAGGTATTTAAATGAGCAACTCTCTGACTGTAGTATGATTAGTTTCACCCCAAGTCTAGAAAAGAAAAACACTGTAACACTGTTTGTTAATATTTTTGTCCAAATGGACATTGATACATGGATGGCACGTAGTTCTTCAGATTAGTCCTCCACAGCCTGTGTTGATTTGAGATGATTCATCAGTCCTTGTGTGACATATAGACACGTCACGATTTGCGTTTTCCCATTGATGAAACTGTGGCTTTATTTTAATGTATGTGCTGAGCGGGTAGAGTGATGTTTTGTTTGCATTATGGGAACTATGTTATTGTAAGGATGAACCCAACGGGACGCCTGTACAGGGTGAACTACATTCCTATTCAGCTAGTCTACCAAGAGACACATTTTTCACCTTTCATATGTAAAAACAGAAGTAGATGTAATATTCCATAAATGTAAAGCAAAGTATTCATAAACATGTTGGCCTTAATCACAAGATGAAAAATCCTCCACTTCATTCCTGACATTTTCTTGACACTATACACCCTGTTTGAACAATAGTACATAAATGACTTGCATGCTTACTAAATTTACTAAGCAGATGCTTTTATTCAAGGGGACCTACATGACTATGTATCTTCAACATAGTGCTGCAAATTTATAAGGAAATGGCTGAGGTTAGGTACTTTAAATGATCACTGCTGTGTCTGAACTGAACATGCAATCGATTGATATAAACATATTTCAGTATCCTTTACCCCCTACTGCCTCCCATCTGCCCCACTGCTACATTTTATTTTCAATGAACAGCACTCTTAAAGAGATAGTTCACTTTCTGGGTTTATTGATTTTTCAATTTTAGCATACCCTTTCAACTGGCTCTGACATTTTTTGTGGGCGATTAACTATATTGTAGATATTTACTGAAACTTCTGACAACATGCCAGCTTTACTGTGGTGGAAGTTACCTGGTACGGAAGAATTCGTTTATTTATTTATTTTTTTTTGTGTGTGTTTAGAGCAGTAAAATGCACTTCAAGTAAGTCCAGAGAAACCTCTACTGCAATGTCATGACTTCAGAGGATGTATGTGTATGTAATACACAATTATTCTTCAGAAATAATCTTATTTGATTTTATTTTCCATGGCACTTGCAATCTGGTACCTCTGTCGTCAAGGAAAGAGGTACTGGAATAATATCAAAATGATATTTATCTAAGCAATAGAGAATAAACATTATAAAATGAATCTGTAAAGTAATGTTCAGCCTCCGGAAAAGTAGCATTGTTGTACCAGCTGCTTTCCAGTTATTTCAAGTGTAGTTTCTTGCTTTAGAAGACAACCCCGACCCCCTGCCCCGAATATCCCTATACCAGTTACTGTAAACCTGCAAAGTGTTCAGAACCTTGGGAGGAGCTGACTACATACTTAAAATGGTTCCTTCTGCAGCAGTAGAGAAAGAAATGACAAGAATTCTGTTTTTGTTTTGTCAATGACGATGGAAATCCGCAAGTCATAGTGTCGTGCTCTGAAATGCAAGCAGTTTGAAGGATTTCAGTTTAACAGTAGTAGCCACATTTGTTTCACTACAGCGTGTTGCATAATGTTTTCTTTTTCATAAAAAGGTGAAAAGTTGATATGACACCTTATCTATTAATCATATTATTTTTTATGAATTAGTATATAATTATCGTATCCAGTGTTGAATCTTATGCGTCGGTTCTTTTGGTTGTATTTGTTCGTGCTTACATCTTGTCAAACCACAGATTCAGTGGTATTAAGTTGTGTTTTCAGCCTCACTAGGCACAGCTTCCTTGTTGGAGGTTTCCATGTGGTCCTTACTGGTCCTGTGGAACTTGTTTGACATGGATGGGGTGAGCTGGCAGTTCTTGCCAGCACAGCATTGCCTTGGGCACAGTTGAACCATGGAAAACATTTTTTAATGGGTATATACATTCCATTAAATTCTGTTTCTGTTTTAGAGTGGAAGTGCTTGAACAGAACTAATTGTATTTATCATTTTTTATGTTATGTTGAAATGGTCTTTGCTCAGTTCACTGGTGTGCTCATATAAAGGGCTTAGTTATTAAAGCTATTTGAAATTTTAGACAAATTATGAAATGATGTTGAGCTCATCCCTGAAATGAACAATCAGTCCTGAATGACCTGACAGTAATATAATGTCTAGTGAAAGTGGTTCGCTAGTTGTGCCAGTTATAAACCAGATAACCTTCCCAGGCCGATTCTCACATGCTGATATGCTCAGCCACACACAGGATTATCATTTTGCTGTCAAAAACAAAATGTGATTGTAGGCCTTATGCTGTTGATGGTGATGTGATTGGATATCTGGGGCAGTAATGTGGGGCACTAGTTTTTCAAATGTAAAAACGAAAGGTTACATTTAAGGTTTTAAAGTTTATTATCTAAAGCTTAAGTTATTTATTTCAGTTGGTTACCGTGTGTATGATTTTATAGACACGTATGCACTGCATTTCAGATGTATGAATTGGCATGTATTCTGGTAAAATTGACTTGGGTGGTTTCCTTAGTTGAGGAAAAGGGGCCAGAAGAGTTTGGATGATTGTTCTTGGTGATCATGGTTGTTTTGGGTTTCCCTTAATGTGAAAGTTGACTCATTTTCTACTTATTTGTGCTGAAAGTAGATGATGTTCTATTCGCACCATGTTGCAACCTTCCATGTTTCAAAAGAAGAATGAAGGGCTACTTGAAGACTAATATGTAGCTTTTGCTAGCATTTACTTGCGTCATTTTGCTAAAAGCAGTCTGTTTTATATTATCTAATCAAGCAGTTCAGTCTGCGTCTCAAAATGTTCAATAAATTGGTAAGTCAAAAGAAACAGCGATTTGGTTTTCACTGCTTTGAAATGATCTTTTAAAAATGCACAGATGCTTGAAAGTATTGTGCCGATGCTTGAAAGAATGAGCTTATTCAATGAGTATTTTACAATTTCAAAAAGTATTACTCTTGGCAGTATCAGTAGTGAAAACTTGTAGTACTGGGATTTCTGAGTGAACCATTTGTGTGAATGTTGAAAAATGTTCTGAATGATCACTCTTTGCTGCCTGTTTGGCAAAAGCAGGGCACACAGCATAGGCTTTGGAGATTCCTGAGTGACTCAGAGAGATGTTATTGGGGCGGATCGGTTGGATAGTGACATAACCGTAGGCTTCTTGCTTGAAACGTTGGACTAGCCACCAAACCAGGAAAGCTGCTTCAACATTTTTTCTGTCTTAAAGGGCACTTTTGCTTCCCTCTGGTTCTGGATGTAAGCTGTTGTTGAGTATACAGTATATTTATTTTAAATTATTCTCATTTTTATTTAAAATGAGCGTAAGAAAGGGATTTGGTTGAAGCATCACGCTAATTTAAAACCAAAGTTTCTAGTCCTAATTTTATAGAGGCTCTGTCCACCAAAAATCTCTTTAATATACAGTAACTTACTAAAGGTGACCTTGAATGGCAGATTTTTCACCAGAAGGGTGAGTATCTTGTGAACTGTTCTCTGTATATTTTTGACTATTTTGTTATTTATCAGTGAGGGTGAGGCCATTGTGGAAGGCATGTATATTTCCTGAGATAGAGGAATGTATTAAACTGATTCTTTTTATTACTTTGTATTGTCTGGATGAATTGTTCTTCTGCTGGCATTTTCTGCTGGGAAGGGAAAAAAGATGTGGTTGAGGTTAATCATTTCTGTAACACTTTTTTTGTAAATGGCCTTCAACAAAAGTGGGTATACATTTGAGAGCCCAGGGTACAATCTTTGTGAAGGAAAATGTTATTTATTTTGACTTGTGGTGTGGTGGCATGCGGTGTCACACACTTTAAGCCTTTTAAGCCTTAAGCAGTTTAAGGATTTTGTTTCCTATTTGAAAGTTCATAGTTGTGTCCCCATAAGCCATGTTTCAGTCTGTATACCCACCTCTAACGGCCTGTTTCTCCCCCTCCTGCGCTGCCACAGACTGCCTGACCTCACCATGAGTCGTGAGCGGGCAGACTCCCAGGGGTCACTGGGGCCTGACGATGAGGTCATGCCCTACAGTGACGATGAGACGGACGATGAGCTGGAGCCCACCTCTGATGTCGAGGAGCACGAAGTTGCCCCCCCTGTGGTGGAACCCAAGTCCGCTGGTGAGAGCCCCTGATTTGTATATAAACCTTTAGGTTGTCCTACCATGAGCACATCACTACCATCACTGTCCCGAATCCCCACCTCTTAATTTTAACATTTCTCTACCATCAAGGCTTTTGGTGAGTCTTCATTATTGGCTTTCACATCATTATTTAATCATTTATTTAATTAGAAGAAACCTTATCCAGGGAGACTTAGCTGCATGTAGTTTTATTTCTTTTACATTTTGTAGCCTTTTTACTGTGCTTTATGTTTTACTATAGGAATGGCAGCAAAGTACATTGCTGATAGGCCCAATAGTAATATTCCGCCTCATAGCTGAACTCTCATAAATGCATTTCTGCAGTGAGCCCATAGAGGGAAAGCAGGGCTTCATATGGGGTCTTTTGTTTTCAGAGTCTGGCTGGAGGGTCAAAGCCAATGACCGTGACTTCTGCAATCTCCCTGAATTTCAGAAGAAGGTCTTCTTGTGCATGAAGAAGAGCAGATACTCCGTAAGTTCCACCAACAACAGCGATTCACAAACCCTTTTTCAAACCCAGTTCAGCTCTTGTTGAGTTGTGACTAAGCCCACGGCAAAGTAAAGTAAAAGTTCTATGTAAATCATAGTTTAAATGTACATTATTATTACTTAAAGTTGTTACATAATTGTTGTAAACATTTACTATATGGAAATTGGACTGCTTAAAACTGCCGGTTCAAATACTGCAGTGTCAGTTTACTTGTGATGTGGACAAGCATGTCACCTCACCTTTGATAAATGCAGAAAAATACTGCTGTGTTAATTTCAAAGTTTTCTAATGTAGAGATGTTGCATATTAATTCACATAGACACATCCCTTTCAGAAGGCCAGTTTGGTCCTTTGAAAAGCATAAAAATATAATTAATTTTACACGCAGGCTTACTCATGAATTTGCCTTGCTGACATAATATTTCATGCTTAAATTTAGGATTAATGCATTTGCAATTGAAGAATTTCTTATAATGTTGACTTTTTTCCTGCTTGGCAGCAGTGATTCAGCCCACTATTTTATAGCAGCTTATGTAGCCTGTGAAAGTTGTACAGTGGTCCTGTGTATGGTTCCTCGTTCCTACTTTATTTAATTCAATTATTTTTGAAGACACCAGCAGCAAGTGTGATCTCAAACTAAAATGAGATTGCACGGAGTGACCAATTTGGTATGCGCACACAATGAAATGAGAGAATGTAGCTATGGGGAAGATGCTGTCCTCAGAAATGTTGCCTGGGTTGGATGTTGTGGATACTGTGGCATGTTCCAATCATTCACCGCCCACTTGGTTAACACAACAATTTCAAAAAGCTACAGCCTTTTATCTGTGCTGTACTGTTGGTGTTGCACTCATGTATGGCATTTCCTGGTTGATGATATCGGTCGTGACGCCGATGTTGCAAAACTGATTTTCTTGTCCGGGTGCTTGCTATTATTAAACCACCTGCCATTTCCTCATCTTATTGCCCAGCCCTTATCTGAGGCTTTTTGATTTAGCCTCAAGATCTAGCTCTGATGAGGATCTCTGATGTCAGTATTGTGTAGCTCATATAAAGTCATTCAAGTTCAAGATGAAGTTCTAGGTGGGCCCTTATCAATTAAATCATCCCATAGAAACAATTTAGTCTGCTTCTTGTTGTTTTGAGAATGTGAAAATTGGAAAACTACTTGGACACCGTGGAAATTTTTTTTTTTGTGGACAAAATGGGAAAGGGAGACTGTAGAGAGGCTGTACACTCCCACCTGTGCCCTCTGGTTATGGCTCAGGGCCTATTACTGTGCCACAGACTAGATTGTCTACCTTGGGGGGTGGGCTCTTCAGTGTCAAGGCCCCCAAGCTCTGGAATGGCCTCCTGCAACACCTCTAGGCAGCACCTGCATCTTCATTTTTAAATCCTGAAGTTCCAAAAATAAAGCTATTCTATTCTATTGTAAACCCAAGCCCAAAACACCTTTTCTCTCAACACTTTTCCTCTTTTCTCCACTTTTCCCACTTTTCTCCACTTTGCTTACTGGCTTGGTATATTATATCTATGCTTTCTGATGTGGTCTCTTTGCTTTCTTTAGTTCTTGACTGCACCATAAGTGTTTTTTAAATATATATATATATTTTTACCCATGATGATATGTCCTTTTTTTAAATGAGAAAGGTGTGATGTAAATAAGTTTTTACCATTAAAATTATTAATAATTTGCTACATCCCCCCAATGCCAGCTTCTAAAAGTAATGTTTGTAGAATGAGATTACATTTGTATAAATGGTGTGCCTGATGTAGCAATACTCATGTTTAGTATAATTTATTAACACTTTTTTTTCTCCTCAGGGGAACGGTATCAAGACGTACAAATACAACGCATTCACCTTCATACCCCTGAATTTGTACGAGCAGTTCAAACGAGCGGCTAATCTCTATTTTCTGGCTTTGCTTATCCTACAGGTCAGTCTGAATGAAAGAATCTTGGTTGCGAAGTAGTATGTACATACAGTGTGTAAATTTACAGCTGATAGCCATTAGGTTACAAGTCAACATACAATGGGTTTAAAATAATGTTAGCAAGGAATTGTGCGATATTATACAGGATAAGTGTATGAAAGTCTATGAATGCATAACAGACATACAAATTGTCTGCTTTGAGGGAATTTCAGAATTTGTTTAAAGGGAGGCCTCTATTCTCCAGCTGGTCAGCATGTCTGTGAGATGTCTTTTCATTCACAACTTTTCTGGAATGCCAACTCCAGCTGTTATTCACACATGACCTCTAAAATGGTGACATTCGTGAACATTGCAGGGTAAGGCTGAATGTATGAAAAGGATTATCGATAAAGAGAGCAAACAAAGACTTGGCAACACTATGGGGCCAATATCTTGGTAAGAGGAGGAGGCGATGTCAAATGAAAACATTCCACAACAGTACGCTACCTCACTACTTACCCTTTAATACAGGGTGTGGCTGAAATGCCCTTTTAATTTCTAGTCTCCTTATGATGCAATGACCAATTGTGCGTGCTCTGTACATTCACCTGAACGTTCCAAATTGTCTTCACTATCAAACATGTATTTCCAAAATGCAAAATTCAAGTCCAGTTATACACACTTCATTTATAATTGTAAGGTTAACCACGGCTTAGTGAAGTTCATGTTGAGGCATTGATTGTTTTTGTGTCTATATTATTGGGGTAAAGCTGTCTGTCCAGTGACTGAGGTACTATGTGTCTACATGAAGAGGTTGTTTCCCAAGGCTCTCCTCTGTATTTCTTTCAGATCATTCCTCAAATCACAACTCTGCCTTGGTACACAACGCTGGTGCCTTTGGTTCTGGTGTTGGGAATCACAGCCATTAAAGATCTAGTGGATGACCTGGTGAGTCTTTTTTTAATCACGGTCTAGCCTTTGAGAGAGTGTGTAGGAGGCAATCTTGTGATCGTTATGTTGGTTTCTTTCCTTTCGTATTTTTCCCCGCAAACAAAAGCTTGCATTATACATTCACTGATATGACATTGTAACATTGCCAGTGACAAAGAGTAGTGTTCACTCTGAAAAGAAACATTTTGTACACATTGTCATAGTGGATAAAGTGCTTCACAAGGAGCAAGAGACGTGTTTGGGCAGTTCAGCCATCGTCAGTGTAAAGAGAAGTCCATCTCTGCTAAACGTATTGCTGGCTAACTGCCACTGGAGACAATTAGACAATGACAACATAACTGTAGGCCTTGTATTGGTCCTTAATGTAACAGTGACTCACTCAGTAGTTACCTCACAACACAGCACCAAATAACAAATGGGAAAGAATTACAGAAAATAACTGAAAATACTGAAAGTGTCCAGGCAGCACCCAGGCGTCTTAACCAAACCGGACATGTGTATCATTTACAACTTCCTGCTGAAATGGTTTCAATCACCTGTGTGCCCCCCCCAACAGGCACGCCATAGGATGGACAAAGAGATTAACAACAGGAAGAGTGAAGTCCTTCTCAATGGCAGGTACGGTGATCGTCTCACACCTGTAGTTTTCTTTGTTGTATTTCCTTATTTGGGGGAATCTGGGGGGAAAATTCTTGTACCACATTACATTACATTCATTTAGTAGACGCTTTTAGCCAAAGCGACTTGCCTTAGTATTATTCCATTTCTGCAAATTATTTTGCGAAGAACCAGAAAATGGATCATCGTACTAATCATTCCTGCTATTTCTAAAGGTCTCTTATATTTTAACTTTGGTAAATGTTTACAGAGCCTTTGCATTTGGATACAGATGATTGTTTAAGTTTTTTTTTTTTTTTGAAGGACAGCTGATATCTATGTACATGTAAATACATAGTTTAAAAAAAATTGAATTATTAATTTGTTTCAAATCAGATTTGAAGAATCCAAATGGATGAATATCTGTGTTGGAGATGTGGTTCGTTTGAAGAAGAATGACTTCATTCCTGTAAGATGAATCAGTATTCTTGGGTCTATTTAAACTATGATACAAGAAAGTTTTTCATATTTATTGTGACCTTTGGGTTTTCAGTCCTGGGTGCTTGTGTATATGTTTGTCTGTTACTCACTAAAATGGTAGTACCATCCAGATTTACCATAAAAAATACAGTGTATGGAGGTGCACTCTGACATTTGTTTCTCCCTTTTTTACATTAATTCTGGCCAATTCTGTTTAAACATGCCCCCCTTCTGAAACCTATGAATTATTTAGACAGTTTATTTTTCTCTCTTTATTCTTGTCTTCCAGACCCTGCTAAATTTTGATTTGTTTTTAAGACCATATTCACGTGTTTATTTGTTTGTTGATATATTCCATGGACTCGTCCTCATGCTTCTGTGTATACTCATCATTTGTATGGTTTTTTTATTTAGGCTGACATTCTGTTGCTGTCCAGCTCAAACCCCAACAGTCTTTGTTATGTAGAAACAGCTGAGCTTGATGGGTAAAATATTTTTATGCATTTTTATTTCATGTCATCATTCATGCAGTTATGGTTTTGTTTTTGTTTGAATTATAATCATTTAGTCACAGTGGGCAAACAAATTAATACTAATAAATGTATTCAATCAGTTTGAAAATATAATTGTAATAATAATAATAATAATAATATTTTTTCCATTGCTCTGTAAATTCATGTGAATACATATCTTTCAGGGAGACTAATCTTAAGTTCAAAATGGGCCTCAAAGTGACAGATGAGAGGCTTCAGGAGGAAAGCCAGCTGGCACGCTTTGACGGTAAACATGCAGATCTGTGATAAAAACGTGGGTGTGCATGATGTGTGTGTGTGCGTGTGTGTGTGGTGTGTGTGATGTGTGTGCGGGCCATGTTCTGATAATACTCCCGGTTTTATTGGTGTGTGCTTAAACCTGCAGGACTTTCTCTACACTTTGCAGAAATGGAACAGATGGATACACTTTTATCACTGTTAAATAATGACAAGGCTGGAATTACAGGCAGTGGACAAGTGGCTCGTTACGCAAACACGATGGAGTAGCATGTCGGCACCTCATGTATTATACAGTCCAGTTATAATCCAAGTTAGCAATGGCATTGAAATGGGTAGAACCCAAGTGATGGTTGTTTGTTGTAAACTGTGACATGATTGGTCATGGCTCATGTACAGATGGGTTTCTTTTGTTGTCAATGCTAAGTAGGATAATGTATATTACTGTCTTTAAAAGGATAGAGTATATAACACGACATAAATCATCTCAGCCATTTGAAAATATACTAAAACTGAAATAGTATCAAATTTTAACCTTGCACTTGTACATTCAATGTTTCACAGGGAGATGGTTTTGCTGATAGTAGCTGAAATTGTGATTGAACTTGATATCTGATGGATAATTGTCCCAGAGACTGGTTTATAACATCTCATTCCAAATGATCTTATGGGGGGGGGGGGGGGGAGAAGAATTATTATTTGGTCCTTCACAAGAGCAGAAGTTTTAGAGTAACTCCTTGCCTTGTCTTTCCCCAGCTATGATCATTTGCGAGGAACCAAACAACCGTCTGGACAAGTTCACAGGCACCATGAGGTGGAAGAAGGACAGCTACCCGCTAGACCTGGACAACATGCTGCTGAGAGGCTGCACGATCCGCAACACGGATGAGTGTCAGGGCCTCGTCATCTTCGCAGGTCTGCGCTCGGTCCAACCGCAGCTGCAATGCTGTCTCACTGCCTTACCGTTACCAGCTCAAAGCCTAAACTCTCGCTGTTATCACTGGCAGCTGTCGCTTTAAACTCTGACTACTGCTGTTAAACCCCATGCAAGCAACAATAGTTCAGGTTTTAAAATTATTGCTGTTTTGTCTTAGGTGCCGATACCAAGATCATGAGGAACGGTGGCAAGACCCGGTTTAAAAGGACTAAAATTGATGAGTTGATGAACTACATGGTTTACACTGTAAGATGATTGATACTCATTATCACAAGCAATGTTATCAAAGGAACAAGGGCAACCTAGACTTTTCATATAGTGTTACACTGCAGTACCAATGCCTTTTTTTTGCTGCTTCCATATGTATTCAGACTGTATATTGGAAATCCGGATTAAGAGCTTGTGTGTCCTTGTGTGGTTGCCAGAATACATATTTGGCTCAGGCTAAAGGCCATGCATGTCCATAATTGGTAAACATTTAAATATTTGTTAATAAATACAGTCATCCGATTTCAGCCACATATACATGGCCTCATATTAGACAATCATAGTGTCAGTGTCAATATATACCTTCAAAAGTACACACCCATGTGTTTGCATGGTCTTCCAGATCTTTGTTCTCCTCATCCTGGTGGCTGCTGGTCTGGCAATCGGGCACACCTTCTGGTGGCAGGAGATTGGCAGCCAAGCATGGTACCTATTTGATGGGAAAGATCAGTCCGCTTCCTACAGAGGCTTCCTCAGCTTCTGGGGCTACATTATTGTGCTCAACACTATGGTGCCAATTTCCCTCTACGTCAGGTGAGACTCCACCCTCTCTTGTCTTACTGCTGCCCTACACCATTCGGGGCCTAGTAACCACTCTCATTGGATGTGATATTCTTTGCGTTCTTTGCATTGCTTCAGCCTGCAAATCTCATTTCTGTCAGTGAATGATTGGCGCAATTAATTGTCATCTTTGGTTTTATTAATGCCATTAAATGTGTAAAGAGTGTCTGAAATCTTTATTTGATGTTGTGTAGTGTGGAGGTCATCCGGCTGGGTCAGAGCAAGTTCATTAACTGGGACCTGCAGATGTATTATGGTGATAAGGATACCCCAGCCAAGGCCCGCACCACCACCCTGAACGAGCAGCTGGGCCAGATTGAGTACATCTTCTCAGACAAGACTGGCACCCTCACACAGAACATCATGGCCTTCAAGAAATGCACCATCGGCGGCAAAACCTATGGTATGGCCAGCTCAAACAAAAACATCCCTCCTTGTCTTGTCATTTGTTTGATAGAAGCCAAAAGTCTTTCCTTCCTACAATTTCAGCATTGAAGTCCTATTTAAATACCCCTCCCCTTCCCTCAGGGATCTAAAATGAAGACATTGCCAAATAAAACCATGTCTGCATCATAGTAACTCTGTCCTTTAAAGCTGATACAGTACTGTGGTGAATTATAGTTTTCTAGGTCAGTATAACTGTCAACTTTCAATCTGTATGGTAGAGAGACTTCAGTGGTAGGAAAATGGCAAGCATTGTTGGGCTGAATGACCTGTTCTTCTCATCATGCTATATTATGTTTGAGATCTGTGGTATTGAATTTCAGAGGGGCTGTGCATTAGCTTTATGTCAGGTAATTGGGTCACTGATACATCTCAGTTGCTTCTTAGATTGTTTGGCTGATGTACAGAGAACATCATTGACATTACTAGCTAATGTTAAATGAGTGTTAGAAAAACATATTTTAACATACCTTTTTTTCCTGATTATTTATTTTGTTAGGTGACCCCACCAGTGCTGAAGGTGTATCACTGGACCGATCGCGGGTAAAGTATATTATTGCTCTTGTTTTTCATATTACTGATCAAAAAAATGAACCTTTTTGTTTGCATCATGGACAAAAAACAAACAAACAAGACAATGTGGTTTCCATTAGTAGTATCCTACTAGTCTATTCCTTGTCTCTGTTCATCTGTTCATCTTTCATTTTAACTGGATTTCTATTGTCAATCTGGTGGATGCCCCATGGCAGTAGTGTTTGATGTGTACGTCTCTGTCTGACTCTTATACAGCTATTTGATCATTATTATAAATAACTCATTGTAATTGTGTCCCTTCCAGTGCTGTAAGCATATATAATGTGGGGAGCTCATTACAGACTAATGGCACCCCCTCATAGTTTTCTCGAATGCTAGAATGTTTTGGTATAATGGTGCTACCTTAGAAGAGTTTAGCTTCCTTTTTTAGTGCATTATCTTTTCGTGAGTCACAGCATGGTTGTGGCAACACTAACTATACTGTACCATACCATATTAGGTGAATAAAACATTGTAATATACGTATGTATTTTCTTTGGCCAGCCGGTGGACTTGAACTGGAACAAATACGCAGAGAAGAACTTCCCGTTTTTTGACCACTCCCTAGTATCCTGCATTCAGTTAAAAAAGGACCCTGATGTGCTCGAGTTCTTCAAGCTGCTGTCTCTCTGCCACACTGTCATGGTGGAGCACAAGGATGGTGAGACTCTATAACCGCATGGGAATAAGTTTTCTCACCCTAGAAAAACACAAAGTATAATGTTTCAGTTTCTGGGTTTATGTGCTCCTGCTTCAGAGAAAAATCCAGTATGCTTGGTTTCTCATGCATTTAAGTTTATTCTGTCCAACTTCATTTAATTAAGTTATTCAGGTTTTCCTAATTGTCATATAGTTATTACTATCCCAGTATTATAAGGTACTCTTGTCTGGAGTATAGATTTGATGTACATTTTGATTTTAATTAAAATTGATTTAAAACCACATATTTTACAGTTGATGTTGAGAAATCCCTGAAAACTTAATTTTAACATGGATATCCTTGAGAATGAGATTTTTTCAAGGATGGCCATCCAGTGTGTGCTTGCTAACCCCTATGCTCCTACTTGTCCTCTCCAGATGACCTGGTGTACCAGGCTGCGTCCCCGGACGAAGGTGCGCTGGTGACTGCAGCACGGAACTTTGGCTTTGTCTTCCTGTCTCGCACCCAGGATACAATCACCATCAGCGAGATGGGCACTGAGAATACGTACGAGATGTTGGCCCTGCTGGACTTCAACAGCGACCGCAAACGCATGTCTATCATCTGTAAGTATGGGGGAATCACAACGGTTTAATAAGCCAACTATCTCAAAGGGATGTACAGATGAACAACAATAATAATTAGGGTTGTGGTTGAATTGGTCAAACTGTCAGTGGTTTATCTGGTACAGTGACATGCTGTCCTATATTTCGTCTCATAGTGATTTAACTATTAGGAGTAGGCTTGGAACATAAAACTGTGCACATTGAGCCCTGATGGGATTTGTTCATCATTGCTGACCCTTATCCTTTCCCTCCTCAATGTAAAACATTCTTGCTTTGCCAGTGCGGTTCCCGGATGGCCGAATCCGTCTGTACTGCAAGGGGGCAGACACGGTCATCTATGAGCGTCTGCACCCCAGCTCTCAGCACAAGGAGACGAGTCAGACTGCGCTGGACGTAAGTGCAAGCCCTTCTTTATTTCTTAAAGCCTTTCACACATGATGCCGTGGTGAAGCTCTGATGAAACCCAAGGTTTCAGAGGAGGGCGCTGCTGTACCCTTGAGAGAGTTTCCCTGAATTAAACTGATAAAAATAATGGTATGGGCGTTCCTCACTGCCTTTGCTGCTCATTGTAGATTTTTGCCAACGAGACTCTTCGGACCCTCTGCTTGTGCTATAAAGACATCAGCGCGCAGGAGTTTGCTGACTGGGCCAGGAAGCACAAGGCTGCTAGCATTGTCATGAGCGACAGAGAAACTGCACTTGACCAGGTGTATGAGCTGATCGAGAGCAACCTGATGGTGAGTCAAGAGGGCCTGGATTTAATTTTTAGCCCCCTGAGCGCTTTGGAGAAATGTCTCATTGGTACAATTTGCCAATTGTTTATTTTTTCCATTGGGCCATGGTTCATATCCCATTGCATTTCCACTGAGAATTTTGGCTACAATCTGTCTAAACATTTCTAATGAGCACACCCAATTTTTTCAATATTTGCTTGCTCCTCCATCTGTAAAGATTGAAAGGTGCCTTCAGTTCATGCTCTAACATTTATTGGTGTTATTGTCTTTCAGCTGATTGGAGCAACAGCCATTGAGGACAAGCTCCAGGATGGGGTTCCTGAGACTATTGCCAAACTGGCCAAGGCTGACATCAAAATCTGGGTTCTGACCGGGGATAAGAAAGGTATACACACCCGAATAGGCTAAGACATTCAGCTAAGGTGTTTACTTTGCCTCCCACCAAACTTGAACGAATAATCTTTCTTCAATCTGTGTAGAAACTGCAGAAAACATTGGGTACTCCTGCGAACTTCTGACCGATGACATGCAGATTCACTATGGAGAGGACGTCAAGTAGGTTTCACTCTGCTCCATGTGCAGTATATGATTTGATTTTATTGAAATATCCTTCAGAAATATGTCAAAAATGAGGTTCTCAGTGGCATGCTAAAATTTCCCACATTTTTGTATGTGGCAGTGAGAAGCTGCGAATCCGACAGGCCAACAGGAGGAACCAGGAGCCATTAACACACAGGAACAAGAAGGCTAAGGAGCCCTTCTTCACGGACCCTGGAAAGAACGCCCTTATCATCACCGGTGGTTGGCTGGTATGTTGCTCATGGCATCAAGCATTTTGAGTTACGCACAAAATGGTATCCAGTGCTACGAAAAAGTATTTGCCCCCTACTTGATTTCCTGTATTATTTCATATTTGTCATACTGAATAGACAAAATGTAATATTAGACAAATGGAGTTAAACACAAAACACATTTTTTGAATTATTTCATTTATTTAATGAAAAAAGTTATCAAACACCTGTATGACCCATGTGAAAAAGTAATTTCCCCCTTAAACGTAATAACTGGTTACACCACATTTAGCAGCAATAACTGAAACCAAATGCTTTCTGTTATTTGACATCAGTTTTCACATCACGGCAGAGGAATTTTAGCCCACTCTTCTTCGCAGAACTGCTTTAAATCCAACACATTGGTAGAAAAAGAGCAAAACTTAAATTTTGCTCTTTCAATCTTTATGATGAGAAGTCTGTAATTTTTGGTTGTACGAGTTTCGTGAATAAAAATATCTCTCTTTAATGAAGATGTAAACTTACAGGAGGTCAGTCATGTACCAAAAACATGCTTCTATTGTGTTTGAACCTTCGAACCTCTCCCTTCCATACAGAATGAGATCCTGTATGAAAAAAAGAAGAAGAGGCGTCGCCTGAAGCTGCGGAAACTGAGGAAGAAGCCCCCTCCTCCCACCAGCCCCCAGGACGGCCAGCCGATTGACGATTGGGAGAAGGAGCAGAGGCAGATTGACTTTGTGGACATGGCGTGCGAGTGCAGTGCGGTCATCTGCTGCCGTGTCACGCCCAAGCAGAAGGCCAACGTCGTCAGCCTGGTCAAGAAGTACAAGAAGGCAGTCACACTGTCCATTGGAGATGGAGCCAACGATGTCAACATGATCAAGAGTAAGTGGAGCCCTGTGACCACATGCCAATTCTTAAAGATTTCTGAAAAGGAATGTGTAGTTGTCTTGAGTCTACTACGTTCAGTGTGAATATTCACCTTAATTATTCTTATGGTAAATTTAAATCTATTTTAACATTAATGGCAATTATTAAAGATGGAAAATCTAACTGTTACACTTTCTTTATAGTCACGTTAATAACTTGAACACCTAGTATTGCATGTGTAAGAGTAATTGTGTGCGTGAAGTAATATTATGGAATGTTTTTATCTTGCTAAATGAAGAACCCCAGATAATGGCACTATCGTTGTGGAACGTGCAGCCCTTCTGATCTCTTTCCACCCTTTTCAGCGGCAGACATTGGGGTGGGTATCAGCGGCCAGGAAGGCATGCAGGCCGTCATGTCCAGCGACTATGCTTTCGCCCAGTTCCGTTACCTACAGCGCCTCCTGCTGGTGCATGGCCGCTGGTCTTACATCCGCATGTGCAAGTTCCTGCGCTACTTCTTCTACAAGAACTTTGCCTTCACCCTGGTCCACTTCTGGTACTCCTTCTTCAGCGGATTCTCATCACAGGTGAGATTTTTATGGATTTTAATGGGTCTGCCAACAACAAGGCTTTTGTTTTATTACTTCCAGCCCTAAGGCAGGATGCCAGTGTAAATCAAGAAAATGTCCTTCACTGTGTATACAAAATTTACAAAGCTAAGAGAAGGTACTGCAATTATAATTAACATATGATTTTAGCTAGGCTGCTTTTTTGTATTTGCAAAATTTGACATTTCTGATTTGTGGCATTATGTTTTCTGTGATTTCTCACTGAAATAACGAAAAGACTCAAGTTCCAGTGTTTTTGAAGCTGTGGGATCCTGAAATGAACAATGAACGCTTTTTATTATTTTACAGGTGGCATATGAAGACTGGTTCATTACTCTCTACAATGTCTGTTACAGCAGTCTCCCTGTCCTGCTGGTGGGCTTGTTAGATCAGGTATGCCTATGCTCTTAAATTCTTCTATGACACCATACTTTTAAAATAAAAATTCTAACTTCCTGTTTGTGGAGATAGTTGACATTTCACAATTTAAAGTTCCAGGATAGATTTGTAACCTCCTGAACAGAATGCAGTTTCAGTGGCCTGATGGGAGGTTTAATGACCCCCCCCCCCCCCACTCTTTCTCTTTTAGGACGTTAACGACAAACTGAGTCTGCGCTTTCCCAAACTATACCTACCAGGCCAGCAGGGGTCACTCTTCAATTACAAGAACTTCTTCATCAGCCTGTTCCATGGAATCTTTACTTCACTTACCATCTTCTTCATACCGTACGGAGCCTTCCTGCAGACTATGGGACAAGATGGAGAGGCTCCTTCTGACTACCAGTCCTTCGCTGTGGTGACCGCGTCCTCACTTATCTTCACTGTCAACATGCAGGTACCTCCTTGATTTGCCACTGAAATATTCCCTCTCTGTGCCTTTCAGTGATCTTCCTCCTGAAGTGTCTACTGCACTTCATCCAACTGGACTGCCCAGTTTTTCTGTTGTGCTTTTTAATGATTGGAATGCATTTTATCTTGTTTTTAAAAAAATTTATTTAATTAAATTTTTTTTGCTGGTGCATGAACATTTGACAAGCTTATCAAAGTGTTTTAAATGGCATTCTCATGGTAATTCTACCACAATTTTGAATTCTTGATGCTTCAAAATGATAAATGTCAGTTTGCCTGTAAAATCGAATGCTGTTCTTCTCAAATTGAACGATCCTGCTCAAAATGGTGATATAAGTGCCCTGTGTTTGAGTTTGAGTTTGAAGCTTGCAATGCTGTCCTTCTCATTATATCAAACCTCTCATTTATTTGATTTTTCCTCTCACAGATTTCTCTCGACACCTCGTACTGGACCTTCGTGAACTGCTTTGCAGTCTTGGGCAGTATAGCAATATACTTTGGCATCATGTTCGACATCCACAGTGCAGGAATCCATGTGATCTTCCCTTCAGCGTTCACCTTCACTGGTGAGTTCAAGTGTGCCCCATCAAAATGCCGATGGCAAATTACTGACTTAAAAATATGAATTTTTAAAAATAAGATCAGCATTCACATTGCGTTAGTCTTCTTCATTGTGCTGGGAATCCTCGAAATCAAGAAATGTTCAGAATAAACACTATACTCCTGCTCACAGGAATTTTTATTAAGTTGACGTTTCAGTCTGAAGACCTTTGTCAAGACCTGGATCTCAACTTATCCGATTCCACTCATCGTTAAACATTCAGCTAGTGGGCATCAGTAGAATGTTAACACATTATCCAAAAGTAATGCAAAGATATAAATAATGTGCTAAAGAAACTAAATTTGAAGACCCGTAGACTAACTTATTTAATAAATATGTGTGGATGTCTTGACAATGGTCTTGGACCAAAATGTGGATTAATAAAAGCAGAGACGGCAAAATTATGTTTAGGAACATGGTGTTGCTTTGAAGATGCAAAAAGGACCATGCGTTCACTGTTCCAATTTAATGGCTGCTTAAAATACTGCATGCAGTCAGCAATGCCAGATTCCCCTCAAGCAAAGTTCCTTTTTTGCTACATTAAGCACACAAGGAATTGATGGTCTTAATTTGGCTAATTAGCACCCATTTGAGTTTTTCAGGAAATCAATTCTATTGAATTTTATCACTTAGATGCAAATAAGTCAAATGTGATATGCCACCTATTAATGGTTTACATTTGCAATTTACTGTTATGTTGAATATTACTGTAAGTTAGTTATTGTATCCAATTCATTAATGGTACAGTCACATAATTGTAAACATAAATTATAAGCTTAACAAGGGGAAATCAATAAAAGGTATTGGATGTGAAATTAAATGGAAAATTGATTTTTTATTCCTTGCACATTTGTTTAAATTTAATTGAAAGTTGTTTTGATGCACATGGAAAATTAACTATGGTATGTACACTGGCAGATACTGTTTGATTTCAATAGGCAAAGAATGTAATGTTGCTTATACAAAAAAGTATCGTTTTACAAAATTCTAGATGGCGCATCCTATATCTCAGATATACCAATAAATATTTACCTCAAGTGAGGCTAATTCTGACTGTTGCCAGAGTCTCTTTCCATTAAAATAAATATGATCTAATAAAAATAAAATATCTGTCCTGACATTCTTGGTTGCAACAATTGGGATGGCACATTGCATTTGAGTTTACCAGTCCATAAAGGACTCATGTTAAGTACTGCCGTGGCTGTCTGTGGTTTTTACAGAATTTATTTGGAATAACTTGGTAACCTAGCTAGCCTGTGATCCAAAGGTTATGGTCACGTGACTAGATATGATCCATGCTGCTGTGGCATGGTGGGTGGGTGGGGGGTTAGACTACCAGACGATGTAGTGTTGTCTTCTACTGTATGTGAGACGCACCACTAGGGGAGATGCTAAAGGCAGCCCCCTGCTGTGTCTCTGTCCCCCAGGTGTGGCCTCCAATGCACTGCGGCAGCCCTACCTGTGGCTCACCATCATTCTGACCGTGGGAATCAGCTTGCTGCCTGTCATCTGCATTCAGTTCCTCCATAAAACAATATGGCCGTCTGAGGGAGACAAGGTGAGACGTCCTCAGCTTTGTATTGTGTACATAGTCATGCATCTACATGTTACCAGGGGAGCGTTTGCATAGCCTGAGTGGAATTTCCACTTCCTGACACTGGTGTTGGTTAGCCATGCCTGTGATGAGCTAGAGCCAATTCCACAGCAAACTGGCCTCAGTAGACGATACACTGGCTGATCTTATATGTAGGTGATACATTTGCTGATCTCATATCATTCTGTATTTAATCGAAAATTCTGTTATTAACTCCGTAATTAGTCCCATAATTTACGTGATCTGACATTGTAGCTAATTTTATTCGTCATGAATGACAGCTGTAGGCTGCTCTCATGCCCCTATATGGAACATTTTGCTGGGGTCTGATTTACAAGCGAATCGATGTTGGTGTATACACCTAAAAAGGGGATTGAGCCGACATGCTTATCCTTTGTAGAAAGCTGGAATTAAGTTTTATTTTTAATGCTTACTCTACAATACATCAAATTAATACTTGTTAGTGTAGTGTATTCGACTGGTCTTGTTCACATATATAATGTTATTTTGCACACACACATGCACCCATACACTCCTGACCATCCTGCAACAGTACACAGATTGCTAAGGCAGGTTTATGGAAATGAGGCTAAATGCAAAAAGGAGAACCACTGCCAGTGAGCACTTTGATGTCAGGGCATTTCTGGGAACACTGCATAACAGGGGAGGGTGACACTACCATAAGGCAATATAAATTTGCATTAACTAACGTTGCTGTTAACTGCTAACAACTGAAAAGTTCACATGTACAGCTTTGTTCATGTATTTGTACATTGTTAGTTCATGTTAATGACCACATTAGTTAATGCCAATTCATACTGGAATTAAAAAAAAAAAAAACAGTTAAGGCATTTGTTAATGGTTACCAAATTAGGTTTATCCTATGTTTTGCTTATGTATAAATAATCAGGTTACTAATACATCAGTTAATGTATTTGTTAACAACTAACTAATGAAAAGTTAATTTCATGCTTAATTAACGTATTTGTCCATCATTAATTCATGTTAACAACTACATTATTTAATGCCAATCCAAGTGACCTTATGGTGTTATAAGTGTTACCCAGGGGAGCGCTGGAAGTAATCAGGGTGCCCAGTGCTGACCTCTGCCCTCCTGACCCCCCCCCAGGTCCAAAGGTACAGGAAGAAGTACGAGGCAGAGGAGGAGGAGAAGAAGAAGCCCAGGCCCTTCGAGCGAGGCCGCCGGTCACGGCGCTCCGCCTACGCCTTCTCCCACTCGCGGGGCTACGCCGACCTCATCGCGTCCGGCCGCAGCATCCGGCGAAGGCCGCCAGTACGGCGGGACGCCCCCGCCAGTATTCCTGAGATCCAGGCAGAGAACAGCTGAGGGCCGCTCAGCACGTACCTGCCTGTCCAGACTGTGAAAGCCTAACGGCGCACCAGGGACCTGGGTATATTTTAAAGTTTCATCTGTGACACACAATGTTATACTTCTCAGGATTGAAAATACTTTTTTTTTTTCGTTTTTTTTTTTTTTTTACTGCAACAACATCTCCCTGACATTTGAAATGATTGTCGTTAAGTACTCACTCACGGTACAGCTGAGCCTGTTATTGTGTCTGATCTATACGTTCTCTCCTGTTGTGTCTGGTTACTGGTTACAGTATATTTTTATACCACAATGAACAGGAAGCCATGGGAGTTGGTGTTATAAAAATGGTTGTAATTTAATATATTGTTTATTGATGCTTGACATTTTTGTGGGTTAGGTGGAGAAAATGATAAGTATCCTGGGCTGGATTTTTATGGGCTTTACTGGCTTTGTCATTTCAGCGTTGGAGCCTATCAGTGTCACCCTTTTTTCTTTTTGCACGGTTTGTCCGTTAATGTCTCCAAATAGCAGTCTTTCACAGTCACTCTTTTCTAAAGGGTAATTTATTTTTTCTGAGTACATGTTTTAAAACCGAAATGCTGTTTAAATGCCACTGTTAACTGTAATACTATAGAACCTTGCCCTATTGCCCTCTTGGATTCTTCAGCCAAACTTCCACCCCCTTCCCAATTTGTATTTTTATTTTTTATTAGACTTTCAGTAACAGCAACAGTTAATAATCACAAAGCCAATTACAGGCTTGTAATGTATGTTTTTGGCATAAGTGAACTGGTTTCTCTGTAATAGTTAAAATGAGTTTTCTATCAGCACTTTATTTCTCTTTTAAGAGGCTCAGCTTAACATTGATCTTGAATAAATGACATGCATGTGTTTTGTCATAGATCAGTACTGACTCAGTTCTGAGAAATGGTCCCAGTGATAAATGCAAAATATTGCTCACTGGCAGAAAGAGGGATAAAATTATCATACAGCTGTTACACTAAACTGCCATCGTTTCTTTGTACTGTTCATACCCCAGGATTATATTTGCAACGGCTTTTTATTTGTTGAAGATTTTTAAATGCCATTATTTTTGTTTTTGTCACTCTGGAAACACACTTACGCAGTGTGTTCCTACTTTTCTGAGTCTTAAAAATGACTTTTTACAATCAACATGTTTGTAACATGTTTTTAGAACTCTTATCAAATATACTTTGTAAAAATGACAATAAATAAAGAATAGAAATGAGAATTGGGCATGGTTTTTTTCTTTCTTTTTCCCTACACATGCATGAAGGGACCAAGGAAACGATGCAGGGACCAGCTGCGATTTCATACACAGTCGGACCTCGGCAGCTGACAAGTGGACTCTCAGTAGCCCTCCATTTGTGTCATAAAAAGCCATTGCTGTGGAAATCAATATGGAAAGTGTTGCATCTTGCAAATGTTGCATCTGTTTAACAAGGTGTTCAATCTGAAGGCTACAGTAAGGCATGTTATCGTCTGTTCTCTGATAATGTGTATCATTCTAGTTGCATTTTCGCATTGTTGTGTGATTGGATCCTTGCCAAAGCCAGAATCTTCACCTTTTTTGTTGCATTTTCCCCTGTCTACATATATCAGTCTCATTGCATAAGCTCATGGTTCTGTGGGTAAGAAAGAGCACAGTATGTCTTGTCAGTCAGTCCGCACTGGATATGATGAGATATCCACCCTTGTTATCATTGTTTCAGTCTTATTCATTTGACAGATCAAGGATGTAAAAGGATAAAATGCCAAATGAACAACACATGGAAGGATATTGGTACAGAACAGCAATTAATAACACCGGATTACCTGCGCTGATAAACAGTGCATTAATAAATGATGAACATAAAACCAAAGCTATTTTTATCATACACATCATGTGTGAAAAATAAAATATTACTTTATATCCTAACATGAACCAACTGAAACTCATTTTGAAATAAAACCAGTTATGAAAAACATGTAATTAAATCTAACAACGTTGTGAATATTAGTATGATTACGTATTTTATAAGTTCCGTATTTTTTAATTGTTGAATTACTTCACTGTTTCTGCATTTATTCAGATCATTAAATAGTGGTTTATTTAAGTACGACATGTAAAACGGAAAAACGCATGAAAAGCAAATGATTTTCCTTCTCGGGTAAAAGTAACCACATACATGCGCACGCAAGAAATACTCAATTTTCAATACTCAAACAATTTTCTTCCAGCCTACAAATGTGTCGTGGTATATTTGCCACAATACAAATGTCTACATCGAAGGTCTGCCATTGCGCAGTACTTACATTTACGACAGTTTCTCTTTACGACAATGTATCCGTAAAGCTGTTGAATAATCAGCTGACCGGAGAGAAACTGCAGAGGGTAATAAACAAATTAAACTGAATTGTTTTTATCGTTTAGTCTTCATAGATAGCAACTACTCACCGCAATTGTTCAAAACAAAGGAAATGTTCCAGTAGTGTCTGTAGGTAAGTCATTTCTATTTAACGATTAGTTTTCTGTAGTCAGCTCGCTAGCTAACCCGGAAACAAGCTGCGACAATGCAGGTGCATGCATTTATTATAATGAAATTATGTAAAGTTCTTACTAATATGTAACAGTGTAAGCCCATCGAGTAGATTGGTATTTAATGGGGTGTTGATAGAGAACTTAGTTGTAATTTATTCTGATAACGCATTGGACCGAAACCTTTTACATAACATCGACGTTGCAAGTAGCTTAATAGCTAACTTAGCTAGCTGACTACTATTTACTGTTTGCTGCCAGTTCTATGACAGCGAGCTAATCTTATCTGGTAGGCAAGATTGATCGGCTTCATCACTACCATTGTGAAAGTCCATAAAATGTATAAGTTACCATGGGATCTGGCATGCCAGTTGATGGCTAGCAAGTTCATACTGTTATGAAATAGGTAAAATAGGTAGCTGAATTTTAGCACGCTTGCCCTGAACAGCAATCTGATTCTTGTTTAATACCAGGTCAAGTCATGCTTACATGTCGTCGATGATTATGCTAGGAAATTTACATCAGTGTTAAATGAACCAAAACGTTGTTAAGTGGCTTCATCAGTGCTGTAAAACATGTAACTTGTATGCATCAACCATGTTGTGTTTGTTAGCTATCGCATCACTCTCCAGACCTGGTTGCATACAGTGAACTGTCAGCTGGGTAGCGCTTGATAGTTTGTCTTTCATCAGCATTAGCGCACGGCCAACTGGTTTGCTGCACTTAATGCACGCAGTAAATATAAAACGAACGCATTACGTCCTGCTCTTGGTTATATTATTTGCGCAGTTGAAACGGGCGTTTTTGTCTTCTGGGAGTCTTTTCTGTTAAACATCACAGTATTCGGGAGGGGGATCTGCATGCCATCTAACGTCATTTGCGCCGACGTCCAGTTCGTGTGTGCCGCTCACTCATGTGTCTTCACCTCAATAATAAAATCAATGTGGTGTTCCAGTAATTTTTCTGAAGTCTGAGCGGTACTCTTTACACTAAATTAAAGAGCATGTTCTGAGTCCATGATAAGGGCTCGGATTACTATATTCTGTAGACTACACACACTACTATAAAACTGTGAGTGCACCTGTAATTAGGCTACGCTACACTGTCATTACACGAGCAAATGCACATGCCTACTTGTATTGTGTAGGCTAACTACCGGTACACTTGATAATCAGAGAGGTTAAGGTTGGCGTTAGGCCGACGGTTTATGTGGGATTCCTTAAATGAAATCTCCTGTTCCAGGGCTGCTGCATACATGTTACATTACATTAGTACCATGGTGAATGGTACGTTTTGTAAGGACATTATAATTAAAAATGGCTTTGTTCCACTCACAGTCACATATAGGAGCAAAATAATCTAATTTAACCCTGGCAAACCTTTATTAAAAATAATTATAGCCCATGTTCAGAATGTACGGTAGCTTGTTTCAGAGGTTGCCTTATCCATTCTCAACCCAGTTATTTTAACATGAAGATATTGATTGTACTGAGAGCCTGTGATAACAGTTCAGTAGTTGCTCGGTTTCCACAAGCAGTCTGCAGCAGCCCCCATTGTGCTTAGTAAACAGCCTACTTACTCCTACCTAGTTTTTGGGATTGAAACTGAGAAAGCTGACAAAATGAAGTTGGTGCACATTGTGAAGATGAAAGGATTGTTTCGGAAACTCAGGCTTTCTTTGAAAAGACAGGAAGAAATCAGGTACTGTACTGGAATGGTGTAGAAGTACAGGAGTTTTGTACAATGTTCATTCAGGGTTACTTTGCATGGCAGGATTTCTTTGGGTAAAATAAAATTACTTCTGGCTCTCAGCATAAGTTACCTCAGGTTTGCTATTACAATTAATTAGGCTATAAATTGTGATACAGTGTCTAGTAACTGTAATTATAACCTTGTATTTTATTTTGTCAAGTGTGTAGTGTTTGTAGTGTACAGTTTCGTTGATACCTAGTTGTCATTCCCGGTGTTATTATGGATGATCTGTCACTTTCTACCATCCATGTTCCTCTTGCAAGCTGCTCTGGACGTGAGCATCTGCAAAATGGCAGTAGTTTACGTAATGTCAAATTTTACATTGGGCAAGTACAAATACCAGAGAATGAATATGAAAGCCTTAAGAGTTCTGTTAATAGATCAAATTGCTTTCTTGGCTGGCATTTCCAAGATGTGTGAAGTATGCTTGCGTGGGAGAATGTTGTTAGTATTATGCACCATGTTAAGCCGAAAAGTCCTGATTCTCCGGTTACTGTTACTGTTTCATGTTTTCAAATGTTCTTATTTTAAATCTTTCAGAAAAGTCAACACCACACCAAATGCAATACACTGTGTTGTTATTGTGAAGCTCATGTTTGAGACTATTCTGAAATCTCGTGCAGTTGAAGCTTGTTAATGTGAGCAATCCATTAACCCAAATATTTCCAGTGAATAGACAAATCAATAGGATGGATTACATAACATTTCACACTGAAAATGCTTTCACATTGTCTTTTGTAGCAGAGAGCATTCATAAGAAATTGTTTTACATTTCTAAGATTGAAAAAAGAAAACATTTTCCAGTTCACAAAGGAATGGAACTAGGTCAAAATATTGTAGGTGAAATCAGATGCGGTATTATGTAACTGTTGATTTTTTTGTTGGAATGCAGCATCTTGAATGTGGGTTGAAAGACAAGTCTTTTGTACTCCTCCACATAGTATTGCAGTACAGATATCCAGATATTTTCTTCCAAAGGCTTTACATTTGTTTACATAATGGAGATATGATGCTTTTGGCACAGTGGTGACTGAGTGTTGGTGTCACTACTGAACAAGGAGTCCATAGTGGCATGGTGAAAGTAAGGGTTTATGTTGTGGATCAACAGTTTAACATTGAACAACATTTAGCATGTCAGATGACGGGAATTTTTTGTTCTCTTGAATTCATGTTTGAGGATTGAATTGTAAATAAATGACCAAGCCCTGGTCATATAGATAAAACACTACCTGGTTTATCCAACATTTTGTTTAAGGATGAATGTTTTTCAGAGAGTAGCCCTCAGTGCCTTAAGAAGAAGTGAATACAACTTGAAGAAAATGTGTAGGTGGGATACCTTGTGGATCACAAGCATCTTTTTTCAAGCTCAGCCACACAACCAGATTAGCTCATCACATTGTTATGGTAACTACAGTATAAATGCATGAGGAAAATAGACGTTTGTCTTGACAGTAGCTTAGCTAGTGCTGGGTCAGTGCAGGGAGGTTTGTCTCCTCCATTTAGGATATTTTACAAATTCTCCTGTTTTAAATGGCTTTGATGAGTGAAACGGACGGACACTCCATATCTTCAGCGATGGCTAATGCAAATCGGTGCTTTATAACAGCTGGCTTTTGTGCCAGGGGGAAACTGCCCTTCAAACTGGGACTTACCTTGATTTGCTTTCCTGACCTGTCATGAGTGATCCATCACATGCCAGTGGTTTTAGGCAAATGGAAATCCAGGCTGCTTTACATCACTATTTAACCCTTATTTAAATAAGTCTCAGGTGTTTGGCCAGTTTTTACAGACTCTTAAAACCGTGGCTTCAGTGGTCATACTCCGAAAAATGTAAACAATTAGGCCTACGTCTTTTCAACGTTTGCACAACGTCACAGGACCTGCTGATTTAATAGAAAATATTGTAAAAGAATCGTGTTTGTCACAGAATTAACGGCAAAGTGTTTTGTGGTTGGAATAAAGAGCCATTTTTGTATCAGAATCTGTCTGAATTTGTCAGGGTCAAATATAGGCTATAGCTTTGAAGGACTAACACTAGTTGTTTTCTAAATGTTGAATACCCTTCTACAGAAAAAAACAGACATGCTAACCTGAACTGACAGTTCAAGAAAGAATTCTCTGAGGAATATTAGTAATAAAAAATCCTTACTTTTTAGGTTATTGGTGTCTAAAGGGTTAAAGTATGACTAATAATTATTTGACTGATACTTGCGTGCATCTCAGATTAATGAGGAAACATGCTGTACAGTGTACTGCTCTCCTTTTATTTGTGGATGAGCTCCACACGGCTGCATGGATTTGTAAAAAGTTTTTTTTTTTTGTATAGATGGGTTCATTTGTGAGGATGTAGTACAGTGTTTAATTGATTTTGCTGTACTCTAATTAGCCAATAGCGTCTGCCTTACATAAACAGTGTCCATCTAGTATTGATGCTTCGTGCGGAAAGAGGCCCCTGCACCACACCCTGAATGGGACAAACCGGCCATTCATCTTCTTTCCCAGGGAACCGATCATCAAACCAGTTTTCACGGTCTACTGTCTCCTCACCCTCTTTTCTGATTAACAGTGTGAACATTGTTGGAGAAATGTTGTACAGAAACGTTTATGAATGCATGACTTATGAAATTAACTGCTCATCGGACTATGATAATGGCCGTTGTGGTAATGCTGCAGTTGGTAATTTTGTGAGGGAGGTCCTGCCCAGTTCAAATTAATGTGAGGATGTCAAGCTCCAGAGTTCAGTCTTTGGGGTAGGGCTGGGCGATATGGCCAAAAAATAAAATCTTGAATTTATTTCAAACTTTTCATGATTCACAATTTTAATCTAGCTTTTTTTTCTTGCTTTTCACTAAATAAACTAAAAAAGTCCAAGACATAATTCAAATAAGTGTTTTCCTTATTAAAATGAAAAAAAGAATGAGACTGTATGAACTGGTCTGCCTATGTGTGCAATAACAGTTGTTCAAGAATAACAAAGAAATAACAGCACTGGCAAGGCTCTCATTATTGTGCATTTTTTTACATATAAATATATACATAAATACATGACAGCATTGTAAGCTATTTCATTGAGTTTGTCTTCTGGTGAAATGCAGAGTGAATTAAGTCCCTTCTAATGAGCAAACACGCAACCTATCTACACGTTCTGTGTAGATGAGTGACTTGAGTGGATTGGGGCTTGTTTTACAGAGTGCTTAGCGGCTGTATATCCCCGCATTATAACATTCGTAGTTTAAATCTCGATTTTATGATTCAGCTGTTTTTTGCATAGTTTTAAAACGTAAATTCGAATGAATCTATTTATCACCCAGCTCTACTTTGGGGGTCATTGGATAACTCTGTGTTGGTCACAACATGGTTGGATTCATTAACTAACAATAACAGTATAATTTAGGCTCTAGTATAGTAAATGGTAAATGGTAAATGGACTGCATTTATATAGCGCTTTTATCCAAAGCGCTTTACAATTGATGCCTTGCATTCACCAGAGCAGTTAGGGGTTAGGTGTCTTGCTCAGGGACACTTCGACACGCCCAGGGTGGGGATTCAAACCGGCAACCCTCCGACTGCCAGACAACCGCTCTTACCTCCTGAGCTATGTCGCCCTATGTCGTATAGTGCTGCCTGTTTGATTTGGTCTTGTGCAAAACAGTATTGCATTCAGTAAAGGTACATTTGATCTGAGAGTGTTGTAGTGTCTTTTGTTTTATTGAACATTCCCCTGCAATTTAATAGAATTAAGATTTGAACCCACGCTGTTTGTCCCAGTGCACTTACTGCAGCCTTACATTTTTATCCATCTGCTTTGCACTCAGCTCAAGAGAGAACATGTCTGGAAACAGCCTGGTGTTACCCATAGTGCTGTGGGGCCGCACTGCCCCCACACACTGCATCTCCAGCCTCCTGGTGATGGATGACCTGGCCACCATCATCACTGGCTGCCATGATGGCCAAATTTGCCTGTGGGACATGACTGCTGACCTGGAGGTGAGTGGGCGGGGTCAGCAGGGGAACAAGAATGTAATTGCAGTACAATCACCATTGTATTTAAAAAAAAAAAAAAAAAGAAATTAAGCAAGCTTACAATGGCTAGGGCAGATTAATGCAAACCTCTTGCCACTTGCAGAAGCTCCGGCATAGCTGCGTTGACCTCTCTAGTCCCTCTGTTGAGTAGTCCCTCTTCCTTTCTGTTCAGTATCGGCTATTTAAATTGCCTTGCAGATTGGTTTATCTTGGGCAGTACACATATTTTATATTGTTCATTATTTATTTATTATAATTATTCAATTTAATACACAAAATTACAGTTTTTAAGTGTAAAATGGCAGTGCCACACCCTGGATTTTAACCTATAACCTTCTGGTTACAAATGAAGGCCTCTAACTAATAAGCGACCCAACCGTCCTTGCATTGAGCATTAAATTGATTGGTTTGGTTTTTTTTTTCTATGGAGCATTGATGAAAGGATGTGACCTTTGGTGCGTGGACAGTTGCCCCATGTGTCACTCTCCCCACGCTCTCTCCTGTTTTAAGATCAGTCCCCGGGGGCTGCTGTTCGGCCACACCTCCTCCATCACGTGTCTGTCCAAGGCCAGCTCCAGCAGTGACAAGCAGTACATTGTCAGTGCCTCAGAGAGCGGGTGAGTGTAGCGCCTCCCTGCTGGTGCATTGCAGGAACTGGGAGAGTCTGGGGTGAGAGATGAGGGGTGAGGGGTGGGGGTGGGGAGTTTTGTATGAATGACATTATATGACTGTGATAACTGCACTTTTGTAGAATGCCTGCCTGTGTATCTGCATCAAGCTCCAAGTGGGACAGTAAGCAGCTCTATCCGATGTGCTCTGAGCAATCATATAAAGTCCTTTTATGGGAACATTGTTCATATTTCTCACCAATCATTCATTTGCTGCTCTGATAGCATTGAAATGAAAAGGCGGTTCTTATGAAGCTTCAACAGAACTGCTTACAGTTTTACCTTGACGCTGTGCTTTTTGTGTTCAGCGTATCATGTCGTAATGCCGTTCGGCCTAAACGATGCGCCATGTGTGGCTCAAGAGTGCAGAGTCTATCTTTGTGCACTGTGTCTCGGACTGGAGTGGGGTAAAGGTGAAATTGAAAAGCAGGGCAGTGGTTTGGTCTCTGAGTGTAATTCTGTGCCCCTCTCCTCCACAGGGAGATGTGCCTGTGGGATGTGAGTGACGGGCGGTGTATTGAGTTCACTAAGCTGGCCTGCGCTCACACAGGGATTCAGGTATGTGGGTGGGGGGGGTGCACCTCAATAATCTGAAATGCAGGTATGCAGCCTTGCTAATCCTCCTCCATGGCATCTCCCATGTCCAGTTTTACCAGTTCACCATAGGGACCCAGCGCGAGGGGCGGCTCCTCTGCAACGGCCACTACCCAGAAATCCTTGTGGTGGACGCCACCAGCCTGGAGGTTCTGTACTCGCTGGTGTCCAAGATCTCCCCCGACTGGATTAGCTCCATGAGCATTATTCGGTCTCATCGCACCCAAGGTCAGTCCCACTACCCCTGGGCCCCGGCCACGCCTCCTGGCCTGGGGAGGAAGTCTCAGCCTTTATGGGAATCTGGGATTAGCACCTTAAACCCCCTCAGAGCACAGGGGTTGGATGAGCAGTGATCTCTTCTTTCTTTCTCATGTTTGGTCTTATGACACACTGCCAGCCACAAGTACACCTTGTTCACAGAACTCTGAACAAGGATACTGAGTCCTTCTTTCCCAAAAATAGAACCTGTACTGTATTTGATCTGCACAAAACAACACAAATTAAATAACTGATTTTCTATCATTATTAGGTCAAGACTCTAAATGACTGATGTCTAATTGAGAAAATTTTACTCTTGTGTATTTTTTAATTTGAATTAATTGACTTGTTTACTTTTACAGAGGACACCGTAGTGGCAGTGTCAGTCACTGGGATATTGAAAGTATGGATCATCACAGCCGACGTCAGTAGAATGCAGGTATAGACTAATAATCATACACTGGTGTGTGTGTGTGCTGTGGTATGGTGTTTAGCTCAGTGAGTGTGTGTATGTTAGAGTGGTGCTCAGGTGAGCCTGTTTGTGTGTTAGTATGGTGTGGCGTTCAGGTCAGTGTGTGTGTTTTTGTGTGGTTTAGTGTGTGTTAGTATGGTGTGTTCAGGTCTGTGGGTGTGTGTGTGTGTTGGTGTGCTTAGTATGGTGTGTTTTCATGTCTGTGGGGGTGTGTTGCTGAGGTCTGCCGAGGTCTGTGGGGGTGTGTGTGTGTAAATGTGCATTAGTATGGTGTGGTGTTCAGGTCTGTGGGTGTGTGTGTGTGTGTTAGTGCGTTGTTGTACTCAGGTCAGCCTGTTTGTGTGTGAGTGCGTGTATGTGTGCGTGTGTGTGTTTGTTTGTTTGTGTGTGCGTGCGTGCGTGCGTGCGTGTGTGTTTGTGTGTTTGTGTGTGTGTGTGTGTGTGTGTGTGTTTGTGTTTGTGTTTGTGTGTGTGTGTGGTGTGTGTTGTGTGTGTGTGTGTGTTGTGTGTGTGTGTGTGTGTGTGTGTGTGTGGGTGTGTGTGTGTGTGTGTGGTGCTGTTGTGTGTGGTGTAGTGTCTGTCGTGTTAGTGCGGTGTGTGCCAGGTCAGCCTGTTTGTGTGCGTGTGTGTGTGTGTGGTGTGTTGTGGTGGTGGTGCGGGTGCTGTGTGCGCTGTGTGGCGCTGTGGTGTGTGTGTGTGTGTTTGTGTGGGGGTCGGGGTGTGTGTGCGTGTGTGCGTGTGTGTGTGTGGGTGTGTGTGTGTGTGTGTGTGTGTGTGTGTGTTGTGTGGGGTCGGGTGTGGTGTGGTGTGTGTTGTGTGGGGTGTGTTAGTGCGGTGTTGTGCTCAGGTCAGCCTGTTTGTGTGTTCCAGGATACGGAGCCTGTCTTTGAGGAGGAGTCTAAGCCCATCTACTGCCAGGGTTGCCAGAGCATCTCCTTCTGCACCTTCACTCAGCTGTCTCTGCTGGTTGTGTGCTCCAAGTACTGGAGGGTGTGTATGTGGCTCATTCCAAGTTACAGAGCGCAGAGCATCCAGCACAAATGGTGCCCTCTGGAGGCCATTTTATTAATTACGGCACACATACACTCAGGATTCTCAACAAAGGGTGTTAGAATCGATTGAATTGTAACCTGAAGCTGAAAACATGCCAGTATTTTGACCCACAGAAAATGTTTGACTGTGCTACCTGTATAATATAGGTGTCCTATTTTCCTGTGAGCCTGTCTCTGATAGTGGGTGTTGCTGTCCCTCTCTCTGATGGCAGGTTGCTGTTCTTGTAGGGGCGGCAGTGCAGTATAAAGGGGAACTGGGTTTGTAACCCAAAGGTTGCAGGTTCTGTTCCCAGGCAGACCACTGCCATTGTAACCTTAGGAAGATAATTAACTTGAATTTCTTCAGTATATTTCCAGCAGCTGTGAAAATGTGTAATATGTAAAACTGCTGAGAGAAGTTGTGTACGTTGCTGAATGGCAGTAATGTAAGGATGGCGCGTCGCTGTCCTAGGTGTTCGACGCGGGCGATTACTCCCTGCTGTGCTCCGTGCCCAGTGAGAACGACCAGGCCTGGACTGGCGGGGACTTCATCGCCGCTGACAAAGTCATCATCTGGACCGAAGATGGCTGCAGCTACATCTACAAGCTCCCCGCCAGGTGAGAAATGCGCGCGGGCGCTTGGTGGGTGCGGGCGGGCGTGTGCAGACACGTGCAGGTCTCCGCAGATGCTGATGGGGTCCAGTCCTGTGACTTTCCAGCTCCCCAGACACCGGCAGACACTCGAAGACCCGGGGAAACGTGCCACGACACCCCACCGGCATGGTCAAATCAGTGAGCCCTGCGTTTGCCACACATACGTGCAGACCAGGCGCTATCCCACAAGTCCACAGCGTTGAGTAGCAGGGACACATCCCTAACACAGAGTTCTTTGTGCTCTAGAAGTAAGCGTGGTTCGGTTCCGTGTTCCTGTGAGTGTGGCCTGGCGTGGCGCTGAGTGATGGGGCGTGTCTCTTGTCTTCCAGCTGCCTCCCGGCCAGCGAGCACTTCAGGAGCGATGTGGGGAAGACCGCCGAGAGCTCGGTTCCCCCGCTGGTGTACAGCATCGCCGACCGCGCGGACAAACAGGTGGCTCCTCCCACCCCCGCTCGCATCACTTCCTGTCATTCTCTGTGTTTCCCAGTGTCTTCGCGCAGTTCAGAAAACCCCAAAAGAAATGACTCATCTTAAATCGAACAGTAGTTCCACTGACTGCACCGCACCTGCTGAAATTCAGATATCAAGGGCCTGATCGTAAAGGAGGTCTTATGAGTATGATTGGTACAAATGGTCATTTTGGTCCTATGTCTGAGATCGAAATGCGTAATGGTTTTACAAATGATACACGTATTTGAAAGGAAACGATTTGTATCTTTCATTAAATATGATTAAACTCTGTCCCAAGAATGCGGAACAGTGCCGGAGAGTACATTGAAATGCACGCCTTGGTATTCAGTGTTATTCTTTTATTCATATGAACAGATGAAGTTATGGATTTTGGGTGATGCTGCCAGACAGACCAGTAGAAAGCTAAAATTGCGAGCAGTGCTATTGATTGTGCCTTCCATAAGGAGCCTGTGGCATATTTCAGACTGAAAGGGACCTTAGACTGTCTGTAGAAAGAAGTAAAGCTTGAACAGAGTTTCCTGTTGACTGCAGTATTTATGTTCTTCTGACGAGACTCGAGAAGCACAGTACTTTCTGCTTTTATGCTCTTTTTCATCTTGTTGCCCAGGAGGCGGTGTGAGCTCTCTCAGGTGAATTATGTTTGGAGCAATCAAGGTGGTTGTTTATTCTACCGATTAAGTGGCTAATCCTTAACGTTTAAAATGGGTTTATATACTTCCAATCATTACCGCTGAAAACCAGGCTCTCTCTGAAGACTGTGAGCCTCGCGCTGGTTCTGGCTCTGACTTAGATTCCCCTGGTGATGACTTGGAAAGTATTCACACTGTGGT
This sequence comes from Anguilla rostrata, assembly GCF_018555375.3. NCBI lineage: Eukaryota > Metazoa > Chordata > Actinopteri > Anguilliformes > Anguillidae > Anguilla > Anguilla rostrata. The sequence goes on from NC_057946.1 coordinate 21,100,475, forward strand.
GTTCTGTTCATTTAAAATGTGTTATTTGTGTTTAATGTCAGAGCTTTTTTTAAGTTAGAATTTTAGGAAGTTTGTGTGTATGTTAATTTGCTGTCTGTATTTTTGTTGTTTGTTTTTATTTTTGTTTCCCCTTTACGCTCTGTCTGTTGTGCCCACCCCCGCTGGGTCTGTGTGCGGAGCGCCCCCCTCAGGTAGAGGAGGGCGGTGAGGGTGCGGACACGGTGTGCGTGTGGCCGGAGCGCTACCCTGACCACGAGAACGCTCCAGCACCACAGCTGCTATTCCGCCACCGGCCTCTAGAGGCACCAGTAAGCGTAGCTGACAGCTGGGCAGAGACTCACTCCACGGCCAGCAGGGGGAGCTCTCATGGCAATGACCTGAAGAATCGCAGATCCACATGTGGGGGCAGGAGGTTTTACTCAACTATAATGGCACTGCTGCAGAAAGTGTGGTTTCAGTTGTCTCATTTTGTCAGTCGTAGCTGTTTTGTGACTTGATTGTATGGAAATTGGGTGTGGCCATTTTGGACCAAACTTTTAACATATTTGGTTCCAAATCAAATACTGTTTATTGTTTCAATGTCAGGACCAGAATAAAAGCTTCTGGGACAGATTAAGTTCTGTCTGATAAACATTCATTAATTTTACCCCGATTGGCCCAGGTGCTCCATGCCTGAGCCAATCAGAACAAGGTGCTTGGAGGTTTTGTTGTAAAATGAAAGAAGCAGCTGCTAGCCAAAGCTGAGGGCACAGTGGATCTGATGCTGTTGAGTGACCTGCCATGAGTGCGTCTCTACCTGGCTCTCTCCTCACCCTGGTTCACCTGGTTTCATGCTACTTCCCGCTAAACACGTTCAAATTAAAGCCATCTTCCCTGCCATTGATGTTCACTTCGGTGAAAATGCTTGCAAAGCCCCCAGGCTTTGTGGCAGTGTGTCACATGTGCAGTGATTGTGGGACGATTCACTTCTGTAGACCATACAGTAATGAATTTATCCTTGTATAATAACGCTAAATCATGGTGTGGACATGCAAAGATTGTACCAGTTAACCAGATGGTCTTCATGAAAATAGACATAATTTCTTTGGCCAGTTTTTTTTTTATTTTTATGTTTTGCCTGGTTTAATTTTCTCTGCTGATTATGTGCAGTCAAGAGTCTTAAGGGCATTTGGAGCTTGAAAAAAATATAAATGTAAATGAACCAATAGTACAACTTATGCGAAAGAAAGTCACATATGCATATGTGTGTGTATATATATATATACATATGCATTTCAGTCACATGAATGGAACTGATTGGTGTATATTAGTGTAGGGGGAAGGAGTGTGGAAACGGTGTAACCTGTGTGTTTGTGTGGCTTCTCAGGCACTGGTGTGTTCTGTCCCTCCCAAAAACCCTTTCAGCTTTTATATCTCCTCTCTTACTTTGCTTTAATATCTGTTTGAAAGTTATTCTGAAACCAACTCCATATTTACTGGGGCCTTCAATGGATTAGGCTTAACCTGTCAATCAAAGGAAGGAAAAAGCTGGTTACGCTTGCTTCGATCACGTTCGGTCACGAAGAGGTTCCGGTCAGTCAGAGATTTGATTGGATTCAGCTCTTGTTTTCTTTGAGCATTTGCTGTGTTTGTGTCTGGTGACCTGTGTTAGAGATTCCAGCTTTGCACAGTTTGAGTTTGTATGCAACACAGAGAAATATCGGATTTGACATGCAACTTACAACTAGAAGATGGCACAGTTCTAGGTTCAAAATATAATTTAGAAATATCAGAGTCCTATTTGGTTTACAAGAAAAACTATTTAGACTCCATAAGCACACACAGATGGAGGATGTTACGTCACAAATTGTTATAGGGAACAGAGATACCATGTTAGAATGGCATAATGGCTCTGGAGAGTTGAGCTTGAGAGACTAACTGGCGTAATTTACCTGTCTGCATGTCCGTCATGCATCAATCATGCTGGTACATGGATCTAGCTGGATTCCATTTCCCCGTGTTATTCTTAGTACCTGCCCTAGAGATACCAGAGCTCTTCCTGAAAGACTGGGTCATGACTTGGCAATGTTGTGTACCTCCCTGGGTAGCCATTCTGGGTCAGTGTTCATTCTGTACACAACATTATTGTGGTCAGGTTTAGGGGTGGGCAAGCTGGTTCCAGATTAATTGCTAGTATGTACGCATTATCTTCACCAGATAGTGTTTTGATGTGTTATAATGCGCTGAAGATTTCCCTCTGTCACCACAGGACAGTGATGAGAAGAGAATCGGTAAAAAAAAAATTGGTCAAATTCTGACATGCAATTCAACATTTTAAATAGTATTCTATTCAAATATATGTGTTTTTTGAAGGAGTATTCATTTTTGTTCTTATGTTGGCAGCCCTAACCTGAAGTGAGTGAATGAATTATCTGGGCTACACAACCTTGGAAATGAGGAAGCTCATCTCCACCTGCCGTCCTCCTAACATAATGCTTTCATCCTGAATCATTTTGAAAATAGTATAATTTGTTATTTTTTGTTAAAACGGTTTGTTCAGTCATGTGTCACAATAATTTGGTATTTAAGGGCCACTCGGATACAGTACAACTGATTTTCAGACTGGGAGATCTTTATGGGTAGAAGTCATTTAAATACTTTTATACACATCTGTAGGAGATGGACTAACTCTGCTACTGCATTTAGCCTTTATAACCCCGCACAGGTGCTATGATGTACTGTAAACCATGCTTACATGTTTTTGTGTAGAAACTATGCAGTGCCATTGTAGATGGTACAGACGTACTCATAGATATACTGTAGTAAATTCCCACAGATCCGTTTATACGATGCTGTCCTGCTTTCATCATCGCCATTAATATTATGTTTGTCATTATCACTCGTGCCTGTTTGAGAAGGGAAGACAACCTTCCCTTCCTCTGCTCCTTGACTTTGTAGTTGATTTGAAAACTATGGTGTCTTTAGAGTTATGTGTGTGGAAATCTGCCTTCTAGGACTACAGTTGACCCCCTGTGGCCTAACTGTGATGCCCATCGTTTTCAGTGTTTTTTCTTTCTTAACCCTACCCGTACCAACACCCTCTAATCACACTGTTACTATTAAATTACATTGTCAGAGGTACTTGCACATTTCTGAAGTGTAATGCTTTTTGTTGCGAATACTTCAGATGAGGCATTGTTGGCTGTATATGCCTGTAGATAGTGCTTTTCCAGTCCATCTTAAATTAGGCTTAAAGGGGGAAATCAAGCACTGCCAAAGCCCTCTGCACTGCAGTGAGCAGAATCTTGATGAGCTTTTTGATTTAAGACTTCAGTTTGAAGGTCTAGCTGAAGCTACAGTTCTTGATGCAGAGACCACAGTCTGGAATGGGGCTGCAGCTCACCCCACAGTCTGGAATGGGGCATACAGATCACCCCACAGTCTGGAATGGGGAATACAGATCACCCCACAGTCTGGAATGGGGAATACAGATCACCCCACAGTCTGGAATGGGGAATACAGATCACCCCACAGTCTGGAATGGGGCTGCAGCTCACCCCACAGTCTGGAATGGGGCATACAGATCACCCCACAGTCTGGAATGGGGCTGCAGCTCACCCCACAGTCTGGAATGGGGCATACAGCTCACCCCACAGTCTGGAATGGGGCATACAGATCACCCCACAGTCTGGAATGGGGCATGCAGCTCACCCCACAGTCTGGACTGTGGGTTGCTGTCTGTTGCTGTGAGTCCTGCATGGTTCTGCACAGCTGCATTGCATTAAAGCAGGGATTGGGCCTACAGTCCGTCAGCACCAGCTGTGCAGGAGGCGTAGTCCTTGAGCGCAGTGACTGCGCAGTTCAGCTGGTGGACTGCGGAGGCTGTCAGCACGCACTTCAGACGAGCCGTGAGCTGGTCCACTTCACGGAAGACTTTGCAGTGATAGGCCAGAATTGCAAACGCAAATAGACTATTGGGGAAACACTTTAGAAAATAAGTTTAACAACTGTTAAAATGTAAAAATAAGCAATTAAAGGAATGTAATTCAGCTTTTTTCAGATGCAGGTTACATTATGACTAATGCAGATGACAGGGCAAATGAACAGTCATTTAAAATCCATACATGATTTGACTTAGTGTGTCATATGATCCAAGGTAAACACCAGAAACGATGGGGCTAACCAACACTCACTTCCATGTGCTGATAATGATGAAGGTGACGATGATAAGATAGTAATGCTGTAAGTTTTTAGTCCCAGTAGTGCTGTGTGGAACAGTGGAACCGAACGCCTGTGTATGACCTTTCTGTTCCGATGCGTTCCAGCTGCTAATCTGTCCCCCGGTCACCCGGTTCTTCTACGGTCGACGGGAGCCCTTCCACAAGCTTCTGGTGCAGGGCGACTCAGGGGGGCGTCTGTCCCTGTGGAGCATCCCAGACACCTCACCCTTACAGCCGCTGTCCTCCACCGCAGGTAAAGACCCCTCGCCGCCCCCTACAGGCGATGGTCAGTCCACTGCAGGTCAGTGTGAAGGTCTTCCCCAGGCACTGACTCTTAGGCTGTAGTCCAGTCTGTTGATATGTACGCCGTCAGGGATTTACACTCAGCACTTCCACTTGGGAGCTTCCCTTAAGTTGTTTGTTCACTGATATTTCGTTTGGTCCTGTCTGTTCATAATGCAAGCAAAGTCTGCAAAATGAGCCCCTCCACCCTCCATTTGGCACAATGGAATCGGTCTACAGGCTGCAGACTTGGGGTCGTGACATTGTGACATTGTGAGTGAGGTTTGTTTGGCCAGAACATTTAGTGGATGGAACCACAGCCTTGATTAGTTTTAAGATGGGCTCACCTTCATAGATAGAGATTCACTCTGTGGTAGGTGCAGTTGTTCACCTATATGCTAATGTTCTGTGTGTTCCAAGTGTCCTTAAGAACATTGCAGTTGCTGCCTTAGAATAATAACAATGTCAAAAACATTGGATGTTTTGTTGGCTGTCATGTATTTTCATTTCCTCCTGTTTCCCTGATTTGAAATTGGCGGGTCTGCCTCCTGAGATACCACTATGTCTCATACAACAGAGCTACATGCTCAGATGTACACTGCAGGAAACAGTACTACATGATAACTAGCACTGACAGAGAGAAAGCCAATATGGACTCCTATTAACAAGGCTTGTATCTGCAATGTAGCCTAGCCTCCCTGGACTCAGGGGGAAAGCCTGATATTTTCATAAGATGCTGCTTTTTATAATGTTGTTGTAAACAAACTTTTGTTTTTTGCATTGGCTCTCATATGTTTAGCGTTGTGAAAGTCTCATACTTTGGCTCTGGCAGTTTTTATTGCTTCTCCAAGAAACACTGACAGCCTGCAGAAAATGCCTATATTTTGTTGGCACTTTCTGTTATTGAATGCTTATTTTTCATTGGCTGTTGACAGTCCCTTAGAGCTCATAAAACTTGACACAGAAATTGGAGAAAATGTCTGAACAGCTTGATATCCACTCATTGCTCATAAGGGGCCTACAATATAAACTGTATTTTCTTGTATGACCTGACACACAACACAATCTAAGGCGAGTTTAAATCTAGGTCTGGTTTCAACATGTACGCATCAAAAACTCATAGAAAACATAATGGCCATTTAAGGTGCTTAATCAGGGTGAAAACAATAGTTTTTTGCCTGCTTAATTTTCATCCCACATTGTTGCTGTCGTGTTGTACATATTACAGTTTTCCTATAGTCTTAATTGTAGCAGTGCTTAGCAGTGGTTGTCACGTGTAATCAATTTGTAATACACAATTGCGTTAAAATCCTATCCTATAATCTTTTTTTCAGCTTATGAGTTGTCAATGGTTGATTAAAATGATTTAATCCACTAGGGGGAGTAAGAGGCCTATATTTCACCAGCATTGCCTTTTCCTGACACAAGATGCTGATCTTAGTGTTCAGTGAAATTGAAAAAAATACATAATAAAGTAAAACATTTTACATAATGGTTTGTTTTTAGCTGGCTTCATTCTGTGTTCAGTCACTCCAGGTCCTATGATAGTAATACATTACAAATGATGATTAGGTTTATTGTTTATTAAGACAATTGTTTATTGTGGGGAGTTAGCAAGACCAGCATCTAGGGAAACGCCACCTTGTGGTGGCTTTCAGAGTGACAATAAAGACCTTGGCAGGAAACTGAAATCTTCAGTCTAAGTGGGGTATTCATTGGCTTCATATTCTCTTAAGTGTGTGTAATCACAACATTTTGGCATTATTACAATGTACCCTGCAGCTCAGAGAATGATTTCGATCTACACTTTAAATATTTACTGGTGATGAATGGCTATAATCTGCCAATGTGTGATAAAAATGCAACTAATGTCATGTTTTGAGCAATTAATTTCCTGTGGTTTTTAAATAAAATGGAATTCTTCCATTGTGTGGCTGAAGTAAAAGCAGTAAAGATCTGAAATTAGGGGTCTCAAACTCAGATCCTGCATGGCCGCTGTGCCTGCTGGCTTGTGATGTTCTCTAGCACTTATATGCTTAATTTAACTCATTGATTGGCTAAAGAGGCAGCACACCTTCGTTCCAAGGCCTACATTGGCTGCCGATTGAAAGGAAATCATGAGAAACCGGCAGAGACTGCAGCTCTCCAGGACTGGAGTTTGAGACCCCTGCCTTAGCTCAGTACGTACGGACGAGGCTGACGTACTCACACAATTACACGCTGACTTGAGTCAACTGCAAGATGTTTGGACTGAATGATTGTTTTTCAGTTATAGAATATAACCCCCAGTTATTAAACTTTAATAGGATCCACTTTTGACTCTGATGAAACATATCTTTGTGGATGAATGCATGTATTTTTAATACATTTGCAAAAAATAATTAAATGGCTATTCTTTTCAGGTCAGAATTCCATTGAGGCTGTGTGATTGGGTCAAACCGTAATACGTGCAGTGCAGGCTCCTCTGTGTTGTGAAACTTCCTGCCTGACTTCCCGTGCGACTTCCTGTCTGAGCCTGCTGTGCCCGCCCCTTTCTCAGAGCTCCAGGTGTCCTCCAGCATCAGCCTCCAGGAGGCCTTCGACAAGCTGCAGCCCCAGCCGGCCGGCATCATCGACCAGCTGAGCGTGCTGCCGGGCTCGGAGCTGCCCATCAAGGTGACGGCCAGCGTCTACATCCCCTCGCAGGGCCGGCTGGTGTGCGGCCGCGAGGACGGCAGCATCGTGCTGGTGCCCGCCACCCAGACCGCCATCGTGCAGCTCCTGCAGGGGGAGCACATGCTGCGGAGAGGTGAGGGGCGGGGTCGGGTGCGACTCTTATCAACTGACCTGCTTATATTCTGTGTGGTCGCAGTACTTGGGACTGCTACAGTCAGTTCACAAAAATCCATTTTCTAAACTGCTTACTCCTGGTCCGGGTCGGGGGGGGGGGGGGCGGAGGTTGGAGCCTATCCCAGCAGACATTGGTTGAAAGCCAGGAATACACTCTGGACAGGTCACCAGTCTATCACAGGGCCCACACGCTATGGCCCAAAAACCATTCTCTTCAGCTTGCATTTATTTTTCACATTTTTTTGCATTTAGTCTTTATAAGATGGACCTTAAAGGCAAAAATCACTCAAAAAAAGTATTTTGCTGTTCTTTAGTTTTACCATATCAAAGATACTTTTTAAAAAATTTTTTTAACAAACCACAAGCTACTTTAAAATCTCAAAGTGGTTTGCAAGTGTCCTTGTGGCTAATCCTCCAGAAAGGCATTGCTCACCTTTAACTTACTTTATGTGGATTTTTAGCTAAATACATTCAGTAGACATTTAATAATACCTTTAATCAACTGTTGTTGCTTGAATGCTAAAGTATTGACCTCATATGCTTGCCTTAGCTGTTGAAATGTAATCTGTTGTACAAATGGGAAAGAACTGAGCAGGAACATGCCAGTTCTATGCCTTCAAAACCTTAATGCAAGTGACAAAATATTACATTTGCGTGGTTTTAGTTACCTGTATGTTACGGAACAACTGACTACAAACCATGCAACCAGTCCTACTAAAAGTAATTTGAAAATAAAATCCAAAAACAGTCAAACATGACGTTAGCTGAATTACTGATTACTTTTGACCGTAGTATATTCCAGTACTTCCTGTCCCTGTAATGCATGCAGGGTGTGGTGTAAGTAAGGACAGGGATAATGCGTATGATTCCTTTAAGGTGTTTTGGGAGCTGTGTTTGGCTCCTCAGTGCCGCTTCCCCTCGTTTGTGACCGAAGGCTCTTCTTTCTGTGCCTCCATTTTAGGCTGGCCTCCGCACCGCACGCTGAGGGGGCATCGTAACAAGGTGACCTGCCTGCTGTACCCCCACCAGGTGTCCCCGCGCTACGACCAGCGCTCCCTGGTGTCCGGAGGCGTGGACTTCTCCGTCATCGTGTGGGACATCTTCACCGGCGAGATGAAGCACATCTTCTGCGTCCACGGCGGGGAGATCACCCAGCTGCTGGTGCCCCCGGAGAACTGCAGCGTGAGCCCCCCGGCGGCCATTTCCCGTCTTTCCCGGCCCCTCCCTCCTCCTCCTTTATGCTCACTCGTTCTGTGCCTCACCCTCTTCCACTCCCTCTTTCTGTCAGGTCCAATCTTCCTCTCTCTCTGTCTGACCGTTAATCTGATTCCCATTCGCCGGGCTGTGTTTTTGTTATTGGTGCAGTGTAATATGTACTGGATGCAGTCGGCTTGCTCCTTTAAGGGATTCAGCAATGAATAACAATTTGTGCTGATCCAAATGTGTTGGAAGAGGTTTATCATTAGAATGAAGAAATGTATTCGTAAACACAGATAATTCACTCGCCTTTCAACAGAGGTCTGAAAGACAAAGATATACATTTATTTGTGAGTAGATTCATGTGTAGAATGGATAGAAGCTGACTGTGACCTGCTCTTTATCCTTATACTTCATTTCGACCCTAACCTTTACGTCCATTTGCAATTACGCTGAGAAATGGATGCGTGGGTGGGACCGTTTCTGTCAGTCACGCTGAAAGGGGGCTGGGCCTGTGCACACTAATTGATAGTAGCCCCTCCCCCCCCCTCCCTGGTGGGCCTGCCTCCTCGGGGCAGATGCTCATCAAACGCAGCTTCCTCCCTCCCAGAGCACCAATGTCTCTCATTGATTGACAGGAACAATATTGGTGTCCATTACGGGCGAGTGGTACAAACTGTAAATAAAGCAGCCGGAGAATTACCTTGGGTTTAATGACCTTCTTGGTTATGTGGCTGCTTTATAGCATATCAATACTTGTACTTAAGGACCGGAGCATTTAATTGATACGTGAGAGCAGGCTGGATACTATAGCTGTTGAAATCCATAATACCCTTAGTGTACCTGTGTCCGTCGGCTCCGCGCTCTCTCCCGCGCTGACCACATTAGCGCTGATTAAATCATAAACATTGCCCTCGGCGGGGGCTCAGTTGGGCTCCCTGACCCTTTGGCTTCCCGGCCTGCTTAAAAGCACGCCCCGCTAGCCGTCTCCTCACACGCTCCGCCTCCGGCTCCCTCGCTCACCCCTCTGTTCGCTGGGGAGTGCTCCGTTTAGCTCTTCGAGAGGAATTCAAGCTCTGCTTGTTTTTATCCGATTTAATATCTCTACAACGGGATCCTGTTACGTTATATTTTTACATGATGAAGGGGAATTGGGCCTGCCTGTGTGAGTTTGAAGGTGACCCTGGCCGGGGAGAGAGGAAGCGGACGGCGTTCAGACGGTGTTTGCTCGCGCGACGCGGCGCGTTAGCGTTAGCGCTGTTGTGGAGCGGTCGCTAGCGCGTGACGGAGCACGTTGTCGCTGAGCTCATTGAAGATGCGGGCCCCGGAGCCGGGGAGCGTGGCGGATGTGCGGCTGGCCTGCTGCGGGGAGGGGGGCGTGTGGCGATTTGGGCGGGGGTTGGGAGGGGGGCGGGGGGGGGCAGCGATGAAGAGTGATGAGTCCTCGCAGTTCGTCCACAGGCCTTCTCATGGTCAAGGTTCCCCGTGGCACTCCATCAATGCTTAAGAACATTGCCTGTCAGCACAGATTGCAACTTCAATTTAGTCTCCTTTCAGGCCCTTCCAACATCTTCCACCATTCATCCCCCCCCTCGCCTGGATGCACCCCCCCGCCTCCTCCCCCCTCCACCCACCCAGTCCATCCTTGGCCATCTCCCTGACAGACAAATGGCATTATTGTATTTAGTTTTGAAGGAATATTTACTGTTCTCAGGAATGCCTTTGCTGTACTAAAGGGCCTGTCACTCACTAATAAGCAGCGGGAATGGCATTTTTTTTAGACTCCCCGTCGCAGTATTTCACCCTTGGGGGGTTTCCAAGGATGTTGCTTTTAACGGCGGCCTCATTCGGGCCCGCTCCTCCGGTTTCGGTCCCGGGCCGCGATGGCAGCGGCTGATTTAGCTCACGGCGCCCTTGTGAAGACCTCTTATCACGCCCGGGTTAAACGCTCCCCTCCAATGCGTTCACTTGTCAAGTTTTACCCCGGTGACAAACTCCAAAAAACTTCGGTCATTAAATGGGCAGGGGGGAAATAAAAAAATCTGTGGCGAGAAGTCATAAAAGGAGTGGTGAAAGAGGAGTTTTTAACTGCGGTGGCCATGGAGACGATGCAGTTACTGTGTGGTTTTTCCCCCTTCTTCCCTGTTCTGCTGGCGCTGACTTGTTGGAATGTGTTATAATATCACGTGCAGGGATTTACATTTGACATATAAACCTGACAGTACCAAACCGCCACGCTTTTTCGCTTTACTGCCGGAGCCAATTCATGTCAGAAAGGTCACAGATTATGTGGGGTTTTATGACGGGGATAGGGTGACATTTCGGTCGGAAGGCGGCTTGGTTTACAGACGCCATTCAGAGACGCGGGCGACCTCCTGCGTCTTGTGTTTTTATTCACCGTTTGCGTGTGGCTTTTGTGGAATTTACTGCCCCTTGTCACTTCCACCTTTTCGGTCTCTCCTCACTGCGGTTTTACCTTCAGCATTTACTCGTGAATTAGGCCAGTGTTACCCGTATTCTCACTCGACTGTGCGAGATACTCAGTCGCCAAAATGAACAAAAACAATTTCTTCATAAATTGGCTATCCCACGTCTGTGGTCAGGTGCTGTGTGAAGCTCAAGGCAGCTTTAGTGCATTGACCCTGTCTGAGTCCGTGTTCATCTCTCTCCTCCTCTGTTGTCGCCCCCTGCAGACGCGGGTGCAGCACTGCGTGTGCTCGGTGGCGAGCGACCACTCGGTGGGGCTGCTGAGTCTGCGGGAGAGGAAGTGCATCATGCTGGCCTCGCGCCACCTCTTCCCCATCCAGGTCATCAAATGGCGCCCCTGCGACGACTACCTGGTGGTGGGCTGCTCCGACGGCTCAGTCTATGTGTGGCAGATGGACACAGGTGAGTCCCGGGCAGGCAGCGGGGAAACAGCGTTTACCTGACCGACATCTAGTGCATCTGACCAAATGTGTCTAAGTACGAGTATCTTGTGTCCTCCAAGTACTAGCGTCCTCCAAGTACCAGTGTCCTCCAAGTACTAGCGTCCTCCAAGTACTAGTGTCCTCCAAGTACTAGTGTCCTCCAAGTACTAGCGTCCTCCAAGTACTTGTTCCTCCAAGTACTAGCGTCCTCCAAGTACTAGCGTCCTCCAAGTACTTGTGTCCTCCAAGTACTAGCGTCCTCCAAGTACTTGTGTCCTCCAAGTACTTGTGTCCACCAAGTACTAGCGTCCTCCAAGTACTAGCGTCCTCCAAGTACTAGTGTCCTCCAAGTACTAGTGTCCTCCAAGTACTTGTGTCCACCAAGTACTAGTGTCCTCCAAGTACCAGTGTCCTCCAAGTACTAGCGTCCTCCAAGTACTAGTGTCCTCCAAGTACTTGTGTCCTCCTGGTAATAGTGTCCTCCAAGTACTTGTGTCCACCAAGTACTAGCATCCTCCAAGTACCAGTGTCCTCCAAGTACCAGTGTCCTCCAAGTACTAGCGTTCTCCAAGTACTAGTGTCCACCAAGTACTAGCGTCCTCCAAGTACCAGTGTCCTCCAAGTACTAGCGTCCTCCAAGTACTAGTGTCCTCCAAGTACTTGTGTCCACCAAGTACTAGCGTCCTCCAAGTACCAGTGTCCTCCAAGTACCAGCGTCCTCCAAGTACTAGCGTCCTCCAAGTACTTGTGTCCACCAAGTACTAGAATCCTCCAAGTACCAGTGTCCTCCAAGTACTAGCGTCCTCCAAGTACTAGTGTCCTCCAAGTACTGAATGAAGGGGCCCAGCAGGCAGTGGTGGCTAGAAGTTTATGCGACTATTTTTGAGCACAGTCTTCCTTTGCTAATTAATGAACTTTTAACGAATCCTTAATTAAATATCTGTATGTAATCAAGCAGTGCCTCTGAAGTCTGCATATTGAATTGTCCTAAAGGCATGTTTCACTGATGATTTATTGAATAAGCGGCTAATTAATACACGGTTCATTTCCTTTGCAAATTCCTCGCTGCTTAAAGGGGCACTGTGGAGGGTTGATGAGGTATGAAATGAACTGCTGCTCATTAAAAAGAGAAATGTGCATATGGAAAAGAGTGCTGTTATGATCTGCACTCATAGCTTTCCTCGCTAGCATGTGGGCGCTTCAGCTAAGAACTCTTAGATATTGACTTCCTTATAGTGTGTGTTTGCGTACTTGTATGCGTGTGAATATGTATGTGTATACTCTAAATGAACCCCATTATGGTTTGTGTCATTTGTTGTGTGTGTGTGTGTGTGTGTCCTATATATAGGAGATTTTTTGAGCATTCAATAACCCCATTTATGAAAAGGTATGAAATTCAGTAATATAGTGCATACATTTACTATATATGTAGGCAGCTCCATAAAACTAGATAAAGTGACATATCGATGCTAATAACTGTGTTCCTGTGTTTGTGAATATAAAATCCACACGGAATTCATCCACTGGCACGCCGTTCCCACAGCCCCGAGAAGCTGAGGTGCTCGCTGCTGTCCTTCGTTTATCTCCGTCACAGCATTGCCCCCCCCCCCCCCCCCCACCCGCCATTTTAACACCCTGGTGAATAATTGATGGGCCTCCCCAGCCCTCCCTATATGAGGCTCTCTTTGAGCGCGCACTCTCCAAACATCACTGAAATTTTAATCCGCCAGCGCTGGCTCCGCGCGCCGCGGAAACGCCGCGGCCAAGGAGCCCCTGCACTTACCAAACACTCCCTAAATATTGAATAAGGCTGTTGTGTTGAGTCTCTGCCTGAAGCTGCATTAGGCGCATTAGTCTGTTTATGCAGGCTCTTAAAGCTGGTTATGGGGGAGTGGGGCGGGGGGGGGGGGGGGTTTGTGCTGAGTAGGTTGCAGCCTGTGTAGGCAGTTACTGAGCTGGAGAGCAGGGGGGGGGGGGGTAGGGGGGTGGGGGGTGGGGGTGGGGGCAGAACGGTCACATGGGGTTGAGTGACTATAAAGGGTTCAGTTTATAGACTCATTATGAGGGCTGTTTTCCATGTAGGGCCTGTCATGGGCGATGCACTTCCCCTCTCTTGATACATGATGTCTCTGGTAATAGACGGGGTAGAAGCTATTTCACACTTAAGTGGTGGATGAGGGTACAATGGGGCACCGTCCTTGAATAGTTTCTGAGGTAAACAAACATTGACTTTCTCCGTTGTTTGCTAGAATGGCCTTCACCTGCATAACTAGTTCACAAAATATGTCTCCAGAGTGACGTGGTGAAGAATTCCGCTGAACGTTGATGACGTAATGGGAATTGGCGCCATTTTAACCAGCTGGCCTCCTCCTCGGTTGTGTCCCATGGATTTCTTGTTCTCTTAGATTGTAAGTGTACTCTGGATGAGCCTCTGCTAAGTGAATGTCTCGTGACGTGATGTATACTCCGAGCACATGAGGCGAGTCCACCTATAGACCGGCACTCATTGAGCTCGTCTGCCAATAGGACGCGCCGGTTTGCTGTCCTGTTCCGAACCGGCAAACAACTGCGTCCCGTCGTTTCCGAACCTCAGGCGCGCAAAGACTCATGGGAAGGCCGGCTGTGCGCAGGCCGCGCCCTGTCTCCTCCCCGGGTTGCTGATGAATGGGCGGGCCCAGGCAGGAGGGAAGCCTTCATTACTTCCTCTCAATAAAGCCCTCCATAAACATTTATGACGGCGCGGCGGCGGCGGCGGCGGCGATGGCGGCGGGGCCGGCGCGGGGCCGGCGCGGGAGTGAGATGTAGTGGGAGAGATGGGGGGCAGTAAAGTGTGAAATTAAGAGGGTCTGTGTGGCCAAGCGTTGGATGGGTAATAGAGGAGCGCCGCTCCGGTCTTCCATCAGGGAGCCGGGCCGGCGCTGGGCCCCGGACGACCCGCCGGCGGTCCCGCCTCCCTCCTCGCGCCGCCGTGCGCTAGCCCCCCGCCCGTTTGGAACACCGCCACTCAGTCGATATCCAGCGCAATAACCAATAACTTGTAGGCTTGGAGAAGATGGTGATTTTTTTCTGTTTTTAACCCCCCTCTGCTCTGGTGAGGGAAGTTAAAGGAGGAAGCCGAGTGTGAGCTGATTGGTATTTAAGAGAGTTGAGTACAGGGTTGGATCTGCAGGGGGCGCTGGGTGAAAGGGCTGCGGACTGTGCCCTCGCTTCTTCACCTTTAATGTGCTGTTTGCCACACTGCCAGGGAAAGGGCCTCTACCTGCTCATCTGCACTGCAGTGTTAACTGTGCTGTTTAGAGAACACGGGGAGGTCTTTTCATCTTATGTAGTGTTGATAAAGCTTGGATCTCCTGATCACATGTAATTACCTTATTGTGATGTCAGACAGAACTATACAGCTCAACTTATTCAAGGAAATCTTCACCGTGTACGTACCTGTTGAAACAAGCAAATTTAACTTCTGTCACTGAACAGAGTTAGCACTTAGACACAGCCACTGTTGTTTGGTGAGAACAGTCCTATTTGTTTCAAACCCCTATAACTGTGGCATTGGACCTCATGGTTTATATTACTACTTCATATTCATCATGAAATACATACATAGACTGTTTATATATTGTTAATTTTGGTGAATGATTCAACAGAACTTGAGGTACTCGCCTCAGCCTCCCTAAGACTGGGGAGTTCAATGTCCATTGGGGTGAACTACATCTCCCATGATCGCCTCTGTTTGTTGAGCCCCCTGGTGAGCTGTGCTCCCTGTGCCTCCCGCCCAGGGGCCCTGGACCGCTGTGTGATGGGCATCACGGCGGTGGAGATCCTGAACGCCTGCGACGAGGCGGTCCCCGCCGCCGTGGACTCGCTCAGCCACCCGGCGGTGAACCTCAAGCAGGCCATGACCCGCCGCAGCCTGGCCGCGCTCAAGAACATGGCGCAGCACAAGCTGCAGACGCTGGCCACCAACCTGCTGGCGTCCGACAACGCCGACAAGGTGAGCCGCCCGCCACACGCCCTGCTCTCTCTCACACAACACAGCCTTCCAAACCTGCTTCCTCTCCCCTCTGCTTTCTTCACACTGCACATGCTCGGTAGTGACTGTTGGCCCTGCGGGACAGCGCTCACTAGTGCTCACACATTTCCATTGGCAAACGCATTGTGCAGCTGTTACTTTTCTCTCTGCAGTCCACCAGCCGACAGCACCCTTAGTGCTTTTTCACTGAGGCCCGTGTGACTGAGGACCGAGGCAGGGGATACTCTCACACTGGAACCGTCCCTCTCAGGGAAGCGGTTTGGCCTGTGTGCCCCACCCCCCTCACCCCTGCTCACATTTGAAATTTGGAACCTTGGACCACATGACTGCAGCACACGTCTCCTTTTGCAGACACGCCACCCAGGAGCACCACATTTTTAACCTCTTCATATAGCTTCCAGTTTTTAAAAGGGCCACTTCAGTCAGATTGTGATAAGCTCTTTCAAAGCTTGGATTAGGTCAACCTTAACCTCCTTTATTTCTTCAGAAGTGCTGTAAATGTTTTCTCCCTTAAGCTGATTATCTCAGAACTGTTTCAGCCAATCACATCCCCCCTATAAATTCCAGGAAGATGCATCATGTGACCAATCAGACATGGCATTTCTAAAGCTGTTTGATGTACAGTCAAAGAGTCTACTTAAAAGCCTTTCCAAAGAGATGACCAGACATTATTAGTTCTCATCCCTCTCTGAAAGCCTGGATATGTAATGCGTTCCATGCATTTTAGGATTGGCCAGCCACAGTGGTACTTGGTGGCACGAAATATAATATTCCATTTTCTGCCGTAGTCCTCTGAATGCCATTATATTCTTTTTTTTGCTAAAAATCTGATGGTATTTATTCCATTTGCAGACGTGGAGAAGTGCTAATGAGTTAGCAGCCAGCGCCTCTGTGGTTGTGAGGGCCTGCCAGAGCGGCTCGGAGCGCGGAAAGCAGGAGGGATGAAAAGAGGAGAACTGCAGTGGAAGGAGCAGGGTAGCGGCAGGGACGGGCGCCTATGAAAAATGCATGGCCTCCATCTCGTGGGGGTGGGGGGGGGGGTCGAGCTCCGTTCCCTGTCGGGCCGCGCCGTTTTAGCCACCGCTGCCGGGAGAGAGAGAGGGAGAAGAGAGAGAGGGAGAAGAGAGAGAGAGAGAAAGAGAGAGAGCTTCTTCCGGACAATTAGACAAGGAAATGACACCCTTCCCCCGGCCCCCTGTGCTGCTGGGAAAAGCGGTTTAGAATAGCGAGGGAAATTGACAGGAGAAGGCTGCAGTTGAAGCAGGAGGGTGATGTCTCCTTCAGGACAGGGTCTGAGGGCTTGCTTGGAGACTTCGGCTGAGAGGCAATTTCTCCCTCGCAGTGCTCTTCAGTGCTGGTAAAAGCACTCTCCTCCTTCAGCAAGAGCTGCTTCACTCCTGCACTGCTCTGGAGTGAGTGGGGTGCTTCACTCCTGCACTGCTCTGGAGTGAGTGGGGTGCTTCACTCCTGCACTGCTCTGGAGTGAGTGGGGTGCTTCACTCCTGCACTGCTCTGGAGTGAGTGGGGTGCTTCACTCCTGCACAGCTCTGGAGTGAGTGGGGTGCTTCACTCCTGCACTGCTCTGGAGTGAGTGGGGTGCTTCACTCCTGCACTGCTCTGGAGTGAGTGGGTGCTTCACTCCTGCACTGCTCTGGAGTGAGTGGGGTGCTTCACTCCTGCACTGCTCTGGAGTGAGTGGGGTGCTTCTCTCCTGCACTGCTCTGGAGTGAGTGGGGTGCCTCACTCCTGCACTGCTCTGGAGTGAGTGGGGTGCTTCACTCCTGCACTGCTCTGGAGTGAGTGGGGTGCTTCACTCCTGCACTGCTCTGGAGTGAGTGGGGTGCTTCACTCCTGCACTGCTCTGGAGTGAGTGGGGTGCTTCACTCCTGCACTGCTCTGGAGTGAGTGGGGTGCTTCACTCCTTCTCTGCTCTGGAGTGAGTGGGGTGCTTCACTCCTGCACTGCTCTGGAGTGAGTGGGGTGCCTCACTCCTGCACTGCTCTGGAGTGAGTGGGGTGCTTCACTCCTGCACTGCTCTGGAGTGAGTGGGGTGCTTCACTCCTGCACTGCTCTGGAGTGAGTGGGGTGCTTCACTCCTGCACTGCTCTGGAGTGAGTGGGGTGCCTCACTCCTGCACTGCTCTGGAGTGAGTGGGGTGCTTCACTCCTTCTCTGCTCTGGAGTGAGTGGGGTGCTTCACTCCTGCACTGCTCTGGAGTGAGTGGGGTGCTTCACTTTGCTGGGGAGACCTGGAGTGACCTTTAGAGCTGAGCGTCTGCTGTACATGCTGCTTTGGGCGATACGGAACATATCGTTTCAGATGTATTTTAGTCAAATTAAAGTCTTTTTTTTTCCAGCGGGAAATTGAACAGGTTTTTTCAGATGAAATAAGTCTGCAGTGGCAATTACAATGAATTCTTAGGCATCAAGGCACATATGAACACATGCCAACCTGCTTGGTCAGGCTCAACTGGCTATTTTGGGGACACGAACGTTCCCTGTGACAAAGGGCACAGTGGGGCTGTGCTGTTTTAATGGCAATGTAGCCGCAGAGTAAAAGTGGAAATTACACATTACCAGCTGTGACACCTCGGCTGCACTTGCGTGAAATGGTCAGAAATTGTGTGGGGTATTGGAGGGGTTATGTGTTCACTGTGGGGAGGAATTACAAACGGGATGGTAAACACAATGGGTAATAAACATGGAATAGTAGAGATGAGTGAAATTTTTCGTTTTTTTGTTCTTTTGAATCTTGTGAATAAATTCTTTGATCTTTGTATTCATTTAAGAATGGAAGGTGGACCACTAAATAATGTATATTTTGAAAGATCATACTTTTTTTTTGGAAATGGTTAAAACATGCCTAAACACAGGGTTAAGTCATTGTACAAAAATAAATAAATCTGTTGAAGACTACAAGGAACTTGCAAGTGGAACTCTGATGCAGCTGAACCTAATGACTAATGTAACCGATACAAAGAGATGCTTAACGTTTTTTGGACAAGAATAGTTTTACACGTCATCAATCTGCTTCTTCCTTTGTGGCAAAACGTGCATTTTCTTCTTTATGCTTCCAGACAATGGCTCACCTTCACCTTGAAAGGCAATGAGAAGGTTTTTATTTTTTTATTCTTCATTTTATGCATATCTTTCCCTGGTCCCTCATTCTCA
Source organism: Anguilla rostrata (assembly GCF_018555375.3). NCBI lineage: Eukaryota > Metazoa > Chordata > Actinopteri > Anguilliformes > Anguillidae > Anguilla > Anguilla rostrata. The sequence goes on from NC_057946.1 coordinate 21,119,091, forward strand.
CATTAGATCTGGTAGGAAGTCTGATGATGCTACGGAGAGACAGACTTATGGGTACGCGAGAGAAGCGGGAACCTGCTGAATGATTGCCTTAAGAGGAGATGGGGGGAATGGGGGGAGGGCGGGCGCGGCTGAGGCTGGAGCAGCAGAGGCTCTCTGTGGCTGCAAACAAAGAGGGGCCTGTGGTCACCCCTCCCCCGACGCCGTTGCTGGACCTGCTGACCTTTCCACTCACTGCCTCTAATTAGATTGATCCCTCAGCTGTGAGGAGGCCTGCGGTGCTGTCCACGCGCTGACCCTCTGCTCATCTGCGCGCGCTCCAGCTCCTGCCTCTCTGCTCATTGTGCTGCTGATCCTGGCTCTGCCAGGTCTGTGCTGCTGATCCTGGCTCTGCCAGGGCTGTGCTGCTGATCCTGGCTCTGTCAGGTCTGTGCTGCTGATCCTGGCCCTGCCAGGTCTGTGCTGCTGATCCTGGCTCTGCCAGGTCTGTGCTGCTGATCCTAGATCTTTGTGGTCTGTGGTGCTGATCTCAACTATGTCAGGTCCAGGGTGCTGATCTCGGCCCTGCCAGGTCTGTGCTGCTGATCCTGGCTCTGCCAGGTCTGTGCTGCTGATCCTGGCTCTGTCAGGTCTGTGCTGCTGATCCTGGCTCTGCCAGGTCTGTGCTGCTGATCCTGGCCCTGCCAGGTCTGTGCTGCTGATCCTAGATCTTTGTGGTCTGTGGTGCTGATCTCAACTATGTCAGGTCCAGGGTGCTGATCTCGGCCCTGTCCGATTTGTGGTGCTGATCATAGCTCTATTACACACACTGCTGGTTGCAGTGCTAACCTGACCTGATGATGTTGCTGGTACTGCCAATAAAAACACTGAAAAGGGGGGAGCGTGTGGTTCATTCTGTCGGCCGGCTGACTCTCAGGCCGTGTCCGAGTCCCGCTATGCGAACAGGGGCGTGACCTCCTGCCATGGCGCTCTGCGCTGTGCTCCCTGCGAATCTCTGTCTGTAACCCCGTCTGAGCACAGTGCAGAAATGCATAAGCAGGGTGGATATAAATACGCTGGAAAGTGGGAGTGTGGAGCGCAGAGCACTGATGCTGAAGGAGGGGGGGTGGTGGGGCCAGCGAGCGCCTGCTTGTCCCTGATAGAGGGAAGAGGTGCCTGGAATCCTCCCGCCCGGACTTACTGGACACCGCGCGCATTAGACAGGGGCGTCCGAATGGGCTAATGCGGAGACCTGTCTGTCAGAGAGACAGCTGGGCTTTACCATCACACCGATGGCTGGGGATTCACGCGTAATGGATCACTTATCAGGAGCAAGACACAATATCCCAACCCTACTGGGGATCTTTAGAGAGACCGGCGAAATCTGATCCCTGCAGGAAGGCACCGGCTCAGCACAGAGGCCGGTTGCGTTACGGTCCGAACGCGTTTGCGTCCCGTCCGGGTCTGGCCCCCCCGTGCCGAGCGTTTGATCCGTGGTTCGCCGGGGCCGCTGGGAAGGAAAGGGTCTCTCGGCAACCACCGGCCTCCACGGCCTTCCCAGCTCCTGTCTTCTGCTAATATCCCATCGCTCCCCCTGACAGCATAATTCTGCACCCAGGGCTGTCCTGCTATATCTCCTGTCAAAGCCACCATTATTCCCCCCCCCCCACTGCCTGCAGCAGGGCCCAACGCGCCCCCTCCCACAAAGGTAATGACGGATAACGACTGTGAAATGCCTCACAATCAAGCCTTGCCTCTCCACTCTCTACCTCCATTACACCTGCAAAGCTGTGCCTCTCACTCTGTGTGTGTGTGTGTGTGTGTGCGCGCGCTTGCGTCTGTGTGTGTTGTATGTATGTGTATGCCTATGTGCGCATTTGGTTGTGCATGTGCTTGTGTATGTGTGTGTCTGTGCATGTGTATGTGTGTGTGCTTGTACGTGCATGCGTGTGTGTGTGGGTGTGTGAGTGTGCTTCTTTATGTGCTGACCCCAGGGCCTGTACTGCAGAAGAGCATATCTGCAGCCTGCACGTGTGCTTGTGTATGCGTGTGTCTGTGCATGTGTATGTGTGTGTGCTTGTACGTGCATGCGTGTGTGTGTGGGTGTGTGAGTGCTTGTACGTGCATGCGTGTGTGTGTGGGTGTGTGAGTGTGCTTCTTTATGTGCTGACCCCCAGGCCTGTACTGCAGAAGAGCGTATCTGTAGCCTGCACGTGTGCTTGTGTTAGAGGCTCATTGTGCTCAGTGCTTCTCATTTTCTCATGGCTGTCTGTATACAGGGGCTTCTCACTGTGTCACAGTTACAGTGTCGCAAGTGTGTATGACATGATACAGGGGAGTTTTCTCCACACACACACACATCTGCGCTTTCAGCTGTTTCACTGCATGTTTTCTTACTGTATTCTTCATTACAAGCATTTATTTTAATTACATTTTGTAATCTGGTCTAGGTTCCTGCACATTGAACAACAATACGTAAATATTTTTAAACACTTTCGTTATGTATTTTTTTGGTCTTTCCTTGGCACAGTAAACAGCAATAATTACTGTATTCTTAAACACTTAAAATTTTTTTGTTTTAACGGACATCATTGATCGGTTGCTGTTGGGACGAAACAAGCTATGTGTGAGACTGCTCCGACATAAACCAAAAACGGTCCGAAATATCTTTATGACGTAAGCGCGAGAAGGCACTGTCAGTGTGTAGGGAGGAGCCCCTGTACCTTAACTGTATTGTTTTCTTTCAGTCCTGGCTAACATGGCTACAGGGTTATAGCGCGTGTCGTTGCATGTGGTCAGTCTGTTTTTAAGTATGTTCCGGGAGTTCCGTTTCAGACAGAACTTCAGCTCGGCTCGCAGCTCCTGAGTGCTGCTCCTGCGCGTCTTGGAGCCTCTTGGATGAGTGTGAGCACGGCTGCGCGCGGCTCATTAGCCCCTTTGATGTGCAGGCAGCGCTGGGCAGACCGTACTGGCTTGGGTTCCTCAGGGCGCAGCATCGATGGGCTTCATCTCTGATCCCAGCAGGGGTGAGCGCTCGGAGAAGGGCCAATCCCAGAGCGGCGCAGACCCAACCCGTCTCCCAGCACCAGCCCTCAACCCCGCCTTTCCTTTGTGCTAGTCTTAGGCCTGCAGAACAGCCCCAACAGTGGGCGTTTGAGCCTGTTTCATGTGGCCCAGTGTTGAGTTGTTTGTTATGCTACGAGACATTGACTTTGTACGGTTTGCCGTGAGAGGAAGTCTTCAAAGTGCACTTGGACCTCGGAGATTAGACCCAGAATAAGGGCCAGGACCTGGATGTGTTTGAGCTCCTCACTTCTGCAGACTCGTACAGTCTGCTTAACAAGCACACTTTCCCCCACTCTCATAATCTTATGAAACAGGATGTGGGCTTTAAGAGGAAGTGCTGAGAGAATGCATCCTCTTCCATTGTTGGTCAGACTATGGGCTGATTTGATTCCTTATTGTGTGTCCTCACTTGCATGTAAATTGAATTTTGAGCATTTGTATTTGGCCTCTAGATGTGTGAAATGAATCTGACCCTCCCCTTTGGCAGCTCTTGATCTTTGCGGGCTCTGAAACTGGCGTAACAGGCTTAAGCTGAGTGTGTGGGAGTCTCTGGGTGTCAGGGAGAGTGTGTGTGAGGGTGACACACCTCCCTTTTCCCTGCCCTCGCAGTAATGAGTGAGCCCCATAGTTCGCCACAGGTTCCCATTCCTGATCCTCTTCCACGCAGACGCGGGACAAACGAGCGCGTGCGGAAAAGAGGATGGGGCCGCTCGTGCCCGCCTGCACCCCCGCCCGCCCGCTCGCGTCCCGCGCGGAGCGTGGGAGAGCCAGGACTGCAGCATCATCACATCGGCCTGACCGCGCGGTTGCTGTCCATTAGGGACGGCTAACTGCTTCTCATTCGCTGCAGCACTTTGCGTGGCCGACGCGGGGCTCGCTGTCAGGTTTAGATGCACGCTGGAGCTGGGGGAGATGCTAATGGTGTTATCTCCTGATTGACAGCTTGTTCCTTTCTGGGACACCAGAAAGCCGTTCCCTGATTTCTCCTGAATATACTCCTGTATGTAGAAATGGGTGATTCACTTTGTGTAAGATGTAAAACAAAAACCACATATATGCAGTACTGTTGTACTGTAGTTGATGGTCATTAAAATACTATATCAATTATCATATTTGTAAATTGTGTTACTTTATCTTTGAGTAATATTATTTTTAATGAACAATTTGTTTATTGCGTCTTATTTTCAGCAATCCCAATGCATGTAAAACAGTTGGGTTGTATACTATTGATTGAACTGGTGTATACTGCTTCATACGCATCTCCTATTTTAAAAAACAGCCCTTGTCAATTTTTTCCATTTTTATGTCAGATTATGTCAGAATATTTGACTCACAAGCCTGACTGCAAGGCTTGTGAGTCAAATATTGTCCTGTAAAGAGGCTTCGGGGTTTCTTGGTGAAGTGAGAAATCTGCCGGGATAACGGACTGCCTGTCTAGGCGCTGATTCAGTTTCTCCCTTCTGACGCGAGTGTTGATGCTGCTCCTTCGCCAGGGCCTTGGCTTGTGACTCACAGGTCAGGGGTCGCCGAGCCAAGATGTCCTCAGCAGCTGCTGCCCAGTGGAGGGCTTCCTTTGTTCCCCTTGTTGTTGTAGCAGCAGCAGACCTTTAGAGGGCAGCCTGCCTCCATTGACTGCTGTGGAACGCAGGAGCTCAGATCCCAGAGAGAAGCTTCTCGGTCAGACGTGCGGGGGTCCCGCATGATGTCCCGCCTAAGTGCTGGTGTGGCCGCAGAAGGCCGGAAGTGCAGGGGGACAGACAGACGGACGCGTGGCGGGGGACGTCCTGTAGCCCTTTTTTCCCCCCTGCCCTGTGTGTTTGGCCTCTTCGGCTTCACATTGTCCTCTGGTGGAAGTGTGTCAGTGGTGCAGGTGCGCGTTCTCCGCGTGAGCCGACGTGCTCAAAGAGCGCACGCCCGCTGCAGCCCCGGTGTGAGCGGGCTTCCCGCCACGGCCTGTGTTTCCTCTCTGTGGGCATGTGGAGGTGCCGTTGCCATGGTGGCCCCAGCTGGGGAAAGTTCCGGTGGCAGACTCTCTTTCTGTAGCCGGCGTATTGAGCGAGACCAGGGAGTCTGGAGAACGGGACATCTGTCGAACAGTCGAATGCTGTGCTCTGTCTGGCGTTGCTTCTCTTCTGTTCATGAAAGAGTTTAAAGTCTTTTTGAATTGATTTTGAATTAAAATGGTTAAAGGTCACTTATTTTGATCAAAGGGCACTAGTTCTGAATTTATTAGTCGCCCAGATTTTCATAATAATTTCTGCCTTGTCACGTTTAAGCAAAAATGGTGGCCCAGCCTGTTTGCACATTTCAAATACATTTTTTTAAATCTTTCAAATTTCCCCCCACACCTCTTTTTTATAGCAGGCTTGATTTACAAGCCTTAGGTCCTATGTGCGTGATTATGTCTGTATGCGTGTGTGCGTGCGTGCATGTGTGCATGTGTATGCGTGCGTTTATATTTGCTTGGGCTTCTCTTAGAATTAATAAATTATGCAGTGCGCTTTAGCAGATAGAGGATTCTTGCGTCTCAAACAGCGGCTAATACCAGGAGCCTCTGTATCTAATTGGCCCTCTTTGCATGTCTGTTTGTCCAGGTTTTCCACTGTTGAAAGCAGGCGGATGCTAACTGCAGTGGCGCGGACGCGGCGCTTCTGTTTATTTGCACACAAAGCTGCGAGCGCGTGCTGCGCGGGTCCCGCCTCGCTCTGCTCCCCCAGGCCCGGGCCAGCCGCCACGCGCCCCGCTGAAACAAAGAGGCCCCTGGCCGCCTGAGCCGGCCCTGTGATCACTGGAGCAAGTGCCAGCCCTCATCGGAGGTGCTTAACTGTCATTGAACACGGTGACAATACCGGCCTTCCGTGTGCTAATTGTCAGTAATAGACATTGCCCTGATGCCTATTGAGTGCTCAGGGGCAGATGTGAGATGGACTGGGGGGGGACTGTCACTGATTCTCCCTTTTCTCCTCACCATGATAGAGAAATTGATACCCTGCTTTGTGGCTAACAACCTGTTAGGGAGAATCAATGGGTGCTGGTCAACAGACTCCCATGAATCACCGCAAAGCCGCTCGGAAGTGGAGCCGCTCCGTCCCTTCACCTGAGGAGTGGAGGGGCCGGTGAAGGCGGGCCTTGGGCTCGGTCTGCCTGGTCTTCAGGTCTTCTGTAGCAGGGCAGCTTTGAAACCAGCGCCAACGAAGGTGCGAGGTTGAAGGCCTTTGTTCTGTAAAAAAAAAAAAAAAAATTGCTGTGGCGTTGACAAACTCATAATGCGCGTCAGTCGAGACCGCTTCTGTTTCGTTCGTCTCATTACTGGAGTCCTCTGTTTGGAATCTCTCTGAGTGAACCATTTCTAAGCCTAATTAACCCCAATTGAAAATTTCATGAGAACTAGCCTACGGTGAAAATATTGGCATTGTGATGATGGTTATAATTACAGTGATAGTTATTATTATAATTGATGATGATTATCATGATTATTATCGTTACAGTTCCAAGTACTGTAGGTGCTGGAGCCCTGTTGGTATTGCTGGTCTTTTTAATCTTCTTTACCTTCTCCTTCTTTTACTTCTCCTTCTCTAATTCTTCTTATCCTTTTCCTCCTCCTTCTTCAGTGCTGCCTTTGACTCAAGGTCCAAAGTTTGAATCCAGGCAACGTGCATGTTTGCATTAAAGTCTTCAAACATTGTAAAGCGGTCAAATGAAATGCAAAGCCGTGTCCACAATATTGTTCACATAAAATCAGTTGAAATCAGCAAGTGCTCGTTAGATTTTGATTTCAATTGAGGTTTCTGAATCGTCATCATCCACTTTGACAAAGAATGCTGGGAGGAGAACAGCTCCATGTTCAATTATATTTTTTGAAAGAGGACATCAATCAATTATTATTTTTGGAATGGTAAGCATTTGTTGGATGAGGTTAGTATTGTCAGAAACTACAGAAATAAATTGCATTTCTCTCCCTTCCCAAATTGTATATGAACTATAACTCATTTAAATTATTGCCTTTCTACCTGACTTTGTGTTATCTGACACCTGATTTGTCAGCTTCCTAGCTATTTAGTTCTGGTACGTTGCTCCAACTAGCTGTCAAATCAGAAGTTAGTTAATCAGGCCAAAGTGTTTGTGGCGTCTTGGCCATGACGTGTGATTTGCAAAAAACAAAAAAGGTATTTATAAATGGTAAACCGCTTAGAAACTGCTGTTTAAAATTTAGAATGCTGAGCTGTGAGTTGGCTGTACTACCTGTGAAACACAAATCGTGTCCTTGGTGTCCCAACAATTTCATAAAACATCACAGTGATGGCCAATTTCTGGGGTGGGGAAACAAAAAAACAACAACAAAAAAAGCATTGAAGAGTTTGAAGAGCTCCATTGTGTTTCCATGGATGTTTGCTACTTCTTCATCTCCTGTAACTTTCCACCTGGGTCACATGACACATTCTGAGTCACCTCGGCATACAACCCTCAGAACAGAACTGCAGAATTAACACCCATGCGTCTCTATCTTTCAGGGGAACCTGCCCAAATACTCCCACAATTCCCTGGTGGTGCAGGCGATGAAGACCAACCTGACGGACCCGGACATGCACGTGCTCTTCTTCGACGTAGAGGCGGTGATCATCCAGCTGCTGACGGAGGAGGCGCAGAGGCCCAACCCCACGCTGGTGTCCCCCGAAACCCTTCAGAAGTCCCAGGGCAGCGCCGACAAGGGCGGCTCCTTCCTGGCCGGCAAGCTCTTCAAGCAGGTGAAGGAGACCATCAAGGAGAACATCAAGGAGCACCTGCTGGACGACGATGAGGAGGAGGAGGAGGAGCAGCGGAGGCGCGAGGAGAAGTCCAAGTCGCTGAGCCTGCTGGAGTACAACCTGACCATGGACACGGCCAAGCTCTTCATGTCCTGCCTGCACGCGTGGGGCCTGAACGCACCGCTGGACGAGGTGTGCCTGACCCGACTGGGCATGCTCAAACCGCACTGCCCCATCTCCTTCGGCCTGCTGTCCCGGGGCGGCCACATGTCCCTCATGCTGCCCACCTTCAAGGAGTCCATGTTCCGCTTGATGGCCGCCGGCGGGCGCAAGATGTCCGCCTCCGAGATCGTGGGCAAGGGCACCTACGGAGTGTCGCGCGCCGTCACCACCCAGCACCTGCTGTCTGTCATCTCCCTGGCCAACACCCTCATGGGCATGACCAACGCCACCTTCGTGGGAGAGCACATGAAGAAGGCCCCCGCCAGGTGCGTCCGTTAGGACCCAGCTATGACATCACTCCAGCGGGCCGACTCTGACATTAACACACCAAAGTTCCAGCCTCTGGTCTGCCGGTCCATGGGTTCTGTAACTCTGAACTCATTGAAGTCAGCACATTTTGCAGTCTGTTGCTTCCAGTACGCTTCTATGTAAGCGGTTTGGTGCAGCTGCGATCCCCGCATCACACATTCTGCGTTTGTGCACCTGTCGTATATCTGCGGCGTCGTCATTGCTGATGGTATCGGCGTAGGCTGGGGGGGACTGCGCGGTATTGAACTGCTGTCCAGCGCTTGCTATTTGCACTGAACTGCAAGGAGGACCTGCTTGTTTGGGCTTCCTCAACCCCTTGGGCAGTGAAAGATTTAGTATCTCGCACCGCTCAGGAAATGCCAAGAGCTGACAATTTCATGAAGTCAATTCATATCACCCTTTGAAGTTTTTGTCTTATGCTAGGTGGGAGGAGAGACCCCACACGGACAGACATAAAGGCAGAAAGGCTGACAGACAGACAGGCAGACAGGCAGACAGACAGACAGGCAGACAGGCCTACAAATGATGTTCTCGGCCCGTGTTTTCCAGGCCGGTGCTGAATTTTTCAGAGTAGCTTCTGTGTGGTCATCCTTTATCGATTGGACTGCGCTTGTTTTGGTGGAGGTGTGCATTTGTTCTGCTTTGACACGGCTGTCTGAAACGGAAGTCTGTGAATCTCAACCTAAAACCTCTAACATTTTCTCTCTTGGTGGACATACACACAAGTTGTGAACCGTTTGAGGTGTGTGAGCCTGCAGAGGTGTGGTGACTGCATGTGGGGAAACAGCGAATAAAGTTTCGCCACCTCGCCTCCACTTGTTAAACAGGAAGGGGGCTTTTAAGGAGGTGTCCTTTTATCCCCGCCTGGCTTGTGTGACAAACGGCGGGGGGGGACTGAATGAAATCTATTTTCTTTGAGAATTATTGTGCTGCCCTCCTTCACTGAACAGCCCAACAGTGCCTTATAAAGACAGGAACAATAGCCACGGCTGTTCTAAAGGCTTTCCTTCCAGCTCCAAATGGCTGGATAAATGTGCCCGTCGGTGATGAATCGGGACTCCGCTCCACCGTCTCCGGGCGGGGCGGCGCTGTGCGCTTTCGTCTCGGGCAGGGGGTGCTCGCCGTCCCTCAGAGGGGGCGCGGACGCCATCTTGCGCGTTCCCGGGATGCGTTAGTGTTGCTGCACGTGTGAGGTCTGCTCCTTTGCCATGTCTGTATCTCGATGTGCTCGGAGGAGGAGAGAAAGTTTTCTCCGCTCTCGGTGAGGTGGGAATACCGGAGAGGCGCCTGACAGAATTCAGAATCACACCACGGTTTTCCTCCGTTGATATTCCGTTATTGTGCACAGCCTGGTTTCTGGGAGTAGTTGACTGGACTCGAGCTGGGTTCCGTGGGCTCATCTTCTGTTGGTTGTTTTCTGCCCTGAGACCTGCTGATTGAGCTACCTGTGTTTTTGTAGTTTTTTTTAGTTTTTGTTTCAGGCAGTGTGAACAAAGATATCACAGGCTTCTCTCTGCGGAGGTGTTTTGCTGTGCTCATCGAATGGACTGATTCTGACCCTGAGCACAGTTTTAGCTGTTCACATTGAATGGCTCGATGTTTTAGAATGAGGGCTGGGGACTGTGTGGTGAGGCAGGGCGACAATGGGGCTGCTCTCAGCCAATCACAATCTCTGCCAGGGCTCAGTCCCTCTGACTAAAGGAACTCTGGACTGGTGGGCTTTTCCAGTGCAGGGAATTCAGTGGAGATAATAAGGAGAAAATATGCTCTCTTTCTGGAGCTCATCTTGGTTTTGTACCACCAGCATGCTTTGAAGAAAGAATGTAGCCTAAATAGATTCATTCATATTTTTGTTAGCATAGTATTTGTTTTGGAAAATGTTTCACAAGGAATATAAGAAGAATGTCACAGAGACACAAAATGCAAAAATAGGCCTTCTCACACCATTCTTCAGATATGCAATGCAGTGCACATTTATGCACATACAATAAATGGCGAGTTCTGCAGAGTGCACTTTGGAAATGAAAGGAGCCTCTTTGCTGCATACTTTATTTGCCCTTTTTGTGTTTGCAGGCCTCCGAGACCAGGCACCCCCGAGATTGCCAAAAAGATCCCCCCACAGGTTTCCAACCCAGCCATGCAAGGACAGATCAAACAAGGTAACTAAAGAAAGCCCTGTGGAGGGGCGGGTCATCGCGGTGACAAATCTCCGCCCACCTCCCCGCATCACAGTCCTCAAATCCCACATGCTGTGGGAACAGTGATTCAGTCTGATATTTGGCCCTGCTTCCTGGGGTGTTCTGGTTATTTTAAAAATATATACATACTGTGTATACTATGTAGCCTATACTATGTATATGCGTGTAGAAATCGGCCATTCCACACCAGTTGTGGCTGAGGGCTCCACAGGATTGCTTTATCGGAGCGAAGAGGAGAGGCGCCTCTGGTTTGCCTGTCTTGGTCATGGCTAAAGCCAGGACTTCAGTTTGTAGCGGTGCAGTCCAGGAAGTGGGTCAGAATACTAACAACAAACACAAGCAAAACAATGCAACATAAGCCTTGGCTTTGTGTTCCTGCAAATGTACCTTTTAGCCAAGCCATTATAAACAGCTGCTGTCTCCCAGATCACACAGAACAAAGCACTGGACCTCGCTACGGAGGAACGTGAGGACCCGAGCGAGAGAGGCTTCCTGTGATTACTTAAAATGTAGAAAATTGATTTTGGTTTGTAGCCATAAAATCAGAAAAGGTAGAGACGAACGGCGTATTCCTTTGATGAACATGATGATCCATCCTTTCTGAGTGACTCGATGGAAGATAAATAAATAAACAGATAAGTAGTATTTTGTACCCAAGCCCAGAATAATTACTTCGGCAGGATTTTCATGTATTAATTCAGTTCTTGCTGCTGTTAATGGTTGTATTTTTAGGTTATTGACTACAGGAACACTGCAGTGTTTAACTGTGTGTGTTGATACTGACACAGGGGAATGATTTTAGCACAAAACCCTATTGACTACAGACAGAAAAGTGCCTTGTGTGCTCTATTGATATCATGATTGTGAGTTCATATGCATTTTTTAAATAGTCTCCAGCAAAATTTAGGCCATTTTTTGGAATTAATGCTACAAAATGAAAAGATATCTCTAAAATTATAGTGACAACACAGGAATCAATATTTAAATAATGTTGTAGGTATACGCAAATGCATTTTACCTTAACAAGGTAAGTTATTGAAAATGTATTTTTTATATAATGACATCACTGAGAGATGTGAATGCTAAAATGAATCCAGTAACAAACATAAAGCATAAAGTTTGTCATAACCACATATCTTAAAAACATCGGGCCCCAAAAAACATCTAATACTTGATAGATGACAGACTCCCTGTGTCAGACTGAGGGAAGATTTCTCTCGAACGGCGCAGGCACAACTCTCTCGGCTGGCGAATTAAATGACCTTGTGAGGTAAGTGACTATAATTTGTCATTTTCAAATTTTCCCTCAGCAATTCATAAATTCCGTATTTAATTTTTTAAAAAATTTCTGAAACTTTAATACCAGTCCCAGTGTATTTATGTCACCATGGGCGAAAAAGGCTTCCAGGAGAAGCTGTGTTTCACTGACTTTTGGTGGTGTGAAGTAAAACAAACAGAACAAGCAAGTCACCTGAAAGCAAATAACCTCAAAAATAAATATTATGCAATTTTTTCTGAAATGGCACGACAGCAGTTTATACATAATCGGCCATTGACCGTCATCTCTTTGTGCTATAAATATAACAGATAGTGGTGGATCGGTGGATCGGTGGATCGAAGCCGCTGAATAAGGCTCAGAGGAGGAGCGGTTTGGGGGGTCTTCATTGAAATGGCGCAACATGAATTCCCCCTGTAAGGGTGCCTGCATGGGCCATTACAGTAGGGACCATGGGGCGCCGCGCGTGGGGCCAGGCGCCCCCCAGCACGGCGGGCCTGGAGCGAGCAAACGAAACGCCGGTTGTCATGCAGATGTCCCGGGACGGACAAAAGGCCCTCGGCCTCGGGCTGAGCAAACAGAACGTCCCCGCCACGCGGCCCGGCCTAATCGGGGCCCTGAACCCATTGTCCCGTCATAATGGGGCCGAGCGTGGGGATTCATTTGTGTCCACTTATGCAGGGCATACGCTTATTTCTTTCTATGGAGGGGAGGTGTCATGTAGTGACCTCTAAATCGGGGCGTTATCCCTCGATTGTTGCGGCGCTGTTGCCGTGAGGACCCTCTGCTTTTTCATATGCTAATTCTCTCTCCCGCTAACTAAGGCGCACGCGAAGGCCGTTTGAGAATTTGCTCCTTCACTCGTGCCAGTCCTGCGGTTCCCGATCCCCGATTACTTTGACTTCTGTTCAAACAAAAGAAAACAAAGACTCGTCTCAAGTAATTATGAAAGTGAATACGAGACGGAAGAATTCCACTCGAGGATTTTCGGGTTTCTAATTAAAAAAAGGAGCGTTGCGTTCTCGGCGCGGAGAAGAGAATGCGTTTTCAGACACGTATCGATTCACATTCGCCATGTTTCGGAGTAGGGGAGATAATGCAAGTTATTAAAAGCATGGAAGTTATTTCGTTTCCTGAGGCATTGATCCAAATCAATTTTTGAAAACTGCCCCTCGTTTGTGTTGCGTGAACAAATGAGGGATTCCAGATTAAGTGGCTTTTAACAGAGTCGTTTTTAAAGCCCGTGCCAAGCCAAAGCCTTACAGCGTGGCGCTCCTGTGAAAGGGGGGTGGGGGGGGATTTGGAGAAACAAATGTGGCGCTTTTCATCAGGAATGCCGAGCTGTCACACAGCCATTAAGGTAAATTAGGCAGCTTAGGAAGCGGAGGTGGAGAGAATCAGAGATGAGTCCTCCACATGAAGTGGTGTGCTCAGACACTCAGTGTGTGGGGAAGTGCCAGAGCCTTTCTCTTAACCTTGAATTTAGTCATTAGAGCCAGTTACTGTATACATTATATACTATTTTTTGTGTAATGTATGTCTAATTACATATTAATGATTTTGACATCTTATGACAGTACAAATAGGAAAGAGTAGAATGTTTTTTTTTTTTTTAAATTACAATACGCACTCTTTATTTAGGGGTCTATTCTAGACTTTACTTGCGCACACGCAGGTCCATTTTTTCCCTGATGCGAAGCGGCCTGGGTGTTTAATATTTGAATATTGTATTCTGTCTCTGCACGCATCGCCGCTTCAGAGATCCGTGCTCGGAATCAGGGTCTTATTTTAGAAAAACGGGCGGGCCGTTTTCCAGAGCTCGGTCTGACCTTGAGCGTACGTCCGGTTTCCAGATGGGCGGGCTGCGTGCCTGGAAGGCCGGAATAAGGGGCGTGTTGCCTGCGGCGGCTCCCCAAGGCTTTCCTGGAGCGGGGGCTCACAGGTCCGGTGGACTGTGGCCCTGTGGCCCTTAGACCAGGAATGCAGCAACCAGCATCTGCCACCCCTATTGGTCATGTGGTGATACATCAGACGCAGTGGGTCTTAACACTGGCGTTCTTCAAAGAAGCAAAACTAAAGCGGTAATAACATTCACTCTCTCAATGTAAAAGGAATGGCACACTAACTTGGGGTGGTAAGAAAAATACACTGCTATAAAGTTAGATTTCCTGCTAACTCTGGTATGCGTGTGCGTTTTCATGCGTCCATTTGTATTGCCGAGATACGGCAATATAACCCGAGTAAAATTATATCTTATGGTGGTAAGTGTGACACAGACCATAGGACTGCCTATGGACTGGAAAGTGTGCATTTTCCAGGTGTGGTTATGTGTCAAGATAATCTAATGGAATTATATTCAGTGCAGCCCAGGATGGGCCACGCTTTTCAGACTTACACAGGTGTTTATCTCAGGTCCGAATGTGTGCATCTCTGATGTGATTAATCCTGTCTAACCTGAGAGTGATCAAAAGGCACTCCAGTCCCTCTAGTCAGAATCCCTTAGTCATTAGTATGGCTGTGTGAGTTTGATGTCTCCATGCCTGTGGAGCGTGTTTCTTAGCGTGCTGGAGTCACCAGGGCCTGTTCTATCTTCCTCTTGCCTGTCCTATTGCACAACTCACTCTGTCTGCATGGCTTGAGCTCTGGCATCCTCGCCAGAGTCACCTTGGTTTCTTTCTGCTGAGGGGTGGGTGCAACATGCACAACATTTTTTTCAGATGGGCTTATGGGAAATGTAGTCTGAAGCTAACTGGACTGTATCCCACAACCTCCAGCTCCAGTCTCCCAGTAGTGGCAGAGCACAATGTTTTGTCCTGTTGAACTCACCCTTTACATGATGTAACTGAAGAAGGTGTCCTTTGTAAAATCTTCTTATGTGGCACTTTTTCTGTATGTCTTTTAATGTGGGGCTGGGGGCAGTTGCAGGCCTGAACTCCTGAGCATAGGGCTGAAGTTTAAGGTTAATCCCAGAACATCTTTTAAAGGCTGATGCACGGACGTGTTTCGGTTGTTTATTTTAAGTAATTCAATCATGAATTGAACAAAACAGGACATTTATGAGTTATAATACAAACGTGTGTTTGAAGTCTCTGAACTGAAGAGGCCAATGCTAAAATGTAATTGATCTTTTATCAAAGACTATAGAAGACTATATCAGAATAATAAAAACTATGATTAGTTTAAAAAATTTAGTAAAAAATTAAGGTCACAGTCATAGTTATGCTGAATTATTTAGCTTGATTTGGTATAAAGAGGTCATATATGGGGGCAAGATAAGTTACTCTAATTTATGTAAAGTGCAAAGTTAAAAGATTTCAAACACTTGTTACCCTCTGCTGAGAAGCTTGGATGAGAATTAGAACTGTGAATGAAATAAAAGTGCATTCGGTAAAATGGTTTACATTCAGGTTCACAGCAAAGTGTGAGTTCAAATGTGCTAACAGGCAAGTCTTTGAATAGGTAATGAAAGCAGTTCATTTTACAAGTAGAGTACATTTTGATTGGCTCTCAGAAATTGTGTTCTTAAAAAATTAAGCTTCTACAAAAGTTTGAAATCTTTTTGGTTTGGTCTTATTTGTCTGTCAGTTCTCTTTTTTGTTTCCTCATTCGTACTAACGCTGTTTCTCCTATTTTCCTGAAACTGCTGGAGTATGTGTTTTTTTTTTGTCTCTACTTATCTTTCCTCTACTCTGCAAGCTGCTGCTGCTGCTACCACTTCCACTACTGCCACACCTGGCTCTGGGGCCATTTACTCAGGCCCTGCTTTCCATACCTGTCCCTCAGTCAACGAAGGTACTTTCCCCGAAACCACCCCCCTCCCCGCCCTCCCCGCTCTCACTCTCTCTCTGTCTGCCCATCCACCATGCGCCCCCCCACCCACCCCACTGTGCCCGCCCGTAGTGCCTGGTGGTCTCTGGTCTGTATCGTCCCGGTGTGGTGATGTGTGTCACACAGTCTGCATGCTTGCTCTTTTCACATGGGGGCTTGGGGGGGGGGGCATGGTGAACTCGGTTCCTCTCACCATCTTCAGTTGGGGATCTTTACCATCCCGACTGCTTGGGGCCTCTTTCGGCTCGTCCACTTTTTCGTTTTTTCTTTGAACTTTGGCAGAGCTCCACCCCGCTGCTCACATACAGTCGGTCGGTCCAGTTCCAAGCGGTTTTTCCACCGCCATAATGGGCGGTCTTTTACACCTCCATTTTTATTTTGCTGGGAGCGCTTGGCAGGGTGAGGGTAGGGAGGGGGGAATCCTGGTATTTGGGGAGGTGCGCACCCCCCCGTCTCTTCTTCCATTTTCTGCAGATCTTTTACAGTACTAAACATCCTGTTTTTGTTTTCCAGCAGGACTGGACATTCCACAGTCTGGGCAGTTTTCAGTTTTTCCTTCAATTGAAATCTTTTTTCTTTTTTTTTTTTGTGGTGTTTATTTTTTAATGGAATGCTCTTTGAACTCGATGAATGTTTTGTATGATGATAAATGCACTCTTTTTGGGGAAGGTGTTTCCTTCCTAACGACGATTTGGTTCATCGTCATGATTTTTGCTTTTGTATTATTTCTAATATAATAATATTCACTGCTTCATACAAAGTTATTCTTCGTTGTTGCAGGATTTTCAGGTTCGTGTGAATCTTATTGCATCATTTTTCAACGAAACAGACAATTGAATTGGCAAAATAATCAAATTTTTCTTTCATTTTTTTTTACAATTAAATTATATTTTAAATATTAGTACATTTTAGTAAACTAACTGCTAGTAAATTATTTACAAAATTGAGTAAAAAAGCAAGCATGTCTACTGTTTATGGCAATGTGGTAAAATCTGCTTTCTTCCCCAGTAGAGTGAAATAGATTCCAGGTACTTTTATTTTGCATACAGGTAGTATAGTAGTATTTTCCTCTTAATGAGTTCTTATCAATGCACTACTAATACTGCTGAAAGTACACGTAAGACTGCTACCAGGATAGTTCTGTGTAGGATTGCATTACGACTTTATTCAGAAATGATTTGAGCTCTTAACTCTTGCAGTATATAAGGAATAATAACTAACCAATACTGTAATGCACAATAACATCTTGCTGATAATGTAATATCAAGCCTGAAGTGGACATTGTGCATTAATATTGTAATAAAATGTTCTAACCATGCAAAACATAATTATAATTGCTAATGTTGAATTGAGTAGATGATTAAGATCACAGCGATATGAAACCAATAAAAAGCACAATTGATGAAACCCCATGCTGGAAATGCAGGCAGGAGGGTTTGTGAATTGTAGGGTTAGTGATTCATTTGCATGACTGCTTGGCACTGGTTAGTTAATGCAATCCTACAATCAATAGTGCACTACATCTCCAAATAGCGTAGCTTGGCCATTTGCATTTTATCACTTTGACTAGAGCACCAGTTATGCTTTTTTTTTTTGAAGAGAAAAATATTTTCTGTTACAGTGCTTTAGTTTCCCTAACATAATTATGTGTGGGACCATTATATGCAGTAGGTGGAAAATGAGTATTTTATGAACATTTAAAGATTTTGTGGAAAAGCAGGTCAAATCAAAACAATTTGTGTGGATATTTCCACAGATGTATGATACTCAGATTTTACTTCAAAATGTTTGTGAGTGGATCTTTTAATAATAATTCAGTGGGCTTGCTGATTGTGTCCTTAGAGAGATTCTACAGATATTCATAAATAAGTTCATACATTTGTATAAGACACGTGCAAATTTAACCCATTCTAGCTATTTGTTGATATACTGGGTCCCATCCAAGTAATTGTAATATTAAGACATAATTGTGGTTTTTGCAATAATGGAGACATTATTATTATTATTATTATTATTATTATTATTATTATTATTTATTTATTAATTAATAATTTTTTTTTTAAAGATATAGATTATTTAGTAAGAACATTTGACTTTATTATTGGCTGGTTAATCATAATGTTTGCTCATGTATTCATAGTGAAAGGCATTTCCCCCCGCTTTTAGTTAGATGTTTTATTAGCTTGCGTGTTCCTATACACATCAGAATATATTTTCTTTTTGTTTTCATGGGCAAGGTAAGTCCACCGGATAACAATTTTGCTAAGAAATCATATATATTTCTTTGCTGTGAAATGTATGATTTTGTTCAATGTACATATGTGAATTGGTTCTTGTACACAACAGCAAATTAGTAGGATCAATTTGTCAAAAAACAAAAGCCATATATTTTCAATATATGCGAGTAAGGTATGTTACATTTGTTTCCATTTTGTTAGTGAAAATGTGTGCAGTAAATTTTGGACTGTGTCTGTGTTTCAGTTCATAGGAAAACTAAAGAGATCTAGTTTACTCCATGGCATTTTCTGTCTGTCCTTTCTGTTTATTGGAATTTCTGTAAAAAGTGTTTCATCTTTGATTTGGCTTCTTCGATGTGTTCCTGCTGACGCTCCCACCTTCGGCCCTAGGGGCGGGGCTTATGTGCTCATGATGTCATCTCTCTCTGTGTGGGTGGGGCCCGGAGGCCTTGGGTCAGCCTGTGACCCTTCAGCCTGTGTTATGACCCGGCAGGTTGGAGCCAGCTGGCGGCCATGCACTGCGTCATGCTCCCAGACCTGCTGGGCCTGGACAAGTTCCGCCCGCCCCTGCTGGAGATGCTGGCCCGGAGGTGGCAGGACCGCTGCCTTGAGGTAAGGACAAGGACGTACCCCCCCTGTGACCAGCCCAACAAAATTATAAATAGTTTTTTAAAAAAATGCATAAAATATGTCACTCAAAATGAAAGCTAACATGTTTTAGTTTACCGTTTCCTCTTAATTTGAAATGTTTTTGGGGGAGCAAGGCAGACGGCATTTGTAATTTATTTTGCTAACATTTGTGAATTAGAGATGCAGGTCATTCTTACACACTCTTTCTGTTCATTTTAGTTGTTATGTTGGTTTCCAGCATACATTGATCCTAAATCATGCTAAGTGGAGTTAAAGGGGAAATTATATTACTTGGTGTTTCACTAGCTTGAGCATTTTTATACAATTATGATTTAGAATTGTTTTGTTTTAAAATTGTAGTATGATGATTTGTATATAATTAGTTTTTAGCATATATTGCTTCAGCAGGATTATGCACTTATACACGTATGTGTTTGAGTACACAGGTCTGCTGTGCAGAATTTCTCACACCCATGTTTCTCACCACTGATGGTTGTACAGCTCATTAATGAAGTATCGCCAAAAATGATACCAGAAGATTTGCTTTTATTTTTACGAGGAAGAAATACCATGCGCTCTTGTATAGTAATGGTCGAGCAAATGAATGCTGTAATATGCTTAGTAAATGGAGTGTAGCCTACAGAGTTGCTTTCATGTTGGGGGGCCTGAACTGGTGTCCTCACTCACTCAGTGTTTGACATGTTCCTCTCAGACTGCCTGTCAAACACTCCCATCCACCGAGGGTCCCTGTTGGTTTTACCTGCATGTGCTAGTTTCAGCGCAAATGCAGCTGTGCTTGAAACCTGTGTACTTTATTCTTTTATAGTCATCCCATCTTTCAGTTTATTGAATCATAAGGCCCAATGGAAATAATCTCAGATCTTTCATTCACACTTTAAGGAAAATTCTGCCTTTAAGATCCAGTGCTTATTATTATTTTATCCTTTTTTAAATTTATTCTCTATCCTTAGGTAACATCAGATTTGAGCCTGATCTGTTTTTTTTTAAACTTGAATTTGAAAATGGGCATTAAAGAATGTTTCTCTTAGTTACTCAAACCACATTTTTGCAATGAATTCTTCTTGAAGGTAATGCAAAGGAAAGGGTCACATTGACTGCAAATATTTGTAAACCAAATACATCTTTTGTGAAATACCTGGCTTTGTTAAGTTTGTTCACCTTAGTTCAGCATCAAACGATTTGGTATTTAATTAGAGCTATTCAAGTCTCGCATTTATTTTTTAAGTGCTGTGTTCTGATCGTATATGAATGAAAGAAGTTTGAAACCTTGGGACCGTGCTCCAGTATGAAAGCAGCAGGCGTCATGTCAGCATTTTTAGCCGAATGGAGTGGAAATGTGGGTGGAGCTTAGTCTCCCTCCCGGTTCCAGCGGTGGATTACGCGTCGTGAGTGGCGGAGGCTTCCGGAAGTGGAGAGGAGGGAAGTGCGGGGTTGTGCCACCCGGCCGGCCCGTGCCCCCGGCGGCTGATTGACAGCGTGGCGGTGCGGGCTGGCCTTGGCCCCGCCGCTCCGCGGGCTGATGAATGACGGGGCGGCCTTGACACCAATCCCCGGCCGCCGCGCGCGGCTTTGAACAGAAACTGGCGGGGCTGGGGGGCAGCAGCTGAGGCCTCGGCCGTCTAATTGGACGCGGCTCTTTGTTACCGGGGCCCAGGGCGGTTGCCAAGGCGCCCGGGCCGCTCTTCATCCTCCTCCTCTTGCTGTCATTCATTCCCCGCGTTCAAAGAATGCGGCACAAAGGCGCGCTTGCACATTCCAGCAGGACTGTGACCGCCGGTCTCTGAAGCAGGGCCACGTCCCCTGTGCTGCTCTGTAAAGGCAGGGAATTATCCAGCGTTCACAAATAAACAGCCCATCGGCCCGAAATACTTAAGAATGGACCGGGCTCAAGGATCTAGAGCCAGTGCTGTCGGTTTGTGCCTGTGTGTGGCATTTTCACTGTTGTGAATTTCCAATTCTGGATTTTAACCCACTCCCCCACACACACACACACACACACACACACACACGTACAGGCAGGATGTCGGGGCAAACAAGATGAAGGTGAAGAATTATTCATGGATAGATTTGACAATATAATTTAGAGTCATTTCGGTTTAAGAGTTTAACCCCAAATAAAGACTGGGCGTTTGAGACATTAGGTGTGTGTCCTTAAATTCCTGTTGATTTTTAATTAATATTTTTGGCAAATCAGCCAAGACTAAGGGCGGTGGGGTAGAGAGCTGGTATACTGCTGGATAGGCACATTAGTACTGTTAGTGCTGTCCACATGTGCAGCCAGCAGACTCATCCTATCATGCGCAGAATGCACAGCTGGACACTATGAGCTGAACCCAAAGGTTTTTAACTTAACGGTACAGTACATGTATGTGAGGTGTGCTAAACTGAAGGTTGTGGGACCGTGTGTGCTGAACCCTGGTGTTTCTTTGTGAGTGCAGAGGAAGTGCCCTCTTGTTCCTGAAGGTGTCAGTTGGTGGGGCGGTGTCTGCGGGGTCCTAATGCTCTTCCCTGTGCTCTGGCAGGTGAGAGAGGCGGCTCAGGCCCTGCTGCTGGCCGAGCTGCGCAGGATCGGGCAGTCGGGCAGGAAGGACACCATCGACCTGTGGGCCCCTTACCTGCCGCAGTACGTGGACAGCGTCAGCTCCCGTAAGTACCCTCTCTCCTGGCTCGGTGTGGGCAAACGTGATAAAAGCCGACTGTTAGAGTCCGGAACGATGTTCCAGTCTTCCATGCCTGTAGATTGAGTGTCCAGCTGTGCCTGAGTCACGGATATATAATTAGTTAATCTGACTAAATATTTTTTTTTTAAAAGTTTAGTTGTAATGCCACAACAGCTACTATCATTGATTAAGAAGGCTGTTCCTTTTGGGTATGTCCTGCCCCCTCTCACATGCTGAGTGGGTTGTATGATCTGTACAGTGCCTGTGGGTGGAGCGTCTCTAATCTGAGTGTAGCTGCAGGTTTAAATCCCAGGTGGGGCACTTCTGCAGTACTCAAGGGTATGAAGCCTGACTGTTGCTTGTTACATCTGGGGAAATGCACAGTGTTGAGAATGGTGGTTCAGTAGTTGTTGCACTGTAAACGAGTCGTAGTAAATGGCAGATGTAAGATAAGACCGGGCTGAGGGCATGTACAGTGAAGGAGTGGGTTTCAGAGAGGGGAGGCTGGCGCAGACAGCGGGTGGGAGTGGAGATGGGGGGGATAATGGTTTGTTTGTTTACATGCAGCACTGGTATTGAGTATGTGCTCCAGATGGTGTCACTGATAGGAGGGTCGGAGAATATCTTTCCTGTTTCAGGTGTGACCTCAGAGAGGGTCTTGAGCCATCAAAGTGATCGCTTCGGAGGCAGACGATGTGTCTGCTGCCTCTCCTTTCGAGAAACGCGTGACAGAGCTTCAAACGCAGCACTTTCTGCCTGAAAAACGAGAAATGGATGACAAGAAAACTCTTGGGAGGCTAATGTGTGTCTCGAAGTGGCCAGACCACTCAAAGCATTAACCAATTAGTCTCATCGTGGTCGTTTCTCTGGCTGCCTATCAGGTTTTATTTACTGGCTAAACAAATTAGGCCGAGTAATAAGCTAACGTGCGAGCAGACGTGCGTCTGTGTGCCACAACATTACGGATCAGCCCCATTTTCTACAGGGCGGATTTGCTCCCGACGGCTGCGGTGAAAGATCCAAAGTATAAAAGGTGATGGGTGCGCTGGAATCGATGGCGAGCTGTTATGACTGCCTTCGGGTCCGCTGGAGCGCATTCAGCTCGGACTCAGTCTTGGGCAGGGGTTGGCTCTGTGTCACGTCCACTGCCTGATCCTTCTTAGAAGGTTGTTTGATGGGTGAGGGAGGGGGAAGGCCGGGGGAAGCAGACTGCACAGTGGAGCCTTGCCCCAGTCCCGTATGTGTGGGGGTGAGGGGGCGGGGTGGGTGTTAGGGCGGAGATCATTCCGGTCTTCTTGTCTTTCTTCCCCTCCTGAAGCGGTGTGGCTGGGAGTCCAGGGCGGTTCTGATAACAGACGCTTCCTGAAAGCTTAACGGGAAGCGCTCTGTCCGGTGGCTTTCACAGACGCCGCTTTCCGAGAAATAAACCTGTTAAGGAATGTCAGCCTCTGAACGCAAGCCTGCAGACATAATGAGCCTCTTCTTAAAAAAAAAAAAAAAAATGTATTAGTACCCTTTTGGAAATGTTAAGATTTCTGATGCTTTGATAATTTGTCCGGGCGTAAGGAAAGGAGGGTCTGAAAGGTTTGAAAAGACTGAAGTTTGGAGTAGCTTTTATCTCAGACTGGGACTTTAATAATTGATGCCAGCGGAGCGTACTCCCGGGGGGGGTGGGGGTGGTGGGGGTGGGGGACTGCAGCTCAGCCTCTCAGCCCTCAGAGTTTCACCAAAAGGGCTGAGAGGGCTCCATCTTCTTCCCGGCTTCCTTCCCTCCCACTTAAAAAGCTCTGCACCTTAGCCTGCCCCCCCCCCCTCCTCCCCCCGTCCTCCACCCCCTTTCCCGCTCTTTATTCCTGGAAGTGGAATTGCTGGCTGTCAGTTACAGACCACTGGAGCCTGCCAGCACTGACGGGACGCTGGTGGCGGCTCAGGGGAGCGGTTGCCATGACGATGGCCGCTGGTCAGTGTAGTGTTACCGCGGGGAGTGTCGCAGGGGCTGACCTCGGCAGGGGCGCAAGGTTGCCAGGTCACCGACTCCCCCCCTTCTTTTGTTTGCTGCTGCTGCCGCCGCTGCTGCGCACTTTCTGAGACTGCTCTGAGCGCCACAACGCTCTCTGTGTGCTGCACCGAATCAAGAGACAGCTGACCTTCACATTCTCTGCTCCATGTAGACATAAAGGCACTCAGACCTGCGCACACTCACACACACATACTCACACTCTCTCACACACACACACTGTCACACACACACACACACATGCGCGCGACCACATACTTACATACGCGCGCGCACACAAACACATGCACACACACACACTCACACGTACATGCACACACGCACGCACACACACACACATACTCACATACACACACGCGTGAATGTACACACATGCACACACACACACACACACACACACACACACAACATGCACACTCTCACATGCACACATGCACACACGCACACACAACATGCACACTCTCACGTGCACACACAAACACATACACATGCACACACACACACACGCACACACAACATGCACACTCTCACATGCACACACACAGACACGCACGCACGCACACGTAGACACACAGGCACATGCACACACACTCACAGTTTCTCGGCGCCTCGGGTCATGGCTCACCGATCACGCGGCGGCCATGTCGCGATCATACCAGCCGCACAGCACCAGAGCGCCAATATTCTCAATATGCCTCCCCCCAGCCATGTGATCAATGGGAGCCTTATCAGTATAAATCAATAGCAATTATGTGTTCGTTTTTACATCCCATCATGGGCTGTGAGGACATTCACCGCTAATACTCGATTTTTAATCAAAAGTTTCGTCTTCAATATGATTTCTCTTCAGTTTCATCTTAAATGTGATTATCTTAGTTATTTTCTTATTTTTTATAATTATAAGAAATTTTTTAATAAAAAATGTAACTAACATGTTTAGTCTTAACAAGATATTTCTTTTTAATACAATCGATCTGATTAGAAATAAAAAGGAACTAAATTAATGGGTTGTAATCCCTTTGCATTAAGGATAAATTGTCTTGTTGCAATAAGTATTTTTTCGCAAGAAACCTATGCAGGTAAGTGTCTGGTTCTCAGTTAATCCAGTTGGTGCTAAGAACGGTTCCTTAAATAATTCAGACGCTGAAAGGATTTGAGCTTGCGGTTCGGTTCAGATATGGCGCAAATTATAGATCAAGGTGCCTGTGCTCCGGCTCCTGTGGGCTTCCTTGGGGAGCGTGGATCCGGCTGCCGTGTGGTGCAGCAGGCCGGTGAAAGGCTGTTTGGGGCGCAGGACAGTCTGAACCCCGTCAGTAACAGGGTAAGCCGCCGTGTCGGAGCGCGTTCCTCCGGGAAACCGGGAACCGACGGGGAAAGGAAGCGCGATGACGAGCATCCATCGGCAAGCCATCGTTTCATATTTTAATTTCATTCTTTTCATTCGCCGTGCCGTTACTTATGAGCTACGCTCTCGCCGTCGGTTTATTATTATTGGGTTTTATTGGTGCTATTGGTTTATGCTTGCCCAATTGTAAGTGCTTTGCTTCATCGCAGGTCCTGATCTAACTGTTGGGCTATCCTGTCCTTGCGTGTATAATTCACTCACCCGCACCTACCCTCATTACCTTCTAATTCCTAGCTCACACCATTCCTCAGCGTAAGTGCGCTTGGATCTCACACCCACATAAGTAATAGTACTGATGAATTCAGAGATGATGAATAAGTGCCCATACTGACTAGTATGGACTGATTAGCTGGTACGATGTGAGAACCTTTATTGACTAGTACTGCTGTAGAGATACTACATGAGTTAGTCTGTAGTATTGGGCAGGTTTTTTTTCCTGCTTTTCCTTCTGGAGTCGTGCCACTCTTAATCTTCAGCCCTCAAACAACACTTTTAGCATGTGTGTTATATCTCAACACACTGAAAAGGTCATTTGTGCCCTGTTGGCGTTTGCCTGGTGGAGCTATAAGTCTGAGAATACATGAGTAAATAACTGACCTTTTCCTGCCTGTGAAACAGAACATTTTTACTAGAAACGGGAGAATTCTTTTGAGGATTTTGATGTGGATTGTGTTCACAGAATAGTGGAGGTGAACACAATAACTGCCACTTATCTCTCCCAGAGTTGTCTGTTTGATTGAGTGCCATTTACTTAAAGAGCCAAGGGGTCCTCTGTGAAAAAAGATCAATACTTTACTATAGTAATAATCTAACATACTGTAAATGCTTAATTGTAGCTTGAAATTTTGTTCTCCAGTCAGTTAAGAATTTAAAAATCACGCGTACACTATTAACTTTTATGCACCTGGTTAAAAAAGAAAAAACAAATAAGAGGACGAACAAGGCCTTGTGAAATATTTTTGTTTGTCCAATGAGGTTGCAGAGCAGCTGCAGCTGTGATGTATGAGCGTGTAGCCTGTGTGTAGCATGCTGCATTAGAGAGCAGCTGTGCTGTATGAGCGTGTAGCCTGTGTGTAGCATGCTGCATTAGAGAGCAGCTGTGCTGTATGAGCGTGTAGCCTGTGTGCAGCATGCTGCATTAGAGAGCAGCGGTGCTGATGAGTGTGTAGCCTGTGTGAGCATGCTGCATTAGAGAGCAGCTGTGCTGTATGAGTGTGTAGGCTGTGTGTAGCATGCTCATTAGAGAGCAGCTGTGCTGTATGAGCGTGTAGCCTGTGTGTAGCATGCTCATTAGAGAGCAGCTGCAGCTGTACTGTATGAGCGTGTAGCCTGTGTGTAGCATGCTGCATTAGAGAGCAGCTGTGCTGTATGAGCGTGTAGCCTGTGTGCAGCATGCTCATTAGAGAGCAGCTGTGCTGTATGAGCGTGTAGCCTGTGTGCAGCATGCTGCATTAGAGAGCAGCGGTGCTGCATGAGTGTGTAGCCTGTGTGTAGCATGCTGCATTAGAGAGCAGCTGTGCTGTATGAGCGTGTAGCATGCTGCATTAGAGAGCAGCTGTGCTGTATGAGCGTGTAGCCTGTGTGTAGCATGCTGCATTAGAGAGCAGCTGTGCTGTATGAGCATGTAGCCTGTGTGTAGCATGCTGCATTAGAGAGCAGCTGTGCTGTATGAGCGTGTAGCCTGTGTGTAGCATGCTGCTGTATGAGCGTGTAGCCTGTGTGTAGCATGCTGCATTAGAGAGCAGCTGTGCTGTATGAGCATGTAGCCTGTGTGTAGCATGCTGCATTAGAGAGCAGCTGTGCTGTATGAGCGTGTAGCCTGTGTGTAGCATGCTGCATTAGAGAGCAGCTGTGCTGTATGAGCGTGTAGCCTGTGTGCAGCATGCTGCATTAGAGAGCAGCTGTGCTGTATGAGCGTGTAGCCTGTGTGTAGCATGCTGCATTAGAGAGCAGCTGCAGCGTGCTGTATGAGCGTGTAGCTGTGTGTGTGCTCATTAAGAGCACTGCAGCTGTGCTGTATGAGCGTGTAGCCTGTGTGTAGCATGCTGCATTAGAGAGCAGCTGTGCTGTATGAGCGTGTAGCCTGTGTGTAGCATGCTGCATTAGAGAGCAGCTGTGCTGTATGAGCGTGTAGCCTGTGTGTAGCATGCTCATTAGAGAGCAGCTGCAGCTGTGCTGTATGAGCGTGTAGCCTGTGTGCAGCATGCTGCATTAGAGAGCAGCTGCAGCTGTGCTGTATGAGCGTGTAGCCTGTGTGTAGCATGCTGCATTAGAGAGCAGCTGTGCTGTATGAGCGTGTAGCCTGTGTGCAGCATGCTGCATTAGAGAGCAGCTGTGCTGTATGAGCGTGTAGCCTGTGTGTAGCATGCTGCATTAGAGAGCAGCTGTGCTGTATGAGCGTGTAGCCTGTGTGCAGCATGCTGCATTAGAGAGCAGCTGTGCTGTATGAGCGTGTAGCCTTGTGTAGCATGCTGCATTAGCGAGCAGCTGTGCTGTATGAGCGTGTAGCCTGTGTGTAGCATGCTGCATTAGAGAGCAGCTGTGCTGTATGAGCGTGTAGCCTGTGTGTAGCATGCTGCATTAGAGAGCAGCTGTGCTGTATGAGCGTGTAGCCTGTGTGTAGCATGCTGCATTAGAGAGCAGCTGTGCTGTATGAGCGTGTAGCCTGTGTGCAGCATGCTGCATTAGAGAGCAGCTGTGCTGTATGAGCGTGTAGCCTGTGTGTAGCATGCTGCATTAGAGAGCAGCTGTGCTGTATGAGCGTGTAGCCTGTGTGTAGCATGCTGCATTAGAGAGCAGCTGCAGCTGTGCTGTATGAGCGTGTAGCCTGTGTGCAGCATGCTGCATTAGAGAGCAGCTGTGCTGTATGAGCGTGTAGCCTGTGTGTAGCATGCTGCATTAGAGAGCAGCTGTGCTGTATGAGCGTGTAGCCTGTGTGCAGCATGCTGCATTAGAGAGCAGCTGTGCTGTATGAGCGTGTAGCCTGTGTGTAGCATGCTGCATTAGAGAGCAGCTGTGCTGTATGAGCGTGTAGCCTGTGTGTAGCATGCTGCATTAGAGAGCAGCTGTGCTGTATGAGCGTGTAGCCTGTGTGTAGCATGCTGCATTAGAGAGCAGCTGTGCTGTATGAGCGTGTAGCCTATGTGTAGCATGCTCATTAGAGAGCAGCTGCAGCTGTGCTGTATGAGCGTGTAGCCTGTGTGCAGCATGCTGCATTAGAGAGCAGCTGTGCTGTATGAGCGTGTAGCCTGTGTGTAGCATGCTGCATTAGAGAGCAGCTGTGCTGTATGAGCGTGTAGCCTGTGTGCAGCATGCTGCATTAGAGAGCAGCTGTGCTGTATGAGCGTGTAGCCGTGTGTAGCATGCTGCATTAGAGAGCAGCTGTGCTGTATGAGCGTGTAGCCTGTGTGTAGCATGCTGCATTAGAGAGCAGCTGCAGCTGTGCTGTATGAGTGTGTAGCCTGTGTGCAGCATGCTGCATTAGAGAGCAGCTGTGCTGTATGAGCGTGTAGCCTGTGTGTAGCATGCTGCATTAGAGAGCAGCTGTGCTGTATGAGCGTGTAGCCTGTGTGTAGCATGCTGCATTAGAGAGCAGCTGCAGCTGTGCTGTATGAGCGTGTAGCCTGTGTGTCGCATGCTGCATTAGAGAGCAGCTGTGCTGTATGAGCGTGTAGCCTGTGTGAGCATGCTGCATTAGAGAGCAGCTGTGCTGTATGAGCGTGTAGCCTGTGTGTAGCATGCTGCATTAGAGAGCAGCTGCAGCTGTGCTGTATGAGCGTGTAGCCTGTGTGCAGCATGCTGCATTAGAGAGCAGCTGTGCTGTATGAGCGTGTAGCCTGTGTGCAGCATGCTGCATTAGAGAGGAGCTGTGCTGTATGAGCGTGTAGCCTGTGTGTAGCATGCTGCATTAGAGAGCAGCTGTGCTGTATGAGCGTGTAGCCTGTGTGTAGCATGCTGCATTAGAGAGCAGCTGTGCTGTATGAGCGTGTAGCCTGTGTGCAGCATGCTGCATTAGAGAGCAGCTGTGCTGTATGAGCGTGTAGCCTGTGTGTAGCATGCTGCATTAGAGAGCAGCTGCAGCGGTGCTGTATGAGCAGCGGGAGGAGTGTGTGTGTGTAAAGACCCTGAGAGGCGCGGTGTGTTCTGCCTGCTCCTGGTCCCGGGCTGTTGGCTCATCTCCATGGGGGGGAGCAGGTGCACTGCCCTCTTTGTGTGGGGGCTGGGAATGGGGAAGGACCGTCACCCTTTAACCAGATTAGAGAGCGCGTCCTCCTGACCTGAGCTCGGGCCCAGACAGTTAACCAGAGCCAGAGGGGCGTAATCGCCTTGGTTAACTTTGATTGTTGTGCTGCCACAGGTTTATTGTTGAAGAAAAGTGTACTGTAATATTAAACCCAGCTGTATGTGGAGAAAGAGGTGACCATAGAAATGAGAAAAAAGCACGGTAGAATAGGTCTGGGCTGTTTTTTTGGAAGTGCGTTCACAGCGGCTGCGCACGCCATTTCCAAAACATTCGCACGCGCACTCGTTTTTCTAAGCGGCGTCATGTGACCATCTTCACTGGCTCGCTCATTATGTGTTTGGGGCGTTCGGAGCGGCGCTTTCCTCCAGGAGCGCGCTCCACGTTCAGGGCTGCCCCGGGTCTGCCTCTCCGGGAGGGCGGCGCGGGCGCACGCGGGGGGCGTCCTGTGGGGGGCGTCCTGCGGGACCGGCCCTGGAAAGGGCGCGCGCGGCCGGGCGGCCGGAGAGAGAGAGGGGCGCTTCATGAATACGTTCCCCGTGAACTCGAGTCCCTCATTACCGCCGGCGTGAAAAGCCCTTCCGAGCGGCAGCTGCTCCCGCCCGGGCCGGCTGAATGGGAGGATTTCCCCTCCTTTATGTCCAGCTCCGCGGCTCCCGGCCCTCTCCCACCTTGCCGGGGGAGAATGTGGGGTTTGGGGGGGGGGTGCCTTTTGTAGACTGCATCCCCTTTTCTTCTCCCCCATTTTAGAACCTCCTTGTGCTCCAGCTCTTATCCCGACTGTTTTCCTCTGTTTATGCGACGACTCACATGACTGCTATTCAGCCTGCATCTACACAAGGAAACGTGTGTGTAAACATGCACACACGCACCTACACACGCACGCACACGCACACACATACACACGCACACATGCACGCACACTCACACACTCACACACGCACACATACACACGCACGCACACTCACACACGCACACACATACACACGCACACGCATGCACGCACACACGCGCACACACGCACACTCACACACGCACACACGCAAGCATTTGTGCGTGATCTGGTCCTCCTGTTCCGTTTGCTTCTCTCGAAGTGCTGCTGTGCGCTACATTATGGAATGGAAGATACTGTACAGACACAACAAAGATGCATCACAAAAGAGGAGTATATGGTTAATAAATTGATGTTATTTGATTATTGGTTCATTTGGCATATATTTACAAATTATAGTAGCCTATTAAAAAAATTTGTGATATAAGCAATTAGTCAAGTCTTTCCAATCGAGAAAAGATTTGACGTCATGTTCAAAGTTGTGTACATTTCAGAATTCCCAGTGACCTCCATTCCTGATATGTTTGTATCTCGAGCGGTTCTTCTGCAGTTGGGAACCCTGGATTTTTAAGGGGGGTGTGGGCCATTATAAAAGAAGCTGTCAATGAAAAAAGCATGGCAGTGGAGCTGGTCCCTGATCTGGGCCAATCGTGTAGGAGGGGGCTGGTCAGCTGAGAACGCAAACCGCACCGCGTCCGAAGCTCTTCGGATCGTCCGCCTGCGAAGACACGCCGGCCCCATCTTCCGTTGCCCCCCCCCCCCTTTTTTTTCTCCTTCTGCTTTTTTTTGTCTTCTTTTCCTTTCTTTCTCCTCTCTTTTATTTGTGTGCCTGTGTGTGTTTTGGTGGGTGTGAGAAAGCAGACAGCCTGTATGTGTAATGCAATTGGGGAGCTGGCCTTGGATCGATAAACTTGGTGTGAGGGGAATTAATATGAGGCAGCTCTTCTGTCTATCATAGTGAGAGAGGGAGAGGGGGAGCGAGCGAGGGAGAGAGAGGGAGGGAGAAAGAGGGAGAGATGACTGAGAACTGGGCCAAAGATGTATGCGTTTGCAATGTATCGTGCTCGTTCTCCTCGAGCACGCCATCTTTTAAAGGGTCTCGGGCAAAGCAAGCGAAGGGGGCCGGCCACTGGCACACGCCTTGGCCGCTGCCTTCCGGAAGAAGCCCTCATTCGCGGGGCACGAGCTCGCCCCGATGCCTCGGTGATGGGTCTGTCCCCCCCCCCCCCCCCACGTGATATATAGGCCTCTCCTGTGGAAACGGAGCTTATTGCCTTCAAACGGCCAAGACAAAGCACAAAGTTGGTTTGAGCGAACAGCCCAGCGTTTTTTCCAAATAAATGCTGACTGAGGCGAGCAATTCTTCCTTTCTTTTTTTCCAGCCTGTGCAGGGGAAGAGGGGGAAAAAAAATCATAATGGAAAATAAATTAAAAAAATAATTGTTGTATTGCTTTTGAAAAATGGGCCTACTGATGAAAAACAAAAAGAAATCCATACGGGCGCTGCACTGTAATACTCTGACACGGCCACTGAAGGAGCAAATGAAGAAATTTAGAAGAAACTGCAGACACTTTAGCAGAGACGTGGGCTTTTGAGTCTTTTCTTGAGTTCCCACCAAAATAAAATGTGCTCATTTCCCCCCCCCAAAGGAATGCTAAGGTATAATAATTCTATTTTGCTATATAATAATTCTATTTTGCGATATACTTCAGTAAGTGTGCTTGATGGGCATTTTTTCACCACTGGTTTATTATCTATGCTAATCAACTATATGAAAGTGTTTTGTAATCAACGTTTTGGGCCTGTAGAATTATTATTATTCCTTCCATTTTCCATAACATCTTTCATAAGCAGTCATGATTTTTATCTTACTCATGAAGAAACAATGAACAGAAATTGTCATAAATGTCCCTGCTTTCTTTCATTAATCCCTGTAGAATTATTATATAATGAAATACCCCTGGTGCCAGTGGGCTGATCTGTGGGTGGAGGGGAAGAGAGCGGTTCAGCAGGGGAGAGGCGGGCGGTTCTCTGGCTTCAGCGCGTCCCATGTAGCAGGGTCTCAGGGCTTCAGGCTCATGTGTTTGTCTCAGCGCTGCTGTGAGCAGCACGGCTCATTTCAGCCCCTACCTGAATCGCTCGCGACCTTTGACCCCAGCGCTGTTCAGCTGATAGGCTGGGACCGGGATTGCAGAAGCTGCGGTTCCCGTGGTGACCCAGAGCAAGGAGGCCGCTCCAGCTGCGCGAGAGCTCTGACTCCTCCCCTCCCCGCCCGGCAGCCGCGGGTCCTCCGCACCCGCACCGGGCCTCTGGGGGGCGCCCCGCCCTGGTAACGCGGGCGACGGGACGCCTGCCTGAGCCTGGAGGGTGGAGGTCCCCTCCTCTCCCCTCACAGAGGGGCCGGCTGTGTTCCCCGTCACCGCTCGAGCCAGACTCATCCGCCCGGGACGAGTGGAACCCGGGGCGGGGCGGGGCGGGGCGGATTTCACCGGACCACAGCTGCTGGCCTGAGGGGTCAGGGAGACCTGGGGGGGACGGTTGGCTGGCCGGGCGATTAAAGTCCATCCAGGCCAGTGAGACCAGCGGGGGCTGGGGGGGGGAGGTGGGGAATCTTCAGCTGAACACTGCTCTTAGCCCTGCAGGAGTGCAGTGCATCTGTATGCTCACCTTAAGGCCTTTAACCGCACCTGCCTGGGTAAAAATGTCATCCTCACCTGCTGCAGTACGATTATAAAGGCGTCTGTGTATATGTGCAGATTCCATGCCAACAACCGTGTATTTTTTATCCGTTCTGTTGTGAAATACAGGTTCCAGAAGCTCTTGGTTCCCTGTTGATTTAAGGCATGGAAATGATATATGCTTGCGCAGGCCCCGTGACACGGTAGGCGTATTGTTAAACTCCTATACAGCCCTTTGAATACAATTCGATTCCTTTAAAAGCTTGGTAACTCATAATTTAAGAGACAGGCATTGGTGGCGTGCTGAGGGGGGGGTTGGGGGTGGGCGCGGTGTTTTTCGCGGGGCTGGGAGGCGGGCCCTTCCTGAGAGGGGGGAGCGGCGCGTGCCGGGGCCCTGGGGGTTAACGAGGCCGGGTCGAAGCCGTGTGTCATCCCCGACACGCAGCGCTTGACCTTGCAGGAGGGCCTCTCTGTTCTCGCGCCGCAGCCGGTGAGTTATGGTCCCCCCCCCCCCCATTACGGAGGTGGGCTGGGCGGGGATGGGGGGCCCCCACGCAGAGGAGCACTTCTCTCCACCAGCGCCATAACTCTGAGCAGTCACATTCCAGAATTTTCTATCAGGCTGTTTTCTTTCTTTGGTCACAAGCTTTTATTCATTTTCAGATTACTTTTCATTAATGTTCCTGTCTCAAGTTGTAGTATACACCGCATGCTATGTTTATTTAGCACTTTCTATCTTATTTAGCATATTTTATGTCATTTGTTGGATTATCTTTAAGAGTCAGATACTAGATTCAAAGGCTGGAATCACTGTGCAGCTACCTGATTGAATAGAGCAGAAGCAGAATCCACGTACGAATTGAGTGGGCATTCTCGTGTTGCAAGGACTGCTGTGGTTTGAAGTCAGACGTGGATGCAGCTGTGGACTTGAACGTAGGAACTGAAAAACGTGTCACTGATGATGTCACGTCGAGCACTCTTTACCCCACCCAGGTCGGTCAGAGGGGCATGTCATTGGCTCGTGTGCCCCTGCTGTGCTCTTCTGTTTTACCTCTACTTTGGGGGGGGGGGTGGATGAAAAAAAAACAATTTCTCTTT
The DNA here is from genome assembly GCF_018555375.3 of Anguilla rostrata. Lineage (NCBI taxonomy): Eukaryota > Metazoa > Chordata > Actinopteri > Anguilliformes > Anguillidae > Anguilla > Anguilla rostrata. The sequence continues at coordinate 21,152,530 of NC_057946.1, forward strand.
AAATATGTCACTGGTCAATGGCGAGGTTAATTGAAACATAAAGGAACGTGTTCTCTGGGAGGCTGGGATTAATCAATCTGATCCTCCACTCGCTAACACCCTCACTTCATCAAATGTAATTGGAGGAAAGTTGTCGATATGGCAACAGAAGTGCCTCGGCGAGCTTCGGGACGGGGGAGAATCTGTCGCGACGTCTCTGTTTGGTTTGAACGCCGTGCGTTTGAGAACGCGGTGCTTCAAAGTGGCCGTTTCGCACTTAGAGAACAGGAAAAAAAATCACGTTGAAAAGGAAGGGATCATTCTGTAATGAGGACAAAGCAGTGATTAGCTCATCCCAAGCTTTAAGTATGTGTTGTGCACAAAGCAGCATTGATTAATTTGCCTGGTTCTAATGAAAAGCTTATTTTAATTGGTAATTCTAGGATAAGGGCTAAATTAGCCCGGTGAATAAAAATGGGTGTGATCGTGAAGGGGGTTACAGGCTAATAAAGCATCTCTCTTATACAAACCGCTGGCAGGCCTTCAGATTGGAGAAATGGGTTGAATAAGCTACTTAACAGGGACGTGAGGACAAAGAGAAAATTAGCCTTGGGTGTGAGTCTCATTTGACTGCATTACCCCTGATCTGCTTGAGTTAGTGCCACCTGAACTCGTCTGATTATCGTTGCGTGTGGGCAGAGGCCGGCTGAGTTTCCCGGTCACGTGACGCGTTTGTGATGTCATTGCAGCCGGAGCATCCGCCGAGGTGGCGCAGCCTGCCCCTCCCCCGCCTGAACCCCAGCCTGTGGAGCCCAAGGCCCCGGAAGAGGAGATGGACGTCACCGATGATGACATCACTGCGGGTAAGAGCCCCTGACCCCCCCCGACCTGCGACTCTCACCCCCAGCACACAACAAGCAGTGGGAGGGATGAGGGCTGTGTCATACAGTGTATTAAATGAATCCTATCTGAAAACAGGAAAAATGTGAACACACTATCACAAACACAATTAAGCCTTCTACTCATCAAATAAACAAGATCAGAGATGGTTAATGTTGCTTGCGAATTTGTGCTTGCATACATATAAACTTTAATTGTCATCCTCTGTCATAAAATTTCATTTTTTATAAATTATTATACATTTTAATTATTTTTTTAATTTATTTTTTAGCACATTTGGTCATATGTGCATTTCAGAGCTATAAAAGCATACTATACCATTCTTGGGTGTCTATTTCTTACTTGGACTTTTTGCAGATTGTCATACATATTTTTAAATCGGTCAGAGTACCCTTACTTGGAAATGAGTAAAGCTGGCAGTTTCTCTCCTGAATGATCCATTTCTGTGTATTGTTTGTGTCATAGTTAAAGCTTTGTGTCTGTAAGTGTCTTTTTCTGTGAGTGCAGTTGAAAAACTTTCTCTTGCAAATATATGACCTGCATCGGACGAGCCTGAACTGGAGAAGCGTCTCATTCGCTCTGAGGCGGTCGGCTCTGTCCACTAGCAGTCCTCCTGTGACATCACCGCTCACACTCCACATCCTCTGACAGAAGCCCTGACCTCCCCAGAGAAACACCAGGTTTAATGTAGACATGCTAGAGCCCGTGTTGCGCATGTCGCTGAGCGACGCGGAGGCGCACCGAGCCTGCGGTGGTCACCTCTGAAAGAATGGCCAGTGTATTTGCAGCTCCCCGGAGCAGTGCAGGAGTAATTAAGAACTTGTAAAACAAACACTTAGCGCACGCTGTGAGCTGCCTTTGAATGGTTATGGATCGGATCGGGGTATGGATCATGACACACTTTAAAAACCTCCGTTATCGAGCAGCGGCTTCCGTAGAGACGAGGGTGCGTCGTGCGTCGGGGGTCGGAGATGAGGTGCGCCGTCTCTGTGAGCGGCTGGCCGGCCTGGCTGAAGACGGGCTTCCTGAACACAGAGAGGCCGCTCGGCGATGACGGGGAGGGGGGGGATAGGCCCGCGATCCATCACCTGCTGCTTTCTGACAGCGGGCTCCCTTTCCCCCAAAGAGCCCGGCCCCTAATCTCCCTCTGTACAGCTGCTTTAGCTCTGATGTTTCACAGACACTGTGCAAAACACCTCCTCTGCTCTGTTGCCCTGAAGAACACCACCTGCTTAGAGTGGGAGTGTAACGGTGGAGTGGAGTCCACCTGGGTGCTCCGCGCATCGTCCCCTTTGTTATGGGGTAGTGCGAGGGGGCGGAGGGGGGGGGACCCGCAGGGCTAATGGCCTCCGAGCCGCCATCGCTCCAGGCCACCAGACTGATGGAAGCCACTGAAACACCCCCCCGCCCCAATAAAAGGAAGGAACATGTTAAGAAGCGCTATGGCGGAGGCTAGCTGGAGAAGCTCTGGCGTGGGTGCTTTGTGCTTTATGTCTATTGAAATGAAAGCGATATGGAGGAGTGAGAACAATCGTTGGAGACGAATAAATGGATAAATAAATGAGGTGACAAAACAGAGCAGTAAATGTGCGAAATGAAGTGTTGCCTATAAACTGTGTGGACTGGAGCTATGTGGGGCTTAGTTAGCTTCCTGGTTGAATGGGTTGTTGGTCTGCTTAGCCAATAAACAAGAGTGATTGTAGGAATTATAATCCCGAATGCACCTTCCTTGGTCCTTGTAAACCGTAGTCATATTGTTACATTTCTGAATCTCCTTAAGGCAGCCGTTGTCACTTTGTCATGCTGGTTACCCATTTCAGGGAAAATGATCTTTGTGTTTCAGTTTTCCATGATTTAAATCAGGGGTTTTCAACTTTTTATGGTCCTGGGACCTCCACCCAGGCTGAAGGACATCCAGGGCACTAATCAAAAGTTAAAATTGGTTATATTTAAAAAAAAGTTTTATATTTGGAAATACTTTCTCCAAATTTATATATAATCATTGTATATCACGTCTGGCCAGGGACCCCATGCTGTACCTTCAAGGACCCCAAGAGGCTTTTTGAAAGCCCAGGATTTAATTCATTCAGGGTGTGCTGGTTTCTACATTTTGGTAGAACTCTATTGTCCTGTGCTGGTAATGTGAGTTGCTGGTTGATCGTATGTCTGTCACCTATTAGTGCCCATAGCAGTGTGTTGTGTATGTGTGTATGTGTGTGTGGAGGTGAGAAGAGTGTTAGCTGTGTGAGAACACAGTTACGCTGTGTGGCACCTTGGGCTACGCTACTGTACATACCGACTGCTGTTATCCCACCCCTTAAGCAACAGTGCTTCATATCCATTGAAATATCCTATCTTACTGAATTTGCAATGTTGAATGCCTGCATTATTGAAATCAGCCAAACGTACAGAGTGTTCACTACCTTTGTTTTATAAAAGTGGTCCGTATTGCACTAACTGATCCAAGCAGTGAATTCTGCAGTGCTTGTGTACCGTATGTGGAGTGGTGCTATTAGCCAATGGGGGTTAAAGGAGTGGAGGGTATGTTTCTCATGGTGTTAGTGCCCTTCGATCAATGTGCATCAAACCTCCATCTGAGGGCTAATCCCATTAAAAAATCAGCCGCGGCGGAGCAGGCTTCGGTGTCGATGGGAATGCGCTTTGTCGTGATCTGTAGCCGAAGTTAGCGCACTCGCGGTTTTTTATCTCCGTCCCGTCCGCCTCGCGCCGGAATTTCATTAGTAGATTAGCACCGCCGATCCCGTGATGAAGTCTGCCGCTGGGCTTTAATGAACCGTCTGCTGTGACAGCAGCGTTCCCAGCGAGCGTTCCTTTGTCTCAGATCCCAACCCGGGGGGTGGAGCTGCCCGAGGTGCCCAAGCCCCGCGCCAGGCTGTGCGGACCGGCGTGCCGGGGAAGAACGAGGCCGTTCAGTCATTTCGGATGAACTTTCAATGCGCGGTACTTCGGTCTGGGGAAAAGTTGAGGCAGAATTCCGAAATCACCCTGGAATTGCCACCTGACTTGGCCACCGCCACATTTCTGTTGTGGTTAACTTGGCTAACGGATTTAATACTGCGAAAATAAATGGAAAAACACATTGTCAATACATGAAAAATGAGAGCTGAAAAATGATAAATTGTCAAGCATGTCTGGGGTATTGACTGCTTGCAGAAGGCCGGGCCAGCGAGTGTATTTTTATTTTCAGCGCTGAGAGCCAGCAACTGCTGCCGAGCGCAGACGCTCGCTCCGTCCCTGCAGCGCTAACGTTAATGCCATGCAAGAGGCTCGGCTCGCCGTTCTTTAAAAACTTTATTCCATCGGCGGTGACGGTAAAAATGCGTACCGTGTGCCGTTCGGCCCGGGGTCTCTCCGGCTTTGGCGGGAATTAAAAAACAAAGTGACCTTTCGGGTACCGCGCTGGCCGAACGCGGGGAAGGGTTACTGAGGTTATTAATGCTCTTTATGACGATGAGTGAAAGGTCCTCCTGCAGGGGGAGGGGGCGAGGGGGGATGCGTGCGGCCGGCTGCACGCGATGGCGGACGGGAGAGCTGCGCCGTCATCTCAGGGGGCCGGTCCTTTACCATCGATCGGGGGGGGGTGGAAAAAAAAATCCGTCTCAGGCACCTAATGTGGTTAAGTGTCTTCTCTTAATCCCGCTGAAACCGTCCGCTCTTCCTCGCGACAAAAGGCCGCTGAACACGGCCTGCGAGTCTCGTCAGCAGCGGCTCTGCAGACAGCAGCGGCTCTGCGGATAACAGCGGCTCTGCAGGCAGCAGCGCCCGTCCTCTGTGGGAAGCCCTGCTCCTGATGGGAGACAGATTTAGCATTTTCATTTTTCTGGCTGCGTGTAAATAGTTTTCTGGCTTGCCATTTGTCGTTGCGCGGCGAGTTTTTTAAGTTCACGCGCGCGCGCGCGAGCGAGCGATGCCAGAGCCCTCCTCCGCGCCAGGGCGGCAGGCCGTGTTCGGCGCGGTGTTTTACAGCCTGACAGTTAAAGTGACCGCAGATCGTTACCGGAGAAAAGATTGCGGCGGCACCGCTGTCCTGTCTGAGGGACGACAATAGCGCTCGACCGAAGGCCTGACGAAATGGCCCCTTCCACCCGAAAGCAGCTTTTGGGCTGTCATGTTAACACAATGTCCACACTGTACGCGCAGCAGCCTCTAAACAATGGCAGTATGTTAGGAACGTAAGTTCACTTTATAGATTTAAACGCCGAGCTTTGCTCAGGATAACGTCTGAAATATGTGGATTATTGACGTTGCTGGATCTGTCATTGCCATATTCACGTTTATCTGAAATAGACGTAAGAAACGCCTTCTTTGTCTTTCTTGGTGCTCAGTACTTGTTCTTTATGCAGAACTGTTTCTGTTGAGGAAGAATTGTATCTTTAAATATTCGTACATCTATATATATGTATAGCAGGCATCAGTAAAATGAATAATGAGTTAATGCAGTTTGGGAAAGTTTTGCAACAATTGCTTCTTTTTGGTTGTGTTGCCAAATCTCTGGAAATTTAATTCAGCTTATTTTTTAAATTTTTTTTATTTATCCAGTATGATTGTAGTTAATTTTGCCATTACAGTTTGGATTGTTCGCAATCAGAAAATACTATTTTGAAATACCAGTATTTGTAGCCATCCTATTAATTTTTGTTTAAATATAATTGTATCTAATTTTATTCCTCATTTTAACTCTTGGTTGAGTATATCGTTAATTATATGAAAACAGTGGAAATTGTAAAGTTGGAGACAGAAGCTTACCGGTCCTTTAAAATGGCTCTGGCCATTTTAGCATCTGAGGCACCACCTTCTCCTTTCTCCTGATCTTCATTCCTAAAGAGCGTAAGGCCAGTTCCTATGAGCATAAAACCAATCCTCACGAGTTTTGATTTAATCTACAAAAATAAAAAAAGAAAGTCTTGTTCGATTGAATTGCATATGCTCTTAAAGTGGATAAGTGCATTTTATTGAAACTAGGGGACAGGTTTATGTATTAGGATTTAAACACTGAAATATAAATTGATAATCCAGGTTCAATAATTTATGAATCCATTAGGTGAATATTCAGCAGCTGTTATTTTAAAGATATTAGTGCAGGTCTCGCACACAGGTAACTGGCATTAAAACATAATGAATTTAATGCGCCTGAATTGAAATACTGATTAGAGAAATTATTGTGATGAGGGTGCTTTCATTGAGGGAAGCTTTTCTTTATGAAGCACTGACAGCTGCCCTTTTGAAATATTTTATAAATGAACGCTACCGAAGCGGCAGTTAAATCATTATCGATGTGTGCAAATGATACCGCGTGCGCTTGGTGAATATCCCCAAGTGGCATTGTAGTTCTCGGCACCTGTTTACGATCCTTAAACCCACCCTGCGTATGCATGATCAAATTTGCCCTTGAATCTCGCTGGTGATGGAATGTAAATGATTCGGCGCATTAGGAGATAAACGTTTTGAGCAGCAGTAAAGAGCAGCCGCGACCTTACGGGAGTGGCTCCCGCAGCAGGGCGGCGCTCCGCAGAATTCCCTCGGATCGGGGCAGCTTGCCGTGCGGTTTTGGGTTTGGGGGACTTTCTTTTCCGAGACGCCTCCTCCTCTCGGACGTCTCGGTCAGGGCCAAGGCGAAACGGAATCGACGCCCCTGCCGGCGGGGAGCCTCGGAGTGCTTTAAGGAACTGCAGTGCCTTCCCCTCGCCTTCCTTTCCCAAAGCCAGTACCCATCGATTTGTTTCCGCGGCGTCACTGGAACCCGGGCCTGTCCGGTCCCGCCCGGTTTGAGGACCCGCGGAGCGCCTGTCCTTCCCAGGGCCGTAATCTCTCTCCCCCGCCTGGCTTTCATCTCCGTCGCTGCGATCGATGCGTCCGCTGCGGTCCGCCCGCCTGCTCTGAGCTCTCTTACTGGGGCACGCTCGCGTGGCTGAGGAGGGTTTGGAAGCTTGCGGCTGGCCTGCGGGGGGGTTGGCTTTGTGTCACGGTTCGCCCTGCAGTACCGTTGGGCCGATGGACGATGATGTTGGTCGTTGGTTGCGAGGGGACGTTTATGCCGGTGTTTCTGGGAAATAAAAAAACAAGTTACCAACTCCCGGCTGCAGCGCTATAATTTTTACTAGCCTATGCCATCCTGAACAATTTGCCTGTGTTGTGAAAGATATTGTAGTCTCAAAGAGACATTCTTTATCTCTGTATAAATAAGGGATCAAAAAATAAGTTAAAAATGTCATTGTGTCATTGAGACTTGTTCACACACAGTCTGCACTTTTATCTAGGAAATGCTGGTTAACTTCTTATTTTTTGTTGCAGTTCTGAGTGTGCTTGTCATTGTGTATTTCACAAATAATAAGCTTTACTCGTTCCTCATCATTATAGCCACTCAAAATGACAGCGGTTAAAAAAACCGGTGCAATATAAACCCAGCCATACAGTATGCTGTGCCGATACAGCACCCCAAAAAGAGATGCTGTTGCTTCAGTGACTCCATTTTGGCGACTGAAGGGAAGACTGGAAAAGCAGCCGGAGTAATAGGAGGGTAGGAGAAAGTTGGCGATTCGGTGAGGTCGAAACAGGTTGTATGTACTAGTGTATCTCTTGTATTACTTTTCCATTCTGCCTGAAGATGTCCGAGTAACTCATTTTCGGTGTCATGGATGTGATATATTACAGCTGTCTGTAATGAGATGAGATATATTACAGCCGTCTTGTGATTCCAGGGACACTTGTTCTTAAAGTTCTTATCCTTAGAAAAGGCAGACTGCCACAAGTTCTGAATCTTGCTGTCCTCTCAAAAGTTTGTTCACCTTCCAGCTATCGTCTATTTGGACCCTGATGTCTTTGAAATGAATCCCAGGGTAAGTGTTTAGTTGGATGTAGGAATCACACACACCAGATCTTAAACAGCTTTCCTGTAAATACTCATTACATCCACACAGGCACTTCCCTCTTGATTTGAGTTTCACAGTGAACTTGTGATGCCGCTCTGGCGCTTGCAGAATAGACTGACTGACTGAATTCTCGCTTGGCTCTGGGACGGGCCCGAAAGCCCCAGTGGCCCCGCCTGGCTCCCTCCGGGGAAGCGGGGCGGTGGGCCGGGGGCCGGGGGCCGGGACCGGGCTGGGATCCAGCGGGGAAAGGTCACCCGCTCGCTCTCCAGGCCCACACCGCTGCCAGCGTCTCTCCCGCTTTTATCTTTAATCCATAAAGCCGTCCTTATTTATTTATTTACTCAGATTCTCACAGTCCCCAGCCCTCTTAAGATGTTACCAAACTGACGCCTCCAGTCCTGGGGGGGGGGGGGGAGTTGGGGGCTCTCTTTGGGAGATAAACGCGTCTGTGCTGTGTTTATTTCTTTTTGTGAATACGTAAAATTCTGCTGTGTTGCCATCAGAGCTTGTGGAAAAACAGAACTGCTATTGCAGCTTTTCAGTCATCTCTCAGATTTCAGAAGAGTCTTTTTTAAAATCAGACTCAAGGGTAATGAAGACACAATACAGCATGGGATGGTTTTCATTGGGTGGCTTGAGCAGTTATTTTTTTACTGATCGCCGATTACTTAGCACAGCAAAGCAGCGCATCAGACCCATACTGTAATGCTATCAGCTGTTTATTCTCAGGATCCATTTTATTTGGTTGCTGGCCGGTTTTTCAGGTTTGTTTCTTCACAAAATGGAAGGTGTGTGGCGTCTCAGTGGTGTGGGTACCCTGGCCTTCTTCTGTAGCTGTAATTTGGGGACTTTGCTTTCCTCCCCTCCCCCTTTAGACTTTCTGCTTCCATCTGCCATTAAGGGCAGGTCATTGAAGGAAGTCTCCAGGGATAAAGTCCATGCAAATCAAATTTAACTGCTGCAATTCGACCCTAAAAAAATGTGTTTCGGTTTTTATGAACTGAATTAAGAGAATGGCGCACACCGACAGGTCTGTTTCAATGTCTATTATTTAAATCATGTGCACCAGGCACAGGTCAAAGGTTGGGGGCTGTTTCGTCGAAGATCAAATATTTTATTATGCATTTTTGTCGGTTGAACCGCCGTACAGTAGGAACACAAGGCGATTTCACTGCGCTTGCAGATGGATGTGTAATTTCTCTGATTATCTCATCTGTCGTACATAATGGCGGTGAGATGTATTGATCTCCACTCTGAAAGTGATGTAATTTTGAGCCACGATAAAAGGAGGAGAAGGCTGCGCAGTCACTGCTATTGAGATGTATTAATAGCGCAGTCATGAAGGCTGGTGCTACAAATAAATTCCGGCAGTGATCGGCGCGTGCGACCTCCTCTACCTCCGCCGGGCTCCTGTCAGCTGCGTTCGGCTCGTTCTCCTCTTTTCATCTGATGTTCCTGAGGCGCCATTTTCTGAGCCTGCATGTAGGGGGAAGGCCATTTGCAGTCCCCGCACTGACGTGTGACCCACGGAGGTGAAAGGTCAGGAGGCACGGCCGTGACTACATTACCCCTGTTACGCGTGTCGATCCGACCCCTTATTTTAATCGCGGTTGGCCTTGCGTGCGGGGGCTCGGTGGGCCAGCGCTCAGGAGGAACTGACCGGACGGGCCGGGCACGAAGGTGAGTTCAGCGGAGATGGGCGGGGCTTGGGATGCTCTTCCTCTGTGGTGTTCTGCGCTTGCTTGGCCGGCGCGCCGGGTGTTAGCGTCGCGTTCGTTAGCGGGGTGAGCGGAGGTGTGGCCGGCGAGGCGGCTGCAGCGGGGGCCTGAGGAGAGGTGGTGTCAGATGTGGCCCAGGATTTTAGGGGTGGGGTCACTCACTCAGTGCACAGGAGGCCAGAGTTGGGAGGGGGGGGAGCGGGGGTCAGAGGTGAAGAAGGGCGTCACAAATCAGCCTTCACCTCTGGTGCCATTAAGGACGGGTGATTGTGTTTGCCGAAACCCTACCCTCTCCCCCTAATCCAATATTCCAAAAATAGGGGAGCCGGGGGAGGTCATTTTGTGTAATTTTCTCGAAATGGATGAACTTCCCGAAAAATATTACTGTGCTTAGAACAGGAATTGGGCCAAATCGCACGTGTGTGCCGGATGAGGTGGCCTCAGTGGAGTAGATCCAGCTCTCTGCGGTGATATTGCTCACCGTGTGACCTTACCGGTGTTTTCTTACCGTTCTGTGACCTCCTGTGTAATTCAGTCTGCATTTAGTATTTTTAAAATCTGTAATGTTACTCTCACTACATGCGTCGCATGCGGTGGAGGAAGAGAGAGAAGGATAGAGCAGAGATGAGTGGAAGATGGAGGGAGGGGCGTCTGACTCTGTTCAGCTGACCCATCCTTTTGTTTCGGCTGATCGTTTGCTGCATCTGCAGAGGTCAGATGAGTCAGAGGTCACTGCTCCTGTCACGGCGCGTTCAGTTCGCCTTCTGTTTGAAGCGTCCTGCTTCCTCATCCTCCTGCACTCTCCCTCCTCTTCCTCTCTCGTGTGTTTGTTTGTTGTTCTCTCCCCATTTCTCATCCTCATTTACTCCCTTCTTCTCTCCGCCCTCCTCTTCTATCTCTCTATCTCCATTTTTCTTCACCCCTCACACTCTCCCACTCTGCCTCCCTCTCACTCTATCATGCTCTCCCTCTCTCCCTTTCTGTCTCTCTCCCTCCATTTTCCTTCACCCCTCCCACTCTTACTCTCTCCCCTTCTCACTCTGTCCTGCTCTCACTCTCTCCCCCTTTCCTCCCTCCCTCTGTCTCTCTCCCTCCATCTTCCTTCACCCCTCGCACTCTCTCACCCTCTCTCTCCGTCTCCCTCTCTCCTTCCATTGATTGAGAGCAAGCCCAGCCAGGCAGGAATATTGTTTGTCGGAGCTGGCTCAGGAGAAGGTCTCGTAACTCGATAAATCCATGCAAGAAGAAAGCAAGGATTTGGCGCCTGGGAGCAGGCAATGCAGATCTGCTGTGAAATGGGCTTTTTGTCCGTATTCATCTTTCTCTCTCCCCCTCCCTGCCCCGGGTTCTTCATACCGTTATCAAACTTCAGTTTCACAAGCCTGCATCAGTTTGTCCCCCATGTTTCCTTTGCCGTTCGTTAAAAGGGTGTTTCTTAGCGTTGGAAGTGGAGTCTTCCCCCGAGGCAGTAGGGAAGGGGGAGACCTGTGGCGGGGCAGTCTCAGCTGGTCGGCACGCAGTCTGAAGGTCGTGAGCAGCAGATCTCTGGCTGTACCGCCCAGGCCTGCTCTCCTGGCCGCTGTGGTCTTCCAGCACAAAGACGGAGCGCGCCGCAGACCCCGCTCTCCCTGCTCCCTCTGTGAAGAGCCTCGCGCGGAGCAGAGCACCACTGCTGCCATCGCTGCCGTGCGTGGTGGGGGTGAAGCCAGTGCGCTCGCAACCGAAGCTGGTGAATTGGGTTCGTTTCTAGAGCGCTGCCGCGGTGCTTAGTCTGAATCGCTTCAGTAAATAACCCAGCGGTGTAAACGGATGCCGTGTAAAAGTGAAATAACTGCAAGCTCCCCACAGTGCTGCCAAGCGCGTAAGCTTGACGATACCATAGCATGGTAGAACTTGAGGTCTGTCCACTCAGAGATGAATATTTAGTATTTGAAACCTACCATATGTTTGAGCTCTTTATGCCAAATTTATGTGATACGGAGTTGCAGTACGTGCAGTATCGGCTGTGTACTATTCATAGTTAAACAGATTTGCATCCCTATTATGTCAGATGTGAAATTGATGTTAAATTAGGTTTGATTTGATACAGTCACTAAGTTTTATGAGAGTGTAATGGGTTACACTGCACTGGACAGTGTACTAGTGTCATGCGGAGAGTGAAGCCGCAGTATTGGCTGTTTATATTGTACGTGTCCATTGATCTGTATGTGAAGGAGTGTGCTATGGAGTGTGAGTAACGGTGTCATGCCATTGGTTCTCTGCTGTCGTCGTGTGGTGATCAGCCAGCCCGGGGATATGACGTGCGGTTTTTTTTTTTTTTTTTTTTTTTTGCGCTTGTCTTGGAGAAACCGTTCAAAAAGCGCAATTTATTTCTGAAGTATTTAATTGTGTCGGGGTTTTTCGCTTTTCGTCTCTCCGGTCGTTCCATTTTCTGGGCTGAAATTGCTGGGATGCCGCCAGACCTCTTAAACGCCGCCTCCGCCGGAGCGCTTGAGGTGTCAGGGAGGACGGACATCAGAGCGGAGCCTGTCGTTAGCGCCTGGGCGCCGCTCCACCACGGCGGCTCTCTCACCCGCGCGCGAGCGCGTCCACAGCCTCGGGGATTTTCCACAGCCCGGCCCACCTCAGGCTCGCCGTGTCACCGAGTCTGGCGCAGCGCAGCGTAAACACAGACAATCACAGCGGGGTCCGGAAAGGCTGGCACCGCAGCCGGCCAATCAGAGGCCAGGTTAGGCCTGGGGTTAATGGCCCCCGGGGCAGTGGAGCCGGGCTGGGCGCATCGGGACACGCTGGGCCTGCCCCCCTCCCCCCTGGCTGGGTCACCGGTCTCAGCCCTGAACGGGTCGGTTGGCCATGCAGGCCGGACAGGGCAGAGGCAACAGACAGGGAAGAGGCTTGGCCCTTGTTACCACACCTCCACTCATAAATTCCTCTCCCCTCAGAATGAAGGGTTAAAGATAGCCAGCCATGCAGGATGGGGGTGTACTGCACGTGCAGGTGGTGCAGGCAGGTTGCAGTTACCTGTCCTACCAGAGGAGGCACTCTGGCATGAGATAGTGAGGGCCCTGTCTCTCTGGGTGGCCTTATGACCAGGCATGTCCTGCTCTGGGGATGGTCTGAGTTCAGCATCAGGACAGGTTTTGCCGTTGTAATGAGAAGCTCTTGACGGCTCAGATTTTGGCTTTTTGAATGTTTGGGGCTGGAGTGATCTTCCACAACTAAATGTGTTTCTCAGTACACCCACAATATCTTTAAATAATATATATTTTTTTAAATCTTAAATTGAGTTCTGTAGGAATTAAACAAGAGCTCAGTTGAGAGCCTCCGTGACAGCTGGGAAGAGAGGCGAATAGTAAAAGCCTTGGGGTGGTAGTTTGGTTTGTGGGAAAAGCCTTTTGATCACTCCCTGTAGCAAACAGGTGAATGCATGAATGAGTGGGAAAGGCTGAATATCTAAATCTCAGCCGATTTAGATAGATGGCAGGGTTAACGATAGGGGAACAATAGTAATAAATACATACAGGCCAGCCGCGGCGAACACCGTTCTCTAGGAAACGAGAGCCGCATAGCTAAATTCACCCTAATTTAGATAGATGTTGCCGGGTTCACACTGCTGTGGAACCCCTCCTTGCAGTACAAGCTCCGGCCAGAGATGGCAGTAGATCAACAGTACTCCAGCGGTCTGTTTTTTTTCTGTTTTGCTGGAAATGGCTGGTGGGTTCTCACTTTCCCTCAGTACTCCGCTGTGCTCTCTTACAGTGCATAAACAGTGCCCGCTCATGCGCGAAGCCGGCACGTAGGCCCGCTCTCTTATGAGCCCCGTGTAAAAGCGCTGAATTAAAGGGAAAGGCATTACGCTCAGTCCATTGGCCAGCCGCGCCTGAAGGCTGCGGGGCATTGAGACCCGCCACCCGGCCTCCGCTCGAGCGGCTGCGGTTAGCGCTGCTCTTGCCGCCGTTAGCGGACGAGCGGAGAGAGAGGGACGCCGTTTGCGGACGAGCGGAGAGAGAGGGCCGACGTTAGCGGACGCGCGGAGAGAGAGGGCCGACGTTAGCGGACGAGCGGAGAAAGAGGGCCGACGTTAGCGGACGCGCGGAGAGAGAGGGCCGACGTTAGCGGACGAGCGGAGAAAGAGGGCCGCCGTTAGCAGACGCGGGAGGGGAGAGAAAGAGGGACGGGCCGCGTTTCCAGCGCCGCGCTGGCCGGCGTCAGGCTGTCATTTCCTCGGTCGCTGGCATCATCACGTCGCCTTTGTTTCATTATCATTTCGCAGCCGCTCGGCCGCGATGCGCTCCGCAACAAATCATTTGGCCGCGAAGGGCCTGCCACTGCACAGGAAGCGATGGATTGATTGATGGGCTATTTATTTTGTGACATGCTGTAGATGTCCCTTTCCTTCCAGTGGAGTCAAAACCTTTGCTTTATTAGATGATATGTGCTGAAGTGGAGTAAAACATTCTGGCTTTATGGAATGTTGCATACTGTATTATAATACATTTAGGGAGTTAATATATTGGTGATTTATAGTGTGGAATGTGCTTTACTGTAAGACCTAATAATTGAGTGTAGAATCATGGGGAGATTAATAGCATCATACGCTGTAGCACATGAAAGAGGAATGTGGTTTAATATGATTTAACATCAATGCTATTGTTACAGATAGAATCTAACTGATCGGAGCTGATTCCACTGCGATAAGGGGCAGGGGGTCAGTGTAGAGTACAGTAGATATCTTTTCGCTACATGTAGGATATCTACTGTGGGTTGGGACCTATCAGAAGAGCCTTCTGTTTGTCAGTGTGGTCAGCACTCCCAGCAAGAGGTGAAACGGATTAAGCAAACAGAAATTAAACATGAGAGAATCGATGTGTGCGCAGAAATAATTTATGAGGGTGCAGTCTGCACTTTTGCGGGGCTTGGGGGGGTTCAGGCCGGCGAGCCGGGGGGCCAGGCTCTGTGTTTGCGGGGCTCGGAGAGGAGCGGCTCGGGGGCGGGGGGTCAGGCGCAGGCCCGCGGCGGATCCGTGCTGTCTTTAGCGCCGGGAGATCGCCGTGACCCCCCCCCCCGGTGGACCCCGGTTCAGCAGGAGGAGCGCGGAGGCGCGGTGGCGCTCGGCCTGCGGGCGGAGGAGCTGCTTCTGTGCAGATAGCATGCCGGCGGCTCCCTCCGGGCGCGGGGATGCGCTCCAGAGCGGCGCTAGCGGTTGCGCCCGCGCCGCGGTGCGCCAGGGAGGCCGTGCGAATGTAACGGATGCGTGCCGAGGAAGCTGATTACAGAAGCAGGTAGGGGGCTGCACCCCCCCCCACAGCACCCCCACAGCCGGGGTTATCAGGGAGTTTCCTCCACAAAGAGCATATGGAGCCCGCGCTCGCAGGCCTGTGGCGGGTGCTCATCACCGTGTTGGCGGGAGGGTTCCTTAGCGCCCAGGGGCCCGGCGCTAAGCCTCACCGGGGGAAACCCAGCCCGCGCTCGGCCGGGCGGAGTCCCGCTGCGCCATTCTCCCGCCGCTGTCTGCCCGGCCTAATTGTGAGCCGGAGAGAGACGCCGGAGCGAGAGAGAATCCTGACACAAAGGAGGATTTTTCACCGTGGCCGTCGTGCTGTGAGACCCGCGCCTTCAGCAGACACAGCTAGACCGGCTCCAGGCCTCCCCCGATACCGCATCTCCCAGGGGGCACTGCGGGCGCTGAGCACTGTGGGATACCGTGGCTTTCAAAGGGACAGCTGCATATCAGCCACTGTAGCCCATACCTGAGACTGCCTGCCGTTTCTTTTAAGCCTCATATGGGCCTGTATTATTTATCGTGTGTGTCTTTTCCAGGAGTAGACATTTCACAGGGATATACTTTGTTAATCATGCCTAGAGTTGCGTACATATATTCCACTCTCAAATAAAATCACATAATTTTAGATACACGTACGCACGTGCTACTGTATGGAATGTATGCATTTGCATTAACGTCCTTGTAACTCACTCCAGTTTCTTTTACGTCTTTAAGTCTTTCCCTATCTCTTTCTCTGTTCTTTCTTGTTTGACTGCAAACTCTGAGATACTTTTCCCCTGGATTAGGTGGTGTGCATGCTTTCATTCGTTTCAGTTGGAGGTCCCAAAAATACCAGTTTAATGCTCTTACGTAATGTATTTTATGAAAACCCTTTCAGAACATAGTCCAATGTTTTTAAAACTTTATTTTGGCCAACTGTCCTGCCATGGATTTTATATTGAAAACAAAAACAAAAATTTGATTGGGAAAATATCAAATGTCTCCCTTTTGAACATAAATATTTGGAGGAAAACAGACTGCAGGACCCAAGTTTGGATGCATGGATTTTTTACTGCATCAGGAGTGTTTTTTTCAGC
This sequence comes from Anguilla rostrata, assembly GCF_018555375.3. NCBI lineage: Eukaryota > Metazoa > Chordata > Actinopteri > Anguilliformes > Anguillidae > Anguilla > Anguilla rostrata. The sequence continues at coordinate 21,168,377 of NC_057946.1, forward strand.
AGCAGGTTTCTGGTTATTTCTCACTAGACCTGTGCTACTCTCTGTCCAGAATGTGTTGCGGAAACGTGCGCATTTTCATTTTTTAAGGGCTTTGTCTTGACCACCGTGTTGATTTCACCTTTCAGTCTTCAATTTAATCTGTTAAAAATGCAACCTCTTGCTGAAGGAATCATTTGCCGTAAAGCAAACTACAGAAAATGAAAGCCTTAGAGACCGGTAGCAATACATCTTGTATAAGTGCGTAGTTAAGCCAGTGATAAGCCAGCAAGTGCATCATTGTGAAGTAGAGACTGGAACCATACCTAGCTAACTGGTTAACCAGGCAGCTGCAGTACATACCCATCCATTGAAGTTTGGCACATGCCACAGGGATACCTGGATAACCTTCATAACCTAGTTAAAGAGTGACATTTCACTAATAATGCCATGAATAATTGACAGTAATGTTTGCGGTTGGATAGCTGTGAGCTGCGCTGCGGTACACGGTGAAAGCGGTACGCGGGTACATCGCTGTTTTTGGGTATGCCTGCGTATGCGCGTTAGCCACGCCAGGATGTGTAAGATGGAGGGCAGCTCCTCCCTCTCATCGGCTGAACGGCTCGTCATGCCCAGAGGGAGGCTGTCGCACAGAACGGCTTGGGGCCTATCGTTCCCGCTCCTCCCTCACGGTGAACGCAGATCAAATTAGCACTAGCACGTCAGGCTATTGATTTATTGATCTGACTTAAAATTAGAAATTGAAAAGTTAACTTAAAATGCATTCTGCTGCTGAGAGGAAAGAAATGCAATTTAGGGACCTCTGTTGCATTTTTAAAAGTGTATGATTTCGTATATAGGCATGTTTATTAGTTTATTATTTTTTTTGTTATTGAGATGCAGTAAAATTATTTGAGGCAAATGTTTTTACATTTTTTTTAACACATCAATGTCATTGCATAATTGTGATTTGCATGGTATTACCTTAAGACGGTGACCCTTGTGGTTTAAACAAAGGTGTGATGAAAGAAACATTAACTTCACCAGAGACTAGATATTTGCAATTCTGCACACATTCATTAAATATTAAATGAAAATGAAAGGAGCTGGGGAGTATTCAGCCGTGGCTTTGGGGGAAAGGGGCTTTCTTTCTTCCTGAGTCGGGCTTTTGAATGGGATGGCGAGAGGAGGGCAGGGCCTCTTGTCCCACAACAATAGGCAGGCCGGGGCGATGCCGCCCGCTTCTCCTCTCTGGCCGCGGTCATTAAACCCAAATTATGAGGCGCTTTGATCCGGGGGGCCGGCCGGCCCTTTGTGAGGCCGCCCCGATGGCGATGAGTGCTGACAGCGGCCCGCGAGCGCTCGGGACCCCCCCCGGCCCCCCGGCCCCCTCGGCCTAAGCCCCTTAAATGGATCCCAGCGGGAACTTTGTTGGGTGGTTGACTCCAGCCGCCGTCCCGATGGGGCCCGGGGAACGCCGCGCCTGGAGGTGACAGATGGTCCCAACTGGGGCGAGCAGGGCGAGCTGGGGCTGTGGCCGAACCGGGGGTCCCCGTGTGCGGGGCTGTCCGCGTGGACCCGGGGTCTGAGAGGAGCGCCTGCCCGCGGTTCGCACCCCTGGAGGAAACGGCGGGCGGGGAGAGCACCCCTGGAGTAAGGGGCCGTTGGAAAAGTTTCATTAAGTATCTCCTGTGCAAAAGCCGCTAACTAAGGCATCCCAGTGCTGCGGCGTACGGAGAAACCACCGCACTCCTCACCCGGCCCCTCGTACGAGAACGCGCTTTCACACAAACACACAGGCGGGCTGCGTCCAGACTTCAGTTTCACCCATACTCTGGGTTTCGTTAAGCGTTTTAACTAATTAATGTGCTGCAGATGCTTTAGATAGCCATTAGTGTTAAACTGCACCTAGCGCTTCTGTCTGGAAGAAAGATGCAGGAAAGGGGATAGATGGGTATATTTATTATCTCACTAACACTTCGTCATGTTTCTTGAAAACGCTTATTCAGTTTTTCCCGGATACCTCTCAAAATGAATTCTTCTTTTCTTCCTTTACTTTTACCTCCCCGAAGAACCTTTTGCAGCGTACTTTTTCAATGTGCGCTTTGCGCACAGATGAAAGTTGTGTGTGCACATATTATTGTATGGCAGTGTTAATTTCGCCAGTTCTGTGGTTGTTTGTCAGTTTGGTCCCTGACTCAGCCAAAAGCGCACTGTATTTGGTTAAGTAAGCTGCTGACATTTGACCTGTGTAAACAGGGAGGGAAAAAATAGCCTGGCGAGTAGTAGGAACAAGTTGTTTATTGATTAATTCTGTATTGAATTACGCAGCGGCTCCCTCTCTCTCTGAGCGACCGAATTGCTTCAGGAAGCTCCTCTGTGGAGTAAAAAAAAAAAAAAAAAAAAGAACTGAAATTAGATTGAAAAATTGATTAAAGAAACGGAGTGAAGACACAAAGCTAGTGAGAGGAGCACAGCGACTATTCATTTCCGGGGGCATTGTGTTTTGTTTGTATTCAGCGCTAAAGAAAGTGGTGACATCAGCCAGAGCCAGGTCCCGCGCGCCTTTTCCGCGTAACGGTCCGAGCAGGTTTTCCATTTTGCGCGCGAGGACATCTTAATTCAGTAAAGAGGGGACAAATTTGATTGTGCGAGGCTCGCAAGAAACTTGAATTGCAGGGCCCACTAAAGACTTTCAAGTAAATCTTGTAGATGAAAAAGTGGCTCAGCGTCATTGTCCGCGGGAACAAAGAGGCCGTCGTTTGTTCTAACATCGACAGAAGCCCGCGTCCGGCATCCACTCGGCTAATAGTGCGCTGAAGCACTTTGTGAACGGCCTTTTCAGACAGATGCTTTTTTATGGAGAGCGGGCGGTGCCCGGGCTGGACGAGGGCCTCTGGACAGACGGTTGGCACGTGGCCTTGGTCGGCCTGTAGGCTTGCTCTGAACATGGAGGCAAGGCAGGGATTATCTGGAGAGGCCGTAGCCAGTCCTTGGACGGGTCAAATGTTCAGAGATAGGGAGTTAAGGTAAGTCCAGGTGAATGTAGGTGAATGGTCCATGGCTTGTGGATGATAACATCTTTACTGTGACCCTTCACTATGGAAAGTGGAACCTGTACGTTAGAACAGACCCATCTGAGCTCTGCAGGTTTTATGTATTGAGTTTTTTTTTTTTTGGTGCTTGCGTGTGTGCATATCTGTGTGTTTGTCTGTGCTGGGAGAGCATAACATATGGATGTTTTTAGTATGTGTGTGTGTGTGTGTGTGTGTGTCTGTCTGTGTGTGTGTCTGTGTTGTAAGGGTCTAACATATGGAGTTTATTGCTGTGTGTGTGTGTTGTAAGGGTCTAACATATGGAGTTTATTGCTGTGTATGTGTATGGCTGTGTGTATCTGTGTTTGTGTGTGTGTCTGTGTTAGAAGGGTATAACATATGGAGCTTATTGGTGTGTGTGTCTGTGTTGTAAGGGTATAACATATGGAGTTTATTGCTGTGAGTGTGTGTGTGTGTCGGTCCGGTGTGGGTATAAAGTGTGTGTTTCTGGGAGGGTACGATGTGGCATTGCTCAGTCCCCTGAAAAGGCAGATCATTGAAAAGCAGCACAACAGTGGGCCGTGGGTACTGTAGCTGAAACTGTTCTGGAATATAAACTAAGCTTGTTTCCTAAGCCCCCATGAGGTGTGCACATCTGACTGGCCCTGTCCTGCAAAACTGCTGCCAAATTTGTGTATGGAAATGTAGTCACAGTCACAGCTGAAGGTACTGAGGATGTACCACAGTACTTAAGATGTTTGTCTAGGCTTGTTCGACATTTGGAAGCAGGAAGCTTTTATTTGACCAGTGAAAACGTTAACCCAAACGCACAGTGTGTCATTTACACTGTTTTCTGCGGGCTTTGAGCTGTGTCTTTATGCACATGTAAACCAGGTATCTGAATGTTTTTTTTAAAGCATGTATGTCATTCGGTGGATTTTAATCTTAATGCGAGATGCATTGATTTAGATAAGCATTCTTTCTCCGAGACGGGCAAATCTGTGCAAATCCGTGAATAATACGCTGAATTATGCATTTCTGATTAATCTTAATCCCCTTAATTGAGACTGTGAGAATCACTCAGCTGTTCGAAGTGGAGTGTGATTCCCTGAGCTTTGCGTTCAGGAGAACCTTTGCTTCCTCCACTCACACTGAGCTGACAGTTGGTGTTTAATTCTTCTGAATCTGAACCGGGAATCAGAGGTGAAGTACATGTTTATTTTGTGGAAACGGTGTTTTCTAGTTAAAGCAGAAGTCAAATCATGATTCAAACACATTCCACACCGTTTCATTCAGAACAGGTAAGCCTTTTTTGCCACATTTCTGAACTGAGAAGTGATTTAAGCCCTCCTGTAGATGGTTGTTAATAATTGCTGCGTCAGGTGCTGTGAACACCGGTTTGCACACTGAGGCCAGTTCTTCAGTGTATGGAATCAGCCTCTACTCACTGATTTAGAATATACAGTTGTGATTGTGCTAGCGTACGCTAGCCCGGATGTCCTATGTGCCAAGTGCTCACAGTTAGCCACTGCTGCTCTTCCCTCTGCGGTCTGCCTGCTGATTTGCTGCAGTTAGGAATTATGCAGCTGGTATAGGCCGGGCGCGGTCAGCTGACCAACCAGGAACAGGCTGCTGACCAGAACCCTCCCTCCCTGAGTAATACTTTTCCTTTACTCTGCACATAACTCTATAAGACTTCACAAGCTGTTATTTGTAGCGTGTTTCTGTAGGCCGTTTGTCATGCATGGTTTTTCCATCTGAAGCTTTGGCGTTTGTTCCCAGGTCTTGTACATTTAAGGAAACGGAGCCTTATAAAGCTCAATAAGCTTGTGGTCTGAGCTGGTGGTTATATATTAGAGTGCCACTTGTGGAGTTCTTTTCATCTCTATATGGTATGTTGCTGTCTTTCTCTTAGATGCGCTGATTTATTGGTCTCTTCCTTATACAGGTAAGGGACGTATGTGGAGATGTACGCTCGAGCCGAAAGTCAGTACGCATGCATATCGCACAGTAATGCTGCTATTTACAGTGCGTAGGAAGTGCGTCAGAAAGCGGGCGCGCTGGCACAAGATCAGATGAAAGGGGGATTAAAACGGCAGAGGACTGGATAGATGAAACGGCTCTTCTCCGTGTGCCTCAGTATGAATGAAATATCATGCATAGGGCATATAGCTTATTCGGTTTGATGTGCGTGGCCTTTGAGCCTGAGAGCGTCGGGTCTGGGAAGCGCTCCTGTCGGAGGCCTTCGGCTGCTGTGGCTGGGAAACGGCGGCCTGCACGTGCGTGGAGACTGTGGCGGGACTGTGGCCGCACCTCCTCCTCGTTTGGGAGAAACGAGGCCCTGGATAAGGCCCGTCAGAGCCGGGACGGTGCGGTCTCCACTCACAGGGCCAGGGAGGGAGTTGGAGACCCCCCGGACCAGCTGGGACCCTCGTCTGACTGCGGTCTTCCTCACCGGTGCAGGAGGAGTAGGACTTCCTCACCGGTGCAGGAGGAGTAGGTCTTCTTCACCGGTGCAGGAGGAGTAGGACTTCACGGCGAGTAGCTCGCCTTAGCCTAGGCTGAGTTATTCATTGCCTGAACTGTGGCAGAACTTGTTGATAAGGGTGCATTTTGACCACTCGCATATTATACTTATGTCTTCAGCTGCCTGTTGAGCAGAAGCATAATACATGGTCAATTTATTCCGTATATGTATTTGAGAAAATATTCATAAGACAATAAGAAAGAATACAAATGATAGGGATATAGTGGGTAGATAGATTTGAGAATACATCCTAAGTAATGGACAGTACACCTGTGCCAAATATTCCGGTTTCATACACGCTTCACATGCCAACCCTAAGTTACTCATTTTAACAGATTTGCTAAATAAGCTTTTCACAGCACACAATGACTGTCCAACTATAGCAACTGAGCTTTTTTTATTTCAGATGTTATTTATTTTTGGCCTTCACGTGAGCCTGGCCTTCCGCAGCCCTGGCCGGGATTCACGGCGATGCAGAATGAACTTAGAAGTGCTGTTTGCTGACAGCTTAAAGCTTAATTGACTGAAAGCCAAATAGAGTGCGCGGGGGAAGCCGCGGCGGGGGCTGTTGATAGAGCCGTGTGCAAATGGGCCGTGTTGAAAGAGCGGCGTCGGGCGCCCGCTGCTCCCGCATGCAGCGCACGGCCCGGCGGACCCGCGCCGTCACAAACGCTTTGTCCGCTCTTTCATCACCCCCCCCTGCCCGGCGCTCCCCGGAGCTGGGGCTGCGTCCGCGCGCCGTCGAGCCGCTGGGCCCCGCCGGGCACCGCTAGGGCCCAACGCGCGCGCTCCGGTGATTACATCAGCGCCAGGCCCCCGCTCCCACCCGGGTACTCTTTAACTGAATACTAAAGCCAAAAATACCCCCCCCCCACACACACACGCTTAAGCGGCACACACACATGATAATGCTTTAAGAAGGGAGGGGCAGGGTCCCGCAGTGCTTTTCAAGAGGCAGTATTGTGTAGATTAGCCGTAGCACTGGTGCCCCGAAACTTTGCTACTGAAGTGAATTGAATGTAATGTGAAAATATTTATCTGAGCGGTAAGAGTACTTTTTAACATGTTTTATTAAATGAAAGTGCAGGATCTTTAAAGAGCCCTTTGATGAATTCGCAGGATGCCTTCGTTATTGTTGAGTACAATTGCTGGCAGTAATCTGAAGGGAAGTTGGTTGGATTGGAGAAAGGGCTGATGGTCCGCTCGGGTTGTCGTGGGGACGAGCGGGTGGAATTGCAGAACTGAATGGCGAGAGTAGTTTACGGGCAGTAGCATCATTGCTGCAGTGATCAATGTTGAAGACGGGAGTTTATTTTGCAGAGAATTTGTTTCCTCATGGGGAACATGGTTTCTCTGCGACATTGCAGCACTTAAAATGACACTGTAGATATTCTAGTCACAGACCCTGGGACACAGTAATGTGGCCGTTTCAGCCAATAGGAAATCAGTGCTTCACACATTATCTCATAATTGTCACAATGCAAAGTTCAGTTTTTTTATGTTTTATTTCTTTTTTATTTTTGTGATGTCTGCATTTTGACCAGCATATTTAAGGATATTAAATATTTGGAGAAAAACGTAGATGGAGATTGGGAACCGGGTTCAGTGTTTTGTTCAAGCCAACTCACTGCCTTAAAACTTATTATTTAATGAAAAAAATACTATTGATTAACTGATTTGGTGTGTGTGCTGGAGTCAGACTTGGTTTACAGTGTGCTCGTGTATGACCAGGGGTTATCCCTATTGGTTTTTCTGTGCAGGGAGAAACACTCTGTCCCCCGTATTGCGCTTCTTAATATTTAATATTTTATATTGCACACTGTTTTGAAGTCCCCTGTCCTCAGACAGTAAGCTTTTCATTCCAGTCACCTTATCTCTAAAGGTAACTGACACACACACACACCATCGCAGCACTCTTACGATGCTGAGCATGTAATGACTGAACAGCTATCACAGGCAGTTCCATAAAGTATGCCTGCTGGTGCTCTACACACCAATACAATTACAAGATGCAGGATGTCACCTGAGAAGATGTCACAGATGCTGTTTAAATTATTTCTTATTATTACTACTGTAAAAATTTCAAAACGAATAAATTGCTAGGCTGAAAAAATGTCTACAGTATTTGTCAGTATCAGTCTGTCTTTTGTTGTTTAAAGCCACTTAATGAGAAATTCTGCATGTATTGGACATTGTTTTTCAAATTGCATAGAAATATTTTCACACATTTTTTTTTAGGATACACATTTTATTTATTTTTTACTGAACTAGCATTAGAATTTTCTTGATGAATTAAATTTGGCCTATGTTTTTTGGAACATAAAATACAGAACTGCATGTGTTTTTTCAGGAAAGAGAAATTCAGGAAAGAGAAATTCAGGAAAGAGAATGGAGTTTTGTAATTTAACTGGGGAACACATATGCAGCTGAAATGTGACCGGAGGTGGACGGATGGTGTTTGGGCTCTGTGTGTTTGTGTGAATGTTAATGTGTGGTTTGATTCATCCTGCACCTGTTACCTGACCTCATTAAAAGAAATGTATCGGGAATTGCCCCAAAAAAGCGGACTTCTTTCTGTAGTATTCTGAGGGGGGAAAGGTTCAATAAAAAGCTAAGTAAACGGCTGACCCTGTAAGGGTTTGTTTTATTTAATGAGGAGCAGTAGGCTAAGATACTCAGGCAGTGAGAGAGATCAAAGTTTACTGTACTAATTATCACCCCCCCCCCCCCCCCAGCCTTCTCCGTCCTCTCCTCCCTCTGTTTTCTCGTGTTCACAGTCAAAGAATAATGACAAGTGAAATATTGATCACAACAAATGCTCTTTGGGAGCTGCTTCTTATAGAGTGAGAAAGTTTTTAAAAATGAACCAGGCCTGTTGTTTCTCATCTGCGTTTGATTTGTCGGAGGTATGGGGGAGAGAAGGGAGCTGTTAAATGGTTATCATCATTCCCTTTCTTCTGTTTTTGGGAGACTCTCGGTGTAATTGGCCTGTCAGTGTGAGAACGCTCCCCTTTAGCTTGTCCAATGCCGTCTCTCCTGGGCTCCTGTGGCTGGGAGACGGGTACACCGGATTGGTCGTAGGCCGCAGGCTTGCAGGGGAATTCGGCTCTGCTCATTGGTCATTTCCTCTGTCCTTTCCGTGGTCCCACCTGCCCTGTGAATGTTCTCACTAAAATATAAAGAAATAAAATATTGAATGCTGAAAGGAGATATTGAGGATGTAATATAACAAAACCAGGTCAAAACCTAGAATATGGCTGGACCTAACACACGATACGGCCGACCAATGGTGTAACTTCATAACTCGACCAACCAATGGTGTAACTTCATCACTCAGTTACTCACTAAGTCACAGAAATTTGTGTTTTTAGGGCTGGCCTTGCTGTTGCGGTCCAGCCAAAAACATTTCGATGAATTGAAATTAAAACTAAATTAAAATGTGAAGTATAGTGTTATAATGGACTGTTTGATTTGAGCTATTATAAATAATAACAACAATAATAATAATAATAACAATAAAATATCAATAACAACAATAATAATACTAATAATAATAATCATAAACAAATAATAATAATAATAATGAGAAGAAATAATAAAGTTCAACAGTGGTTTTAGAAAATAATGCATATTCTGTTTTTTAAGTCTAATTTTGTATGATAAAAGCATTGTTGAATTTCTTTGCTGTGAAACACATTTTCTGCTGTCATGCTTCTTGCATGTTTAAAGATGTGGTGCACTCTGTGTGTAATTTGTTGGTTTCTGTGTTTTTGTGATGTAATCTTATTTTTTCTGATGACTATTCCTACATATTTACCTTCACCTAAGGATTCAGAGAAAGGTTCTGAAGATTTAGTTCTACTTTAATAAGAGGGAACATTTAAAATACATTAAGATAACACCTTTTGTCAAAAATCAATCTAATCTTATTCTGTGTTTATTTTGCTTATTTTAAGCACAATAATAATAAACGTAATTACATTACAAGGACTGATCTGTAATTTTAAGTGCGATAAACCTCGGATTATAGCTAATTGGACGCATTTATGTTCAGCCTCTGGAGTTTTTTCCCCTAATATATATATATAAAGAAAACTGTTCTTACCATTGATGTCTCGGTAGTTTAAATCAAATGCATTTCCCCATTGCCTTTTACATTCAATATACCAAATGCTAACTTTTCATATTTGTGAACTGATTTGAATATTAATTTTTTTTGGGGGAGATTATAAGCACCTATATTTCTGTCATGCGCCATGGCGTGGTGAAAGCAGAGATGATGTAATCTGGTTATAAAATGGCAGATTGTAAAGAGTACTAAACCAACAACAAGTAATGTACCCTTGCCTGTAGATCTTTGCAGTTCCTCATTTGACCAAGACCTTGAATTCTTGTGGAGAATTTCGAGCAGGGTTAGGAGTTACATGACTTTGGAGCGCGGTACACTTTAGTTTTGTATTCCTGGTCTTCTCCCCCCGGTTCCTTAATTGAAAGTCCCTGGAGTGGAGGCCGATGATGGGTTTATGGTTCTCCATCTTAAATTATTGAAATGAAGTTAACCTTCACAATGCAGGCTCGCTTGAGGACAAGCAAGCAAGCAGCCGCATCCTTTAACTTTTCATTTACAAATTGCGTTTGCAATTATTGTGCGCCGTCCGATGGCATCTGTATGTACAAATGCTGCTCTTTGTTAGAGCCCGGCTCCGCATCCGGCATGGCTGGAACCTTGTGTTCTGTTGTAATGTCAGAAAGACCTGTTTTTCCCCGCTCCTTCTTAAATGTATTTATTTCTTCTCCGAGTGAGATCCTGCTCCGATATTGCAGAATCTGAGTATTGATTCCCCCCCTCCCACAATCCCCGGCTATCAAATTTTACCTGCCGCCTTATCGGTGATCAATGGAGGGCCAGGCTGCCTGAGAGAGCGGAGCATCATGGGGCCTGGGCTGGCTGAACGCAGCTAAAACCGGCCGGATAATCCATTGTTTATGAGCATGCCCAGTACCTGTGCCCGATGGAGCATGCTCAGGAATGCTAATGGCGAGCGGGGCGTGCTGTGGGGGGGGAACCCTCCGGATTGGCCCCTTTTGTTGCTACCTGTGGTGCCTCCTGAGTCTCCCCGCATTGGCCCCTCTCTCTGTTAGCGGGGGCCCTCACCTGGGGCGCGCGTTTGAAGGGGTGCGCTGGGGGGGCATCGATCGGGGGAGGCGCACAAAGGGCCCCGCCGCGCTTCCTTTTGTTGCCACCGGTCGTCCCAGAAGGGCCGGCCCGCTCGCGGAGGGGAACGGGGGACCCCTCGGAGCGAGCGCTCTTTCCCTCTGCGTTTCGCTCCTTCCTTCCCTCTCTCTGCTCCTCTCTCACCCCCCCCCCCCACTCCCCTGCACCAGATATGTAACCGGCCATTAAGGCGGGCTATTATTCAAACATTTCGAGTGATCAAAATGTCCATTTCGACCCAAGCAGGATTGATGTTTCTGCAATAACTCTGACCAGGGCTCAGATCAATCGTCTGCTCTCTGGCTTCAGGAGAGAATGGCACCTTTTTGATCTTCAAAATGTCCGCCTGTTCCTCGGCGCGCACTGAATCCGCGTCCGTGAGCGTGCACGGGAAGCCCACTTATGTAGAAACAGCTCATTATTGAGGATGTTTTTGTGCTCAGATAAGGCTCCACAGGTTAGTACGTTATTGTTCCTTATTGCGATGCCGCGCTGCTGATAATTTTATTTTGCTCGGCATTCTGCTTTCCTGGATGCGTTTGCTTTTCAAAAGATTAAGAATGGCGGAAGAGGAGAAAAAAAAAAAGCTGAGTTGTCCAGCCTCTTTAGTTTATTGCGTTATGTTTTGAAAGCAGGGAACAGCAAATAGGATTTAGATACAATGGCATTAAAATAGATCTTGCCATATTAGATGCATGCGATCAATATAGTTCAAAAATCAATATCTTTTAAGGAGCTTTTGCTCTGCACAGAAGGTAGAGAAATGTTGGGAAATGGGCCCTGTTTAAATTCACCTATTGCGGCGATGCGTTCTCCATTTTCCTGCTTCTGTGGGTAACAGGGAATTTGTGGCATTCTAAATATTTTAAATTAGATAATTAGAGCATTTGATAATTAGGTAGCATTTTTATTTCCAGTACTTCCTTTTTATTTATTTTGATCATACTTTGTGTTGTAAATATTCACTATTTTTTAACAGATTCTAAAATTCTGTGTTAAGTTTAGATATTTTTTTCATCTGAGTAATTATGACAATTATAAATAATATACACAGTACTGTAATGGATGAGAATAATCCTAATTATATTCATATTAATAATATTATAGCATTTTATAACAATTTTTGTTTTTCATCAAATAGTGCCTGCATTGCTAGGTTTGGTCTGCATTCTACAAAACACACTGTGGTTTTGCAAAAAAATAATTTATCTGCTCTTGCAAATTGGTCAAAAGCGAATTAGGATTTTTTTTTTTAAACCAAAAAAAATATTTTCGTGTCAAGCTGTCATTGATGTTATTTATATATGTAAAGTCAAAATGTTACTTGAATACAATGGTTTAATAAATAAATATATTCATTTATCAAAAATAAGAGGCGATGTAAAAGCGTTTTTATTTAAATTTATAGTATAATAACTAAAACTGCATTCATTTGCACTTGCCAATTAATTAGGAAAAATATTAAAATACATTATTGCGTTTATTGTTGTATATATTTAATTAAAGAAAATTAAGGCTAAATTAAATATTGACAGTTATGATGAGAGGCACACATCTGTAAAAGCAAGTAAATAAAATGAAATGTGTAGCAGGCAAATATAGTTTTTAGCATTTTGGAAATGTCATATTGCATATCCACAGACCATCGAATGCAGAATAATGAAGAAAGCTCTGACATTTAAAAATGTTCACATCGTAACCGTGTACAGTTTGTCTGTACTTTTCGCATGAACTGTACCCCTGAGATTAGACGAAGGATTTGTTTGGATCGATGAATTGCCCCGATAGATCTATAATGATTATTTCTGAATCACAATGGCTGAGCAAGCACCCCACCTCCCTTCCTCTCATAAATAAAATAAATTAATAAATAAATAAATAAACAAACAAACGAATTCATGGAAAATGAAGCCGGTAAAAGCCACTTCCTGAGAATGGAACATTACGCAAGCATTGTTCTACACTGTTTAATGCTATATGTAGTAAGCATAGGCCTGTATCTTGGCATGTTTTGAATATAATGTGTCACCAATCTGTGCTCATGTGATAGAATTACTGTAAGTGCAAGATTTTTGTGACTGTGCATTGTGTCTGTATCTTTGAATGTTACAGAGATATAGAGACTTTATGTAAAATATAAACTGTTTAGGTATACTGTTGTGATTTGATTATTTAAAGCAGTTATACCATAGGGATTTCGTTTGAATTGTATCAGAGAAATTGCTTGCATTTGAAAATGGTCTGTTTCAAATGAAATGGCTTCTTTTATAAAATGGTGTACAAGGCTACAGCATAGAGCTTTCTAACCGCACAGCATACATTTTTGCAAGCTCATCAATATGACATTAGTCATTTGAATAGGCCAATCACCACAAGCTTCCTTAACAGGTTTTTGGCAATAGCATCGGCTGCCTGCTATTTAATGGGTTATACATTCCATTAAATAGTAGACAGCCGTTTCATAAATCCATTGAAATGTTGTTTTGAGTTTTATTTTGTAATCCTGTGGAAATGAAACGCTTCTAGTTCAGTGATGTGAGCTAAAAAGTAAGAGTGACACTGTGTGTGAGCGCGTTATGGTGTGCAGTTGAATAGCATAATAACCAGCAACTGTGAAACAGAAATTAATTGATTCCAGCTCTTTCTATATGTCAGTTTATCAACAAACACTGATATTAGTACCAGTACCTTTTATCTGATTGCTTTCATAAATACAGCTTATGCCTTTTCTCCTCTTATACTATACATTGCATAAATTAGATACTAAATTAGCCTTACATAGTATTTTTTTTAAATAGTCATTCCAGGTGTAAATCAGTTAATTTTGAAATTGACAGAATTTTTGTTCTAAATTAGTTATATTGCTAGTATCAAATAGCAATGACTTGAATCATATTACATATTGAATCTCACAATATAAACACTATCAATTACAGAATGTAAAGTATTAAGCTCCCTTTAAAAAAATATAGCTCATGTATCACTATATGTATTGAATAGCTATTATGCCATGGACTCATCCTCCTTGCGAACAAACCAATTTAGCATTTGCTTGAAGAACTGCATGACTCTAATAGACGACCGTAGTCTTTATTATTTCCTAGAGCCGTTCGAGCTGACATGCGCTTTCAGAGTGAGAGCCGGCTTATTATGAGAGAATGCTGAGCTTCAATTGCCTGAAACTGTGAGGAATCACATCTAAATAAGTTATTGCGCGATTTGATGAATAAAGTGGTGACTTCACGACACTCATCTCCTGAGTGTTTTGCGCGAATCGACTTAATGGCGGCGTCGGGCGCTGCAGCGCCTGCTCTGGGATTAGGTCACTGGCACGGCGTAACCAGCTTAGCGCGGCGAAATTGGGTTTGGGCTGGGAGGGAGTAGGCCGGGGCCTGAGCGGAGGCAGTAGGGCCGCTGGTGTGCAGGGGAGGCCCGCCGGGTAATTGGCTTATCTGAGAGGGGGGACGTGGAGGGGGTGGGGGCAGCGGAGACGCACTGGCTGGCGAGTGATACCCGAGGAGGGGGGGGGGGGTAAGTCCGATACAGTCCCGCCAGTTAATAAGATGCAGGGGCGGCCACTTTGGGAGAAGCGCGCGGATTTGCAGGTGCTGATCTCGGCAAACCTGCGGAAACGCCGGTCCTAATCGGCTTACCGTAAAAAAACAAAAAAAAAGGGCGGGCGGAAATAAACGACAGGCGGGCGACTGAGAGCGGGGCGGCGGTGCCGGGGAGCGGGAGCGGGCGGGGCGGCCCGGGAGCGGTCCCGCACCGGCGCGTGTGTGCGACAGTCCGCCGCCCGGTGGCTAGCGACGGCGCTTAATTACTCTTTAATGACAGGACCCGCGCAGCGGAGCGCCGCCGCCTCTCCCGCGCCGCCCGGCCCGTTTCTCATACCCCCCAGACAGGTTTATTTGGCTTCACCTTGGATGGAACGGCTCGCTATTGATTTCATCGGATCGGGTCTGAGCGTGCTATTGGCTTAGAACACCTCCGGCTGGGAGTGTGGAGGTGGGGGAGGACGGTTGTGAGGACGGTGGGCTTTACCCTGCAGTTACGCTGTTAGGGCCCTCCCCGCGGGCTGCTTGTTTATTTAAAGGCTTTTCGGCCCACGCACTTCCTGTTCTGATTGGTCAGGCGGGTGATCGATGCGCTGCGCTCCTGTCCGTCAGAGTCGGGCCTGATGTCATCGTTTGGGCTGAAATCTTCCCCTCGCGTTGCGTCTTTGGCTGCGAGGGCACCGGTGAGTTCATGGTAGCCATGATACTTTGGCTCGGGTGCACCGTATTCAGCAGGAAAGGCCACTTGTTAGGAGCGGGCTTAGATGAATGTCCCCTGGCTCGTCAGTGGCCTGTATTATGGCCACAGAGTCAGGTCAAACTGCGCTTTCTGATGAAGATGGAGTAGCCTCACTTGTTTGTCATGCATCTGGCCTTGCAACACTGATCTGGTGACAACTAAGTGCTTAATTGAAAAATTAGCATTGACTGCAGAGAGGAACATTACCTCTATGCAAAGTGTCCAATGTGTGCTAGCTGCATTTGATTTGTTAACTTGAGTGTCGGTTTAGAGCACTGCTGCCCATAAATGTGTCTGATAGGTGTGACACATGGGCGCTAAGCGTGCAGTTTGTGAGTTTTTAGGTTGCCAGGTTCAACCTGTGAAAATTCCACCAACTATTGGACAAAGAAAACGCATAAGATCTGTAAATAACCTTGTCCAGACTAAGGAAAATCAGGCTTGTTGAAGTGGTGTTTTATTATCAGTTACTCAACACTTTGCATTTTATCCATGTAGGTTTTTTCAGACAAACAGAAAATGACAGAACGTTTTCCTGATAATGAGTTCAAAATATTCTGTTGATATAAATAATTCTAGAAAACCTAGTTGTTGTAGCACTAGCATGTAATAGCAGTGGCATTATTATTATTGATGGTGATGGTGATGATGATGATGATTATTATTATTGTTATAGTTGTAGTAGTTAGTTTTAGTCGTAGTATATCTGAAGTATTTTTAGTATTTCCCTTACTTGACTTCTTTTTCTCAGATGACACAATGTGGGCTTTCCATTGAAATATGACGGCCTGTAGATACAGTTGCCTAATGTACTGGCTACATGGAAATATTGCTGTCCGTATGGTAGTTTGTTCCATACCTTGGTTTTCTATTTCCTTGTGAAGATTACATTCTTTATTTTTTACACTTTATGATTCATGTTTATATACCTGTTGCTGCTGGGTTATACCTCCTTATAATTAAGGTTTTTATGGGTTTCAATTTATTTAGTTTTATCCTTTTTGTTCCTGACTTGTCTTGTGTTGTTATGAGATGTTTTTCTCAATATATACCTCTCCACAAAAGGATTCCGAACAGTGTAAAACATATGATTTATGTCACGTCTTGCTGCAGTCTACATTACTTGTTAAAAATGTGTGTTTCATATCACTGGAATCGATAGTATGGTGGTTTCACCAAATCTAACTAAATATTGTACCGACCAGTTGTATGTTCTGTATTCCAACTCCACTGTCCTGATGTGTGTGTGTGTGTGTGTGTGTGTGTGTCTGTGTCTATGAGTGCGTGTCCAATTTACAAACAAAACAAACAATACATTAACAATTAACAGGAACATTTTTGAAAGGAATCTCATACTTCAGAAAAAAATTGTGTTAAGTTTCCCAGTTTTTATAGTGATCAATATTTGTAATATCTGCGTTTCATAATTATTGATGTCTGACCTTAAAATGGCAAGTTTTAAGAAAAAATGCCCAAACAGGGATTCATATTTTATTGTATGTTAGAGAGAGGTTTACAGCTCTTAAAATGAAGGGTAGAGCAGGTTTCTAAAAGTTTGAAACTTCAAAAGTTGCCTCCTCAGTGCAGTCTAATTCAGTTAAACTGGGTTGTAGGCTAACCTTATGAATGAATTAGAAATCCCTAATCCAGTTATGTATGGCTCAGACCAAAGCCAAATGACTCCAAGCTCTGAAAGCCGGTTAAAGAGGCTCTTATGTAAATGCAGTGAAATTGCTAATGCCAATGGTGATGCACCTTTCCCTTTTTAAAAATCCCCTCCACATAATCCCCCCCCCCCAACAGGCATTACTGCAGTTACATCAGTGTACATCAGTGTACATCAGTGTAGTCAGATAAACGAAATACCTACAAAGTGTTTTCAAGCAAGTTCTTTGCATATGCGTTTTTCAGTTTGTTTAGGCTGCTGCAGATCACAGAGGCATTTGACCACTTAAGGTGCTCTCAAAGGAGGTATCTGAACAGCAGTGTTTTACATACTCGAGCAAAGCGTTTCTGCTGCCATTTTCATTTCTGTGGTCAACATCAGTGCCAGGGTAGACCACTGCAAGCCAAGACAGAGAAAAATGAAGGGAGGCTGGAATGTTATTTTGTGTCTAACTTATGGAATTGAGCTGCAACATAGACATAACAGCAGATTTTTTGAAGATATCACAATTCTCAATAATGCACCATGTATCTTGAGATCCTGTGTACCATGTAATGGGTTGTTTTTCTGGGCAGATGGGCAGAATATTTCCTCCGTGGGTTAGATGTAGTTGGAATAAAATGAAGGAAAATGACAACTGCAGAGCAAAAAAAAAGAATAAAAAAAGAAATCTACAGAGGAACGCTGTGTCCTCACTGACACAGGGCAGCAGCTAGCCAAATCTGTGAGTTTTGCCTGTGCTGCAGAAGCAGACCATTGTGCACTTGTCATATCAGAGTGTGGCAGCCCCGGGCTTGCTAAGGCTCTGATTTGTCCAGGCAGTGGTCAGTCCTTTTCTTTACATCGTGCCCAGATGAAGCTCCAAAGTGGAGTTGGTCTGCAAAAAGAGGACCTTAAGACTTTAATGTCCTCTAGAATTTCCCTTTAAACCATGTGGGTGAGCACAACTACAAAAATACCCTTTGGTTTAATACATATGTGTTACTAAGTATTAGCTGGATCACATCTCAGTTTTCTCATATGATACGCGTGATAAAACTGCTTGCTGTAGCTCTTTTTAAGTTCTCATTAGGAGAGAAACAAAATATATTGTCATTAATGTGCGTACTTGACACAAACATGTCAAGTTCTTATCATTGCTTTTAATTACAGGTCGTCGACCCTAATGGCCTGTGCATGAGCAGTCAATAAGTCCTCATTAAGCCGGCCTGATGAGTTTCATATGAATCAAAACTGAAAGTGATTGTCGTGTGCGGGAGAGTTGGTGCGCTGCTTCCCAGCGCCGCACGCAGGGCGGGCCGCTTCTCAGAGCGACGCGAGCGGGTGAGGAAGCCCGTCTGGAGCCAGCGGTGTTTTGGAGAGGGTGTGATGCGGCAGTCTCCCCCCCCCCCCCCCTCTCCGGCCAGTTATTTGGGATTATTAATTTTCGCCCCCTGATTGGGTAATCAACTGTCTTGTCAGGAAAATGGATCTGTGTGTCAGCCTTTAGCGATGATTAAACGCCGGCGGCCCGGCGCGAGGAGCGGCGGGGCCTCTGCGGGCCGCCGAAACTGCAGAGGGAGGGATTTCTGCTCCCTCCGTTATTAGTTTTCTCTTTCTTCCCTCGGCCGCTCTCCCTTGTCTTTAAGAGTTCGTTCGGATGCATCGCTCGGAGTGATGTATGAACTTCTGTCTCCGCCTGACGGACGCGGGGAGACGGATGACGCGGCTGAGGCAAGATGGCTTCGCGGCGTTTGGGCGCAATTAAAATGAGCCAGTGGTGTGTGCGTACAGTACCGGGGAGGAAGGACCCAAATATGGATCTGGTAAAACTACGTTTGTGCTGCCGTGTTGGGTGTTGGTTGGTCAGTAGGGGGTGCTCTTTTGCTCGTCCCTTTGGGCCGTTAAAGGAATCCAGTGCACCAGTTATAATGGGGACACTATACAGTAGGAGGTGCAGCTTTTTGTATGAAAGACTGGTACTTAGTGGTCATTTACCCTCCCGTGTCATTCCCTTGTTTAGGGGTGTAACTAAGGTGCACTGGTCAGAATTCTTCACTCTATCTGTGTAATAATCGCCTGGTTCGATGGGGGAAATTAAAGTGCATAATCGAGGCTGATGTGTGTGGCGGCCATTTTGTTAAATTGATGAATTTCCCACGTGTCAGTAGAGACTACGGTCAGGTTCCACGTTCCTGAAAAGTGCTTTTAGGACAGCAATACAAATGCATTGAATTTCAGTAATTATTTAAACACTTTTTTTTAGTCATTGTTAATTGCTTGCATTTATGATTTGAAAATGGCACTGTCTGTTACCATGGATACGGGCTTCGGCTAAGCTGAATTATTCCGATAGTCATAAACGAGTGTTCAGACTGTGAAATTGCCTTGGCTCACGGGCTCATCATAATGAAGTTTGCAATTATTTATTTTGCGATGATTTACTAATGGGTGCATAATGTTAATGAAAGTGAAATATTGAAAAAAGACAGCCTTGAATGAGGCCCTGGAATTAGCTTTGTTTGAACATGTAATAAATATAGAAGAAAATGTTATCTTAAAGATCATTTTTATAACATTAAATTCATATATTTATATTGTCAGTTTTTTTCCCCCGATAATCTTTTAGATGTCCAACAACAAATGTGTTCTTGCATTAAATGAACTGAAAGCACACAGGCTGTTTTTTTTAAAGCTATTCTGGTGTGTTTGGACTAGAGTATATGTATGCAGTGGAGTATTGTGCAGTTTACGGTACTTGATGATATAATTCGTAATGTTCGCTGAAATATGACTCCTCAACTGAAACACACACACACACACACACACTAAACAACAAAAGCAGACTCCCCACACGACATCCTGATAGTCTGGATGAAATAGGAGAGTCCTTATGAAATTATGGTTTTCGTCAGCCAGTCTGATTTGCGCATTGAGGGTAGGGAAAGGAATTTGGGGCCGCTTGCATCACCTTCTCTCCCAATGACACAGCCCCCACCCCCTCCCCTGCAGCAGCATCATCCTGGTAGTGCCCCCCCCCCCTGCACCCCTCACCCCGGTGTTGGGTTTCCTACAGGAAAGGCGCACATGGCCCCGCTCGGCTCTGCTCCGGGCCGGCGGGGCAGAGAGGAGCCTGGGAGGGTATCGATCAGGACCCCCGCGCTGCCCCACTCCTGCAGCTGTCCCGCTGGCTCCTCACAGCGCCTGCTCGGCCACATTAGGGCTCAAATCCATAACCGGGCCGTGCTCATCCAAGCAGGGGGAGCGGCCGGCCCCAGCGCTTTAAAACAATCTCCCAGGCACCCGCTGCCGCCCATTCATCTTGATCTGGGAATGTCACCCGGGCCCCTCCCTCTGCGTGCCCCCCCCCCCCCCCCACAGAGGGATTAAGCGGGAGGGGGGGCTGTGGCCAGTGAGGCTATCTGCAGAGGTCAGGTGACCAAGCGGTCAGTTCACAGCGCACAGCCTGGCGCAGCCTTATCTGGGCCTTTGTTCCCACAGAATATAGTGGATATACCAGCGTGAGTGTGTATGTGCACATGCATGAGTGTATGTGTGCCTGTGCGTGCGTGAGTGTGTGTGTGTGTGCGCATGCGTGCGTGTAGTTGTTTATTTTTTGGTGTCACAATGTGTCGTGGGGGGCAGGTTGACGTGTGTGTGTGTGTGTGCGCATGCGTGCGTATGTTAGTATACATGTTTATTATTTGTGTGTGTGTGCGCACAAATGTGTGTCTGTGTCTGTGTTTGTGTGTATGTGTGTGTTTGTGTGTGAGCAGGGTATTGAGCCAGTGAGTGTATGTGTATGTGTGTTTGTGCGCTGTCTGAGTGTGTTTCACACGGTGTTGTACAATGCGCGTGTCTGCCCGTCTCTGCTGGAACAGGTGTAGCAGGGAGGTCCACTCTTGTCCTTGTGGAGACTCATGGGGTACGGCCCCTCCCGGACAATAGCCCAGCGCCCCCCTCACTTCCGAAAGAGAGGCCCCTCATTGTGCGAGGGGGGCACGGCCATTAAAGGCGGGCCCCTCTGACCGTGCACACCCGCGCTCACAGCCCTTTCCACATGGCCCTGACCGCCGAGAGGCCCTTTCAGGGGAGGGTCGTTGTCATGGTCACTGGGGAAGGCTGCGGTGTTCCTCTGTGTGTTAAGCAGGTGTTCAGCAGGCGAGAGGTACAGTAAGGAGGCTCACGGCAGCACACTGCTGTTTGGTACAACGCTGCAATACTTTGTTTCAGGAAGCAAAATATGATGCAAGAATTAGTGTGTTTGTTTGATAATTAGTTAATTAGTAGTGTGTATGTTCATTTGTCGGATTGTGCATTTGTATGCAATTTAAATTCTATCAATCTGGTTGTGTTTAGTGATCGTTGTGGTAGCTGTCTTAACACTGCTTTCTTTTTTTTTTTTAAATACACAATCTAGGAGACTGCTTTATAAATCACGCTAGTTTATATTAGTGTATAAAGCAGTATGAACACCTTGGACGTGTCTTCATCATGAATGGTGGAAAAATCTTTCAAATGATAAAATTGCAAAAGAATCTTAGAATGAAGCACACTGTAGAACTGTTCTCAGAGGCACGTATTGATAATTGGATTATTGACTACAGTAGATATTGCACAGGCCCCTTTTGATTATTTTATGGGTAATAATTCACCTGACAAAAATAATAGTAATCTATTAATATAACTTATTAATTTCATTTTTAAGGGATTTAAGATGCTTCAAAATATGGATTGAGGATTGACAATCTGCCAATTTATGTATTTTTGTGATGTTTATGCTTGCTTTTTTCTCTCTGTCTCTCTTTCTTTCTCTCTCGCCATCTCTCTCTCTCACACACACCAACAACCTTCCATGTCGTCACACTAATTCTAGTTCCTATGCTACTTTATTTTTGATTACATATGCTTACAGTCTCATTACCGCACCAGGGCTTCACTATTCTTCTCTTTGTATTCATCTTTTAATGTGTTTTTGCAGCCTTCATATCAAATGTTCGATGGTTAGTTAAGATGAAACTGGTTGAAAGTAAAAGGGTGAAGGGTTGAGCTCCTGGCTGGAGGTGGACATCCCCTGGAGGTTATAAGAATGTCCCGAAAGAGTCTGGCCTCAGTGTCAGAGCAGCGAAGGCTGGTTTCTAACGCTCTCCTCCTGCTCTCCTCCCGCTCTCCCCCCGTCTCTCCTCCCTCCGTCTCCAGGATGTCTGTCCAACCTGCCGCCCAACGCCAAGAAGATCTCCAACTCCTACGAGGAGCGCCGCAAGCAGGCCACCGCCATCGTGCTGCTGGGGGTCATCGGCGCCGAGTTCGGGGCTGAGATCGAGCCCCCGAAGCTGCCGTCCCGCGCCCGCGCCTCCGCCCAGGCCCCCGACGGCTTCGGGCTCACCACCGGGGGGTCCAACTACTCCCTGGCCAGACACACCTGTGAGTATCCCCCCCCAGCCGGCTGGGAAACTCTGGCCGCGCGCTCCCCTCTCCGGCTTCCCAGAAAACGGGCTCCGTGTCACTATCGATCCCCTTCTGTGCTGCCTTAAAGATTTTTGGCTTCAGAAGAACTGAATTGCAGTGTATTGAGTTGCAATGTTTGCCCTTCTTTTTTTGATGGGGAGTGGGGGATGGAATGGGGGGGTAGGCGGTGGTTAAGAAATTCAAACCCTTAATGTCTGAGAATTTCAGATTTATTGGAAGTATTTTCATATAGACGCAAATATAGTATTTAATGTTTGTTATTATTATTATTATTATTATTATTATTATCATCACCAAGCTACATCCCAGTGTCTCCATGTGCATTTATTTGCATACATTCCAGACTTATGTGGAAATATTGATACTGAATTAGCTCCTGCCTCTATGAACTGTCGGTGGTTCACACTAAGTGATAAAACACTGGGTTATCATCATCAGGGATGATGGGTGATAAATAGGTGAGGTGCTGCTCACGAAGGATGCAGACGAAATGCGCTTCATGTCTGCTTGCTGCCTCCGACCTGCTTTTGGCTCTGAGACGGAGAATCTGGGAGCGGGTGCATCGACCATTCTCTTCTCATGGCCTTATATTTTACCCATAAATCCATAACGCGGGCCAGGGAGTTTGAGGAACGTAATCTACCTGTTTTCCATTTGTCGCGCGGTTTCAAAACCCCTGCCTTCCTGACGGACCTTTTCTCATTTTCGGTCAGTCTATCAGACCGTTTACATGCATTTTCCGAGGCAGCTAGGTTTTTCCCAGTTTCCATGTTGATGACCTTGTACCAAATTTCCTGTTCCTCCACACAATGTGCTGGAAAGGTAGGCGTGCATAATACAGGGTTTCATATAATCTCAGAAGGAGCCTGTAAAGGAGATCTCTGGGCAGTCAAACCAACACAAGTCTATATGATATCTATTATGTTTAATATCTGATATGTTTATCACAGAGAGCTATCGGCAAAAAAGAACACAAACAAAAAAAAATGGCTCTGAGGTTCTTTGTCCTGTCTATTGAAATATTCTTACTGTATAAAAGGCCCCATCAGCTGGAGGAAGAGTTCCGGCACACCAGATGATACACGGATGCTAGATGTTCATCATAAACCGTGTCATATTAACATTTGTTCTCCCTCATAAGAATAGCCTGTATGCTTTTGCGCTGTGCTGGGTGTTAGCCTTAGCCCTTGGGTGTGGAGGATGGGTGGGCCTGGGGTGGGCCTGGGGTTAGCCCGAGTGTGTCCCGTGGCTGGAGATGACTTTCTGGTTTCATGCTTTGCAAAGCAGCCTGCCCTTCTGAACAGGGATCAGTCATAGATGGGGGGGCCCTGGAGGGCCTGCAGAGGCTGATAACCCAGCGGGGTGGAGCAGGGGTGGGGTGGGGTGTGTGTGGGGCGGCGGGGTGGAGGTGTGACCTCCACACCGCGCTGCCTGCTCTGAGAACATCGCGGGCCTGGACGGCACTGTCATTATGTTTCCAAGGCCAGAGACAACGTTCATTGAAAGAAAGAAGGAATGAAACAAGGGAGGAAGAAAGTGAATAAATGAAAAAAAAAATGCATTTATTTTCCAATAGAAATGATGAGTTCCGTGTGTGCTTGTGTACTTTTAATATGTTTGCAACTACTATATGTTGAGCAACTACTATATTTTGTATGACGTACAATTAGTGGCAGCTGGTTGCATTTTTTTATTTAGATTTTTTACAAGTGCACAATCGCATGTAGCTGACTTCAACAACATGTGAATGCATTTGAAATATATATGCATAATATTGAACTGTTTTGACAGGAGTCCATATTGCAGCTGTGTAGCTCCAAGCTATATGACGAATGTATGTTGGTTTGCAGATGTAAAGTACAGTTGGTGATTACTGTTCAGATAGAAGGATTTGGTACATTTATAACAGGACTGTCGGTGGAGACCTTCTGTGGTTCAGCCTTTTTGTGAAGGTATTGCTAACAGCCAATCAAATCCTAATCGTGCATTCTAATTTGTGCACTGTCCACATTGTTAGGCCTGTCCTGTCTAACCCACTGAAAATAGATTAGCTGTCCCAAACGCGGGGGAACAGAGTAACAGCAGGCATTGTGGATGCAGGAGACGGACGCTGTATATGTGGTGAGATGAAGTATTCACAAGCTGCATTAGAATTGTAAGCACACTGAATTTTCTAGTTTGTTTCACGTTGAGGGTGAGGTTTTTTATGGAAGGTTTTGAGGAGTTCATTAAACTGTAAAAGCCCCTCAAGTTCAGCTCGCTGGAGAACTCACTGGAACCGCCTGCAATATTCACCAAGGTAACGGTGTTTCATGTTCTTCCTTAACCTCGTGCGGACCAGTTCTCAGAAACACATTCACGTCCTGAAGTGGATGCAGCATGTACTGTTTTCTGGTTGCGGTGACTCACTAAAACTCCTTGCTCCGTTCTTCTGCGGAGACGCACCCGGTCTAAGGAGCCAGACCTCAATAATCGATGCATCTGCCGCCCATGCCTGGAGTCTGCCATAGATAATCGATGTGATTGGCTCACTGTTCTCCGCGTCCCATTGATAATCGATGTGATTGGCTCACTGTTCTCTGCGCGCCATAGATAATCGATGTGATTGGCTCTCTGTTCTCGGCGTGTGTTCAGTGTGGCCCTGCAACAAAATCCTCTAAGAGTGGAATCTGTATTTCTCAGAGCCAATAAATAATCTAGCCACACAATAATATATTTCTGATCCTTGGGGACCAGGTTTTATCAAGTGTGTAAGGTAATATCTTTCTGGCTTTTTGAAGTCATGTGACCATGCACTAAGCAAGGAGAGGGGCATAACAACAGCATTGTACCCTCAGCATTTGTATGCAGAATATAGAAGAGGAATTTATATAACTAATATAAAAGCCATGATAATGTTTCGCACTGTCCCTGGTGGTGACAGAATATGTCGTCAAAAGTGATTCTGTTATTCACCGTTCATATCTCACATACCATTGAGACTGTCAGAACTGTTATTTCACGCAATATGTGTGTTTAGCAGCTGTGATACGGAGTTACCGTTGAGCTGGGCTTTTTCATTGCTGTCCACCTGAACGGCGAAGAGGCACACTATTAGCGTCATGCTAATATGATGAGCGCTCGGTCTTTACTTTCTATCATTAGCCTTTTACCACAGCTGCACTCTCATATCCAGATGCAGACATGTAAGCAAGAACTAATTATACCTCCATTCAGGCTTTATTTGATCTCAAGTAGCCTTTAATTAAACAGCAGCCGCCCAGCTGTCAGAGAATAATTTAGTTTGGCCTCGTACGTGTCAGCAGTTGGGTGTCTGCTGTACCTCGCTGGCTTTTTGTAAACAGCTGAGAGCAGGCCACTGCTCCATTATGAATGTGCGTGTTTACCCCTCCCCTCTCTCAAATTCAAATTCTCTCTCTTCTCTCTCTCTCTCTCTCTCTCTCTCTCTCTCTCTCTGTCCCTCTCTCTCTCTCTCTCTCTCTCTCTCTCTCTCTCTCTCTCTCTCTCGTCCTCTCTCCTCTGTCCCTCCCTCTCTCTCTCTCTCTCTCTCTCTCTTTCTCTCTCTCTCTCTCTCTCTCTCTGTCCCTCTCTCTCTCTCCCCCCCCTCTCTCTCTCCCTCTCTCTCTCTCTCTCTCTCTCTCTCTCTGTGATGAGTAACTGGCTTGGCTTAATTGCCCTGGACAAGCCTCGGGGCAGGAATTACATTGCGGGCTAACGAGGATGTTGAGGGATTCTGGGCAGCCTCCTAGCGGCGCGCGGGACCTCCCCTCTGAAATGTGATTATGTACCGGGATGTCAGAAGAGAGCATTAGGAGCCGTCTAAGATGATGGAGGTGATTGCGTCCCTCTGCTCACTCCGCTGCCTTCCCCACTCGCGGGAGGCAGGTCCTCCCTCCAGAGCGGCAGCACAGAGGGGCCTCTGGGAAGGGGGGAGGGGTGCCATCCGTCAGCCAGTCACCTCTGACTTCCCAGTTTGGCAATAGGACTGACGGCTCGTGAACTGAGAGTGCGAGCGGAGAAGAAAACAGGATAAAATTCAAGGCGATTGGAAACCTGGACAAAGTTGTATGAAAGACTGCTTTTATCTTGCGCTCTTTGCGTTGTTCTCAGAGGCTTGCTCAATTAAAGTGGAATGCCGTTCCTGGTTCATTTTCCCATAACAATTCGAGCCAGCGGTGGTCTGTGAGATCTCGCCATGTCTGAGCTCGATTTGCCGAGGTGCAGTGGGACCAAAACTAGATGAAATGTTAATGTGTTGCAAATGAAGGTTAAAATATTTAACATACTGATATATAAAGGATAAATGTGTTTGATGAGGTATTTCAGCTCTTGAAATGCCAGTTATAGCATCTGCCTCACAAATTGGTTACTTAAATTCCATTCTTTTTTGCTCATTATTTTCTCGTTCAATAAAGACCATCATCATAACCATGCGAGGAGCGCAGTGCTAAAGCACATAGCTATCCAGCACCTGTAACTCAAGAAACAAGCACAGAAAGCTAGCATTTGCTGTACTGACCAGAGAACTGGACTCTTGAATGTGATATCTTACAAGAGTCACTTGTGTCCTTCTGCAAGGTTATGTAAACTTCCCTTAAAAGCTGAGAATGTGCACTTCAACCACATGTGAATTGTTTTATTATAAATCAAATGTGGAGTGCAGAGC
The DNA here is from genome assembly GCF_018555375.3 of Anguilla rostrata. Classification (NCBI taxonomy): domain Eukaryota; kingdom Metazoa; phylum Chordata; class Actinopteri; order Anguilliformes; family Anguillidae; genus Anguilla; species Anguilla rostrata. The sequence goes on from NC_057946.1 coordinate 21,195,206, forward strand.
CAAATCAATTTAAAAAATGTCTTTGTCCCAAACTTTATGGTGCTCACCGTGTATGAATTTCCCTAAATTGAAGGCACTTCAATCCTCTGAAAAGGGGGTGCAGTTAAACTGAAGAAACATTTATTCTATTGCATTTTCAAGTTTGAATTTTCAATATTGTGACCATATGGTTACCAAGCCCTCAGCGTTGCTTGTTCACGATGCCATACTTCTTTACTTGTTGCTGCATTTCCTGTATGTCTGTATCCTTCCGCCCAGTACCACAGGGTGGATAGAAACTGTGGGTTAAGCAAATTCACTTGGTTCTTGTAGTTCTTGGGGGCCTGAATTAATTGCCTGAACTCACCAGTCCTTTAATCTGAGACTGATTGCTTTTTTTTGCACTGGTGTCGCAAGGTTACCACAGCAGGGCACTAGGGACAGTTCAGCCTGGTTGCCACGGTAAATTCATACCGTTTCTGAAATTGAAATGAAACGAGCCTTGTTACATGGGGGCCTGTGATGTTCGATGAGCTCAAGCATGGCTTCTGATGAGTCAAGGCCATTGGGGCCACTTTGTGTCAGTGAGGGAGTAAACTGTATTTTGCGCTTGCTGAAAGTTTTCCAGACTATTCCACCAAAATTTAGGTCGCCAATTTCAGCATGTGTGGCCTTGGGGTTGGATAACGTGGTCGGT